>NC_091312.1:46023970-46138970 GCF_038502225.1 Cherax quadricarinatus
AAGTGCAAAGGTTTGCAACAAGACTAGTCCCAGAGCTAAGGGGATTGTCCTACGAAGAAAGGTTAAGGGAAACTGGCCTGACGACACTGGAGGACATGAGGGTCAGGGGAGACATGATAACGACATATAAAATACTGCGTGGAATAGACAAGGTGGACAAAGACAGGATGTTCCAGAAATGGGACACAGAAACAAGAGGACACAATTGGAAGTTGAAGACACAGATGAATCAGAGGGATGTTAGGAAGTATTTCTTCAGTCATAGAGTAGTAAGGCAGTGGAATAGCCTAGAAAATGACGTAGTGGAGGCAGGAACCATACATAGTTTTAAGACGAGGTTTGATAAAGCTCATGGAGCAGGGAGAGAGACCTAGTAGCAATCAGTGAAGAGGCGGGGCCAGGAGCTAGGACTCGACCCCTGCAACCACAAATAGGTGAGTACAAATAGGTGAGTACCCTCACACACACACACACACACACACACACACACACACACACACACACACACACACACACACACACACACACACACACACACACACACACACACACACACACACACACACACACATGCACACATGTGGTAATGCTTTATTTACAGCTAGCAAAGTCAGGGTATTTCTCCAGAATGGTCTGCAATATACCACTGTGGATAAAATACTTAGCCATTTCTTGAACACTTCTGAGTGAGTTGTTTCTAAATTCATTAATTTGATCACACTCCAGTACATAATGACGCAATGTGTGACAATAGTCCATCTGGCAAAGTTTACATTTCGTTTGGTCTACATCTGGTGGTGGTGATTTAACCTGCCAAAGATACTTGTAACCCAGCCGGAGCCGGGCAGTAGTGACATCCAAGAGTCTACTTATCTTGTTGGATGCACCATAGACATGTGGCTCCTCCTGCATGATGGAATGATGATAGATGGACTGACTTGTGTCAATCTCCCTAAGTCTTAAGTCAATAAAGTTCATTTGAAGTTCTTTTCGTATTATTGTTCTCAAACTGCTAAATGACAACCCAAGATTGTAATCTACCCCCTCTTTGAAAGCATACAGCTTAGCCAATTTATCAGTTCTATCATGCATCTGAAGACCAATGTGAGATGGAATCCACAGCATGTGCACTCTGACTCCACTGTCCACAATCTTACCATATCTATGTCTGGCTTCTGACAAAAGCATGCCACAATTTATACTTAATGAGTTGAGAGCATTTATGGATGACAGAGAATCAGTTACAATTAAAGTGTCAACCTTAGATACATGGACACATTTGAGTGCAAGGAGTATGGCAAACAGTTCTGTTTGAAGGGTAGAGGCCCAGTTATTGATGCGTGCTCCAATTTCTTTATGAGAGCCATCACTCTGTGTGACAACAGCAGCACTACCAGCTGCACCAGTGGACTGGTGAACAGAACCATCGACGTAAATAATTTGTGAAAGATTGTTCTGTGTGACTAAGTTATCAATACAGCTTAAGGCATCATGTTTGGCTTCAAGACGAAGCTTTGGTTGTGATTTAAGAAGAGTTTTGGGGGGAAATGGAGGAATGGTAGTTTGGAATGGGGTAATATCCCATGGAGCAGGGAAATGTCTCTGTTGTCCAACTTGATATAGATCATGTAGCTGGTTCATGCGGAGGTCGGTTCCAGTTTTTTCGATCCATCTGGAAGGATGTTCACCAGTGCTGAGGAAAGTTTGGAGGGCTTCTGTGCAGGGGTTTGAATGGGCTAGCCTAAGCATATTGACCCCAATAAGGATATTTCTTTCAGTAACACGATCTCTAATGCTTGGAATATTAAGTTCTTTCCGCATATTTAAAATTTTGGCAGTACGAGGGCATCCTAGGATGATCCTCATTGCTTCGTTTTGCAGTTTTTCCAGCCCTCCAAGCTTCCAGTCAGACACGAGTGCAAGTAGTGGCGCTGCATAATCAACCAATGATCTAATATAAGCAAGATACATCATTTTCACAATTTTAACATTAGCACCATACCTGGGATGAAAACCTGCCACAACTCTAAGTGCTCTCAGCCTTTCTTTGTATTGGCGACAAAGTCTCGTTACAACAGGTCCAAGTAGTGGAACCTCAAAGCCTAGATACCTGTATCTGCTTACATATTCTAGAAGAGACCCATCATGCAACTGGATCTGACGAACTGTGCCTCTCTGCCGAGGAGGACGCCTGTTGAGTATCTTTGTTTTATCCCCTGAGATTATTAACCCCAGGTCCTGACACGAGGCTAAAACATGATTAAGAATGTTTTGGGTGTTGGAGAATCCGGTAGTGTGAATCATTATGTCATCAGCAAAACTAACCATATAATGATGGGGCTGGCTAGGCATGGCATTAAGTAAGGCATTAATCAAAATGTTGAAAAGGGTGGGACTAAGCACACCTCCCTGTGGGGTTCCTAATTCAAAATCTTTAGTTACACTTCTATGTCCCTGGAACAACACAGACGACTTTCTGTTGGACAGGTAACCTTTAATCCAGCGGAGAAGCCATCCTCCAACATCCATTCTGGCAAGTTCACTAATGATTACATGTCTGTTGGCTACATCAAAAGCGGATTTAAGGTCAAGGAACGTAGTGTATGAGCTGTCAGTGTGCAGAGTGAGAAAGGTGGTAATGCAATGATGCACACTCCTTCCATGCATGAAGCCATGCAACCGGGGTGACAAGAATTCCTTAATTCTGTGCATAAGACGATTAAGAATCATCCTTTCAAATGTTTTACACAAGCAGCTAGTAAGGGATATTGGGCGAAATGAGTTTTGTTGATTGGGCTTTGGAATGGGAATAATGAGGCTATTGGTCCATGATTTAGGGAGCTCCCCAGTGACATAACTCATGTTATATAATTCAAGTAAAGGATTACCTGGTACTCGACACAGCAATCTGAGTATGTTGTAAGTAATACCATCCTCACCAGGCGACGTGGAGTTGCCCTTAGTTAGTGCTGCATCAAGTTCATAATTAGTGAAAGGAATGTTGCAGTCATCTGCCTTGCTGAGCATAAAGCAAACAAGTCTCTCCCTTGCATCATATTTGTCCATTAATTTCGCCTGTGTGGTACTGGGAAGACTGTCATAGCTAGATGTAGCAGCCCAAGCACTGACTAACTCATTCGCCCTATGCAAGGGATGAGGGTGCGCGATCTGCCCAGTTCTGTTACCCTTAATTCTATTTATGTCCCTCCATGCCCGGCTAAGTGGGGTGTGAGCATTGAGACCATTGACAAATTGTTCCCAGTCTGTTTGCCGCAGCTCTGTCATACGCTCTCTGGCAGCAGCAAGGGCAGTTTGGAAGAGGCTCAGCATTTCAGGGGTACGATGGTTTCTATAGGCTAGGCCTAGTCTGCGAGCAGTACGTTTCAATGTTCGAAGTTTAGAATCATTGTAATAGGTATGATTTTTATAAGACTTATGATTATTATGGAAGTCATTTGGATTTAGAGTAGTAGGAGGTTTCAGAGGCGGCTCTAAGAAGTTCTGAATACTGCTCACAAGGTCATTGTTAAAAGTCTCGACAGAGGTACACTCATAGGAATTATACCAGTCAGTCACATGTGCAACAAAGTCATCATGTTGATCAGGGGAAACATTAAGACGTTTCCGTTTGAATATCCCACCAGGGAGAATAGTATTACCAATATATAGAGAGGTTAGCCTTGGGAAATGATCAGACGCTATATCTGTTACAATGGAAGACTCACAGCTGGCAGAAGTAATGTTGAAGCCAAGACACAGATCAAGGACACCTCCATAGATATGTGTGGGTTCAAGGTCACCTACAATTTGCACATTATCATGACTGTTTAAGAGTGACAACAGTTGATTGCCATTACGATTACCAAACTGAGAGTTTCCAATGCTTTTGTGTCTTGCATTATAATCACCAATAATGAGAGTAGGTTCAGACTGAGCACAAGTTGGGAGCTCCAAGTAATTAAACTTATCAGCAGGAGCGTACAAGTTAAATATGTTGAGAGCAGAGTTCCCAATATAAATCCTAACACCGTGATACTGTAGCCCCTCTGTTTTCTTATGTGCAAGAAGTTGATGGGGAAGTGATTTTTTAATATATAGAACACAAGAATTAGTAGATTTGAGGTTATATGCAACAAACGATGGCAATTTAGGGGGTTGGGATTTTTCAGGGACTCTGCACTCTTGTAGACACACAATATCAATGGATTCAGTGGTTACTTTATGATGCAGGTCAGAAAATCTTTTTCTAAGTGACGCAATATTCCAACTTAAAATGGATAGTTTATACGAGTTTGGTTCCATTATAAAAGTCCAGGGATAGTTTTCAATTTCTCAGCAAAATGAAAAAACTTACTAAATAACAAACAGACATAATCAATATCAATATCATCAGTATTATCCTTATCCATGAGTCTCCTAAGTGCACTTCCATTAGTGAGACCTCTTGGGAGTCTTTGTACACAGAGGTCACTGCGCTCTTTGTCTGTGAATGTATGGAAGGTGACACTATCCCTCGCACTCAACTCTCCGCTTTTATTACACTCATCACTATCATCACATGTATCACTTCCCTCATCATTATGACCAGTGATACATACACCATTATCAACAACCGGGCCATCTCCACACTCGGTATCTATCAATACATTACACTCATCAGGTTGACTATCATGATGGCCTTCACTGCCCTTATCATCTTCACTGTGATTGTAAACACCACTATCAGATTCATCGTTTTTGTGATTATTAACACCACTGCAATCATCAGTTTGTTCATCATCACCACACTCATTTTCATAATGGCTGACTATCTGTGGGTTGATGTACTCATTTGCAACCTCTGTAAGTTTTTCCTCGTGGTGCTCAAGTTGTTGTTTCAAACACCATTGTTGCTTCTCCAGTACTGTTATGCGCAGCTGCATGTTGTGTACCACCCCAGCAAGACTAGCGTCATCAGGAAGTATGAAGTCCCGATCAGCTGAGTCAGGTGGCTGACTGACAGCTGACTCAGCCAGACAGATGGTGTCAACACCAGCAGCATTACTAGTGTTGATAGCAGACGTGATCGTGCTCTGTTGATGTACTCCCAGAGTGACTCGCTCAACCATATTGTCTGAGTTCAGGCATGGGTCAGTATTCAGACATGAAGTATCTGGTAGGCCTATTGCCTCATCATGGGGGGTGATGGGTGAGGCGGGAGCTCTGCGGCTGGCGATGTGGGCAGCTTTCGCTCTGCAGTCAGCATGAGCAGCTGTGACTCCTGGAGTCTTACAATTGATACATTCTAATGCAACGGTCTGGTGTTTCTTGATCATATCATAGCACTGGTGAGAAGGATGGGCCTTGGCACACACTGCACACCAGTGTGACTTAGATGAGCATTTCCAAGCAATGTGACCCCAGCGCTGACACTTGTAGCATCTACGGTGAGGTGCTTTGTACAAAGCTATTTTGTA
Organism: Cherax quadricarinatus; assembly: GCF_038502225.1. Lineage (NCBI taxonomy): Eukaryota > Metazoa > Arthropoda > Malacostraca > Decapoda > Parastacidae > Cherax > Cherax quadricarinatus. The sequence goes on from NC_091312.1 coordinate 46,029,427, forward strand.
ACTCCTGTTAAGCGCTGCACGAGAGTAGATATATGATGGTGGAGTCCCTTGACCAATCCACTCAGCCAATATCAGATCATTTGGAAGTCGACGAGGGTTTGCAACTTGATCTGACAACAGGAATTTAGGATCCATGTACTTATTGACATTGTGGATAACAATAAGTACTTTAGGTGATCTTGGTGGGGCAGCTTGGAGTTGGATGTTAGCATATTTATGAGTAAGAAGTTTTTCTATGAATGTTGGGTCGTTAGTAACAAAAACGTAATTATCCTCGTCATGACGAAAGCGAATCCGAAGGTTTTTTTCTGGGTTGTCTAATGAAGCTTCGTAAAACCATCTAAACTTGACCTCAAACTCAGTGTTAGCAGGGAAATCAAGCCTAACCGTTCTGCGATGGTTGTTGTTGCTCTCGTTGTTTCTTGCAGCAAGTCTCCTTTGAAATCCTCTTTCTTTTTTCAAAGCTCCCTTACTTCTAAAACGTACGAATTCGCCTTCACCATCATTTACTTCGTTCACATCCATAGGTCACTTTTAATTCAGCTGCTTGAGATGGAAGAGTTAGTCTGTTACTTTTGGGTCAGTGAAACCGCCTTTATTCCATAAGAGAGAAGGGACAAGGAAGGGATATTCACCTCGCTAGACACAGGCAATATGGGTGTAGTGGCCTGCGGGTCGCAGTGCGATTTTCAAGGTCATTCACTGGGCCCACAGTCGTCTCGAGAGTTACCAACACTGTACTACTTGTTAATTACTCCAGACCCGCAGCACTTAACACATCTAGCACACGTGTCTTGGAATGACAGACAAATTTTCACTACTTAAGAACTAGTTCTCACAACACCGAAGGTACGGCCGGAACACTGTAGAACGTTCACAAAGGCATTCTGTAACTTGGCCTTCACTGGCTGGCTTGGAGTGCTGTTTAGCCTGGATCAGCTAAACTCGCCCTTATCCCATATGTAGATAATGGCGACGAGTTAAGGGATACCGGTGAATAGGAAAGTCGAGGAAGGGACATTCACCTCACTAGACACACGCAGTATGGGTGTAAGTGGCATGCGAGTCTTATAGTGCCATTTTCAAGGTCACCCAGCAGGCCAGACATTCCTCACTCATTTTAAGCCTACGTAGGTACTGATGGTAGCACAATGTCCTAAGTCAGTGAAATCCACTCGTGCAAATAGTTACAACAAATCTGCAGCACTTAACACAACCACTAGGATATTTGCTTGTAGCAGGCAGGTAGGCACACAGGAGACTTATTCGTAAGGTGAGTGGAGTGCGGCACAGAGGACTGACACGGGCACTCAAGCATTTATGTGGTCTGGCAAAAACCGCCTCTAGACCATAAGTAAATAGAGGCGAATGGCTGAGTTCCAAATCGAGGAAGGAGGGGAGAGAGGCGAGGTGGAGTGAAGTCAAATCAAGATATTTGTGTTTCACTAGGTATATCACTAGTCACAGTTCACACATAAGAGTTCCAGCAGCAATTCAGCTGCGCTCCAACGATATTTGTTGCATGATGAGTTATCAGTCGGGTGAGATAAGCAGTTCTGATATAGAAGGCCTAGGACTTCCCTCAACACACACACGTCCTCTCCCCTCAACCACTCAGGCCTAACTGGAAATTCTGACCTGGATCATGTCTTCCACTATCCCACCAGTGGGTTCTGGTGACCTGGTGGCTAAAGCTCTCGCTTTACACGGCGAGGGTCTGGGTTCAGTTCTCAGCCAGGGTAAAATCATTGGGTTTGTTTCTTTACACCTGTTGTTTATGTTCACCCATATGTAAAATGGGTACCTGGGAGTTAGTCGACTGGTGTGGGTTGCATCCTGGGACACTGACCTAATTTGCCCGAAATGCTCATCAAAACAAGAGGTTTTCTATATAGTAGTATGTCACTGATGTCAGCTAGGCCTGTATTACATGTACTTGTAGTAATTAAATATATTATTCTTATTATTATTATTATTGTCAACATCATTATAACTATCAAACAAGACTGTTAAATTATCCATAAAAGGATATTTTGTTTTTGGTGTTTCTGTCTTTTAGAATAAATGTTCTTTTCTCCCACATGTGTCTGTTGCTTGGGCAGACTCAAAAACACTTCCCTGTTTTAATATCAGTAGTGACAAACTGCTGACTATTTGCACAAGTACCATGACTCCATTTATCGCAGAAACTACATGCAGCCCAATCAAAACCTCGCTGGGTACTATTCTTGCAGCTTACACAGGTTTTCATGATAGTAATATTTTTCAGTGTTGGATATATATAACTTTATAGTTTATTTATAGTTTCATTGTCACCAACATCAATTTTACTCCAGGTACAATTGACAGATTTCCTAGGTAGGCTAACTGATGTAAAAGAAAAGAGGTATTTTGATGTAAAAAGTTTACTGGTAAAAGTATTTGACTTGCATGTTGAGTGAATCAGTGACCACTGGCAGCTTTTACAACCAAAATGTTTTGAGGCTATTATTCACATTTGTCTTCAGCCAATTAGTGCAAAGACTGTGAACTGGCATGTTACTGACACTATCTGGCGTGTTGAAGCCATGAAACAACACATCTCTGAGTCATGCTAAGATGTTGGTTCTTTTATATACAACAGGAAGCTTCAATTCTTCCATTATATTAATGATTCTAATACATATTGGAGCACTAAGAATTATCTTCATGGCTTTGCTCTGGATTACTTAAGTTTGTTAAGCAAAATATGTTGAAGTTATTCTGAAGAACATTATATAGAACAACCTTGCATATTTGACTATGATGCCAATATTTTCTCTACCTATTGGTCTAAGAAGTTTAGGCCTCCTAAACTGGGTGATAGGAGGCGACAGTCGAGCGTGGCTTTCAAAGTGGTACTTCTCACGAAGATGCAGATGACTCATTAAATTCTTTAATTCTATTTAATTTTTCTTTGCATTGTGCTCACTGTTAATTCACTTTTAATTCAATAACTTCACAACTCCTTGTACTGAATGGCTCCACCCGGGGGCAGTTCCATATTTTCTATATAGGAGGAGCATAGGGATGGTCATCTAGTTGGAAGGGTAAACAGGGAGATTTGGCTTAACTTGCTTTAATTAACAAAATGCACAATACCGTGGCTGGAACAATACACAGATAACTGGCACATAGGAGAGACGAGCTTACGACGACGTTTCGGTCAGACTTGGACCATTTACAAGGTGACTTTGTATACCTGGAGTTTACCTGGAGAGAGTTCCGGGGGTCAACGCCCCCGCGGCCCGGTCTGTGACCAGGCCTCCTGGTGGATCAGAGCCTGATCGACCAGGCTGTTGCTGCTGGCTGCACGCAAACCAACGTACGAGCCACAGCCCGGCTGGTCAGGAGCCGACTTTAGGTGCTTGTCCAGTGCCAGCTTGAAGACTGCCAGGGGTCTGTTGGTAATCCCCCTTATGTATGCTGGGAGGCAGTTGAACAGTCTCGGGCCCCTGACACTTATTGTATGGTCTCTTAACGTGCTAGTGACACCCCTGCTTTTCATTGGGGGAGATGTTGCATCGTCTGCCAAGTCTTTTGCTTTCGTAGTGAGTGATTTTCGTGTGCAAGTTCGGTACTAGTCCCTCTAGGATTTTCCAGGTCTATATAATCATGTATCTCTCCCGCCTGCGTTCCAGGGAATACAGTTTTAGGAACCTCAAGCGCTCCCAGTAATTTAGGTGTTTTATCTCCGTTATGCGCGCCGTGAAGGTTCTCTGTACATTTTCTAGGTCAGCAATTTCACCTGCCTTGAAAGGTGCTGTTAGTGTGCAGCAATATTCCAGTCTAGATAGAACAAGTGACCTGAAGAGTGTCATCATGGGCTTGGCCTCCCTAGTTTTGAAGGTTCTCATTATCCATCCTGTCATTTTTCTAGCAGATGCGATTGATACAATGTTATGGTCCTTGAAGGTGAGATCCTCCGACATGATCACTCCCAGGTCTTTGACGTTGGTGTTTCGCTCTATTTTGTGGCCAGAATTTGTTTTGTACTCTGATGAAGATTTAATTTCCTCGTGTTTACCATATCTGAGTAATTGAAATTTCTCATCGTTGAACTTCATATTGTTTTCTGCAGCCCACTGAAAGATTTGGTTGATGTCCGCCTGGAGCCTTGAAGTGTCTGCACTGGAAGACACTGTCATGCAGATTCGGGTGTCATCTGCAAAGGAAGACACGGTGCTGTGGCTGACATCCTTGTCTATGTCGGATATGAGGATGAGGAACAAGATGGGAGCGAGTACTGTGCCTTGTGGAACATCATCGTAATCTCCTCTCTCCTATGTGCGGGTTATTTGTGTATTGAAGTTGTTTCATTATCATGATTAATTTTATTTACAATGACTTTAGAGACTGATGAAATTATTATTATAATAATGAAAGGCTCTTGATCCAAAGTATTAGATCTATACTTCACTTCCTAAAATCATGCCTGATTTTCTCCCCATCCTTAACAATGGGGTTCTAAAAAAATGTACTTTATTGTTCGAATTCATTAATTTTTAAAAGTTTTATTAAGATCGGCCAACAAACAAATGAAAAAAAAAAACTGAAAACTGGATTTGGCAGCATACAGGCACATAGTGGCATTACCAAAAGTTTTTGGGACTTAAACAATGCTAAACCGAAAAAAAAAATATTTGTAAGTTTTTTAAATTTTTGTAAAATGTTTATCCCATACCCCCCAAATTATCAAAAAAAAAAAAATTGGGGCTATTTCGAAAAAAAAATTCACCAGCTTATAAAATATTAATTTTTGAATGACTGTTGTGAAAATCTTTTCAGTCTCTTCATTATTAATGAAACTGTTTCAATAAGCAAGTCAATAACTTCCGAGATGTCAAGGACAAAAGGCCCAATTTATTACCTGGGAGCAAATATATTTTTTTATTTTTTTAGTCTCTCGCTATTGAAGTGTTCTTCTACAGTTACCCCCGGTGATGCACACGTTTTCTCTGGTGTTACTCAACTAGAGAGAGCGTAAAATTATAATCTTATGCCTACACTGCTTTAGTGTTCAGCCTTCAACCACTCAAATTAATATTTTTTTTTTTCATTTGGGAGTCTCTATAATGTTTGTGTGTTGTTTATGTTTAATATCATTTTGTAAGACGTATAGATTAATAAAACAAAATGTCAATCACAGCGTAAACATACAACATTTAATTTCTCCATGAACGACATGCTTTTTGTATTATGGAGTCTCCATCACTAACGAGAATCCTTCTTAAGGAGTTCTTTGCTTTTTTTTTTTGCCTGCCATAGTTCCTCCTATTTTGTAACAATGCCAGATGGTGATTTTAATATATTAGATAGAAAATACATAAAAAATAATAACTGCGACGTCATCACAAGAAATGTAGTGACTATAATACGCTGTAGAAACATCGATGTAGAAGGGCTTCTCAGATGGATTAAACTTTAAAGGCAACCTATTGATCGACACCATGCCCAGCTCTTCTAGGGCTGGGTAGGTGCCTGAGCCAGAGCTTGCAGCTCACAAGACTGCCATTACCATTAGCCCCCTTGGGGCAGGGATGGCAGACCAGAGAGGCCTAGCTTCTCCCTACGAGCCAGTGAGGGTGGAGAATGTGGCTAGGCCTGGGGACAGTTGGTCCCAACGATGAGGAGGTACTTGTACCTCCTCCCATGGCAGACATTAGTCTGAGATTCTCCCAAGACAGGGAACCAAGGCCGGGCCACCACTTGGAAAAGGCCCGGGCCCGGAGAGTACCGGCGAATCAAGAAGAAGAAGGCAACCTATTTAACAGAAAAATTTCTGTGTTGTTCTAAGGGCACAGATATGTAACGAAAGACTTTGAATTAGGAATTCCACAGAGAGGTGTGCTTAGTCCCACCTTATTCAATTTTCTAATCAATAATATTAAAAATAATATAATCTCTATTTCTACAAGCATATGTGCAAGGTATACTGGCCTAGCTGACATCAGTGGCATACTACTATATAGAAAGACCCTTGTTGTGCAGAACATTTCAGGCAAATTTGGTCAGTTTTATCCCAATGGTGCGACCCACGCCAGTCGACTAACACTCAGGTACCTATTTTACTGATGGGTGACTATGGAAAGTAGATGTCTTAAGGAAACAAGTCTTAATGCTTCCACCGTACTGCGGATCAACCTCTGGACCTCAGTATGTGAGCTGAGACCGCTAGCGATCAAGCTAGCCAGTCTAGCCAGCCTGATTATTATATGATTAGCTTTGCTAATGATATAATGATTCCCACCACTGAAATCTACAACACCCAAGACATCCTTAACCAAGTACTAGCCTCATGTCAGGACCTGATCTTGATTATCTCTACTGAGTAAACAAAGATACTTAAGCGATATCCTCGTCAGAGAGGCGTAGTCGCAGGATCCAGTTCCATCATGGGTCTCGACTAGAATATGTAACCAGATACAGGTATCTAGGCTTTGAGGTCCCATTACTTGGACCTGCTGTAACAAGACTTTGTCACCAATACAGAGAAAGGCTGAGAGCACTTGTGGCAGGTTTTCATCCCAGGTATGGTACTATTGTTTAAATTGTGAAAATGATGTTTTTTGCTTATATTAGATCATCTAAGTTGATTATGCCGCACCATTACTTGTTCTTGTGTCAAACAGGAGGCTTGGAGGGCTGGAAAAACAGTAGAACGAAGCAGTGAGGATCATCCTAGGATGCCCTATTACTGCCAAAATTCTCAATATGCGAGAAGAACTTGATATCCCAAGCATCAGTGATCGTGTCACTGTAAAAAGTGTTCTCATTGGGATCAGTATACTCTGGCAAGCCTATTCAAACCCTTGCACAGAAGCTCTCCAAACTTTCCTCAGCAATGGTGAACACCCCTCCAGATGGATCGTAAAAAATGAAACTGACCTCTGCATGAACTAGATACATGATCTATGTCAAATAAGGCAACAGCGGCACTTCCCGCTCCATGAGATATCGCCCCATATCAAACTACTATCTCTTCATACCCCTGCCAACCCCCCTCCCCCCCCCCCAAAAAAAAAAAAACTTAAATCCCAACCAAACCTTTGTGTTGAAGGCCATACAGTCATACAGCACACTCTCACAAATTATTTATGTTGATGGTTCTGTTCACCAGTCCACTGGTGCAGCTGGTAGTGCTGCTGTTGTCATAAAGAAATTGGAGCACACATCAATAACTCTGACTCCACCCTTCAAACAGAACCGTTTGCCATACTCCTTGCACTGAAATGCTTCCATGTATCTAAGGCTAACACTTTAATTGTAACCGATTCTCTGTCATCCATAAATGTTCTCTACTCCTTAAGTATAATCTATGGCATGCTTGTGTCAGAAGCCAGACACAGGTATGGTAGGATTGTGGAGTCCGAGTGCACCTTCTGTGGATACCATCTCACACTGGTCTTTAAAGCATGATAGAAATGATGAATTGGCTAAGTTATATGCTTTCAATGGAGTAGATTACAGTCTGTGACCAGGCAGGGGCTGTCAGTTAGCAGTTTGAGAACAATAATACAAAAAGAACTTTAACTGAACTTTATTGACCTAAGAATAAGGGAGATTGACATCAGTCAGTCCGTCTATTATTTATTTATTTATTTATTTATTTATTTATTTATTTATTTTATGTCTTTGCAAACAGTACATTGAGATTTAATATTTACAATAGTGGGTTGCAATGCAAAGAGAGCCTCTATTATGCCTAGGCATTATGGGCCAACTTAACATTATTGGCTTACAGACTACTTAACACTAAGGATTTTATCACAGTTGTAGAGTAGGACAGTAATTATTTCATAGTTGAACAGTAGATTATTAATTATAAGTGAATTCAATTTGTATAAGACAAAGGATATATTCATATAGTCTAAAATGCTTTTTGTGGAAAACAATGGTTCTGTTATATTCCTGTCAACGATGGATAAAAGGTTCATAGTGACTGTTGAAGTCATAATGTGGGAGTACATACGTGAGTGTGTGTGTACTGAGTATTTAGCGTTTAGTTCAGGCTGATTAAGTGGCTTTTGAGAAGAGTCTTAAAGTGATTTTCAGATAGGGTTACTTTAATATCTTTTGGTAATGAATTCCATATTTTAGGGCCCTTTATGTGCACGGAGTTTTTACACAGTGTGATAAGGACACGAGGTATATCAAAAAGAGATCAGTGTCTTGTGTTATGGTCATGTGTCATGGTCATTCTATCATGCAGGAGAAGTCACATGTCTATGGTGCATCCAACAAAATCAGCAAACCCTTGGATGTCACTACCGGCCGGCTCTGGCTGGGTTGTATCTTTGGCACGTTAATCACCATCACCAATGTATTGGAATGCGATAAAATTAATGATTTAAAAGAAAACTCGGAAATGTTCAAGAAATGTCAAAGTATTTTATCCATAGTGGTATATTATTCTGCAAAAATACCCTGACTTCCCCCACTGTAAACAAAGGATAACCATTTTGTATGTGTGTTTCCGTGACCAAATTAATGTCTGCATAAATAACTCATTACGATTGTGACCGGATGTAAACATGTAAATAGTTCATTACCAGTGTAACTTGTTCATTACCAGTGTAACTTGTTCATTACCAGTGTAACTTGTTTATTACCAGTGTAACTTGTTCATTACCAGTGTAACTTGTTCATTACCAGTGTAACTTGTTCATTACCAGTGTAACTTGTTCATTACCAGTGTAACTTGTTCATTACCAGTGTAACTTGTTCATTACCAGTGTAACTTGTTCATTACCAGTGTAACTTGTTTATTACCAGTGTAACTTGTTCATTACCAGTGTAACTTGTTCATTACCAGTGTAACTTGTTCATTACCAGTGTAACTTGTTCATTACCAGTGTAACTTGTTCATTACCAGTGTAACTTGTTCAGCTATCAAAATTTTGTGGCCCAGTCTTCTGGAGCCATTATGTATCTTTGTAATATTTTGACTACCGCCCACACCATGGGTCAGAGGTGACTACTGCCCACACCATGGGTCAGAGGTGACTACTGCCCACACCATGGGTCAGAGGTGACTACCGCCCACACCATGGGTCAGAGGTGACTACTGCCCACACCATGGGTCAGAGGTGACTACCGCCCACACCATGGGTCAGAGGTGACTACTGCCCACACCATGGGTCAGGGGTGACTACCGCCCACACCATGGGTCAGAGGTGACTACTGCCCACACCATGGGTCAGGGGTGACTACCGCCCACACCATGGGTCAGGGGTGACTACCGCCCACACCATGGGTCAGGGGTGACTACCGCCCACACCATGGGTCAGGGGTGACTACCGCCCACACCATGGGTCAGGGGTGACTACCGCCCACACCATGGGTCAGCCCACACCATGGGTCTGGGTGACTACCGCCCACACCATGGGTCAGGGGTGACTACCGCCCACACCATGGGTCAGAGGTGACTACCGCCCACACCATGGGTCATGGGGGGTGACTACCGCCCACACCATGGGTCAGGGGTGACTACTGCCCACACCATGGGTCATGGGTCTGGGTGACTACCGCCCACACCATGGGTCTGGTGTGACTACCGCCCACACCCTGGGTCAGGGGTGACTACCGCCCACACCATGGGTCAGAGGTGACTACCGCCCACACCATGGGTCAGAGGTGACTACCGCCCACACCATGGGTCAGGGGTGACTACCGCCCACACCATGGGTCAGGGGTGACTACCGCCCACACCTTGGGTCAGAGGTGACTACCGCCCACACCATGGGTCAGGTGTGACTACCGCCCACACCATGGGTCAGGGGTGACTACCGCCTACACCACGGGTCTGGTGTGACTACCGCCCACACCATGGGTCAGGGGTGACTACCGCTCACACCATTGGTCAGGTGTGACTACCGCCCACACCATGGATCAGGGGTGACTACCGCTCACACCATGGGTCAGGGGTGACTACCGCCCACACCATGGGTCAGGGGTGACTACCGCCCACACCATGGGTCTGGTGTGACTACCGCCCACACCATGGGTCAGGGGTGACTACCGCCCACACCATGGGTCAGGTGTGACTACCGCCCACACCATGGGTCTGGTGTGACTACCGCCCACACCATGGGTCAGGTGTGACTACCGCCCACACCATGGGTCAGGTGTGACTACCGCCCACACCATGGGTCAGGGGTGACTACCGCCCACACCATGGGTCAGGGGTGACTACCGCCCACACCATGGGTCAGGTGTGACTACCGCCCACACCATGGGTCAGGGGTGACTACCGCCCACACCATGGGTCTGGTGTGACTACCGCCCACACCATGGGTCTGGTGTGACTACCGCCCACACCATGGGTCTGGTGTGACTACCGCCCACACCATGGGTCAGGGGTGACTACCGCCCACACCATGGGTCTGGTGTGACTACCGCCCACACCATGGGTCTGGTGTGACTACCGCCCACACCATGGGTCTGGTGTGACTACCGTCCACACCATGGGTCTCGTGTGACTACCACCCACACCATGGGTCTGGTGTGACTACCGCCCACACCATGGGTCTGGTGTGACTACCGCCCACACCATGGGTCTCGTGTGACTACCGCCCACACCATGGTTCTGGTGTGACTACCGCCCACACCATGGGTCAGGTGTGACTACCACCCACACCATGGGTCTTGTGTGACTACCGCGCACATCATGGGTCTGGTGTGACTACCGCCCACACCATGGGTCAGGGGTGACTACCGCCCACACCATGGGTCAGAGGTGACTACCGCCCACACCATGGGTCTGGTGTGACTACCGCCCACACCATGGGTCTGGTGTGACTACCGCCCACACCATGGGTCAGGGGTGACTACCGCCCACACCATGGGTCTGGTGTGACTACCGCCCACACCATGGGTCTGGTGTGACTACCGCCCACACCATGGGTCAGGGGTGACTACCGCCCACACCATGGGTCTGGTGTGACTACCGCCCACACCATGGGTCAGGTGTGACTAACGCCCAAACCATGGGTCAGGTGTGACTACCGCCCACACCATGGGTCTGGTGTGACTACCGCCCACACCATGGGTCTTGGCTGATGTTAACTACAAATATTCCCGCCAGATTGTTGATTTGTAGACGTTTTACCAACCAGTGGCTTTACCAACACACAACATGGACATAAACTGAAGACAGTAGAAAAGGTAACGAAACTTCAGCCTTCCATAGAGTCTGATTGCCTCTTCCTTTACAGTCTTTTAATTATGTCCATGCAGTGTATTCATAAAGCCACTGTTGGAGAAAGTCTACATATAAAGATACCCATAATCTGCATATGTATCTAATTTAATATAACAAGGTAGGACTCACTTGCAATGATCAAGGATCATTTGTAACATGCGAGAGCTCATTTGCAAAATGAGCTCTCGCTTATGTAGGGGTTTAGTCGATTGTGGACAGTGGATTCACTTACGTCATGAAGTCGACTGTGCAGTTGAGTGGGATGTTAAAGAAGAGCGAGACAGTGGTCTCCCCTGCAGCAGACACCATGATCAAGCTGGCACATAGCAACACCTTTATCCTTGATGATCCCACATGACCAAGGCGCTTCTCCACGCCAGCCCACCTGCAACGCCCAGATGATGTTAGTACATTCACAACCTGGTTTTAGTACACTCAAAACCAGGCATCAGTACACTCAGAGCCAGGCATCAGTACACTCAAAACCTAACATCAGTACATTCACAACCTAGCATCACTACACTCACATCCTAGCATCAGTACCCTCACAACTTAACATCAGTACACTCACAACCTATCATCAGTACCCTCACAATCTGGTGTCAGTACACTCACATCCTAGCATCAGCACCCTCACAACCTAACATCAGTGCCCTCACAACCTAGCATCACTACACTCACAGCCAAGCATCAGTACACTCACAACCTGGTGTCAGTACACACAACCTGGTGTCAGAACATTCACAACCTGGTGTCAGCACACTCACAACCTAGAATCAATACACTCAAACCTAGCATCAGTACACTCAAACTCAGCATCAGTACACTCACAACCTAGCTTCAGTACACGAACAACAGAGCATCAGTGCACTCACAACCTGGTGTCAGTACACTCACACCCTAGCATCAGTACATTCACAACATGGTGTCAGTAGACTCACAACCTTTCATGCAGAACACTCACAACCTAGCATCAGTACACTCACAACCTGGCATCAGTGCACTCACAACATGGTGTCAGTACACTCACAACCTATCATGCAGAACACTCACAACCTAGCATCAGTACACTCACAACCTAGCATCAGTACAGTCACAACCTAGCATCAGTACACTCACAACCTAGCATCAGTACACTCACAACCTAGCATCAGTACACTCACAACCTAGCATCAGTACACTCACAACCTAGCATCAGTACACTCACAACCAAGAATCAATACACTAACAACCTTGAATCAATACACTCACAACCTAGAATTAATACACTCACACCTAACATCAGTACACTCACAACTTAGCATCAGTAGACTCACAACGACGCATCAGTACACACACAACCTAGGATCAATACACACACAACCTAGGATCAATACACTCACAACCTAGCATCAGTACACTCACAACCTAGCATAAGTACACTCACAACCTAGCATTCAGTACACTCACAACCTAGCATAACTACACTCAAAAAATAGCATCTGCTCACTCACAAACTGGTGTTAGTACACTTACAGCCTAGCACCAGTACAGTCACAGCCTAGCATCCGTACATTCAAATCCTGGAGTCAGTACACTCACAAACTGGCGTCAGTACACTCACATCCTAGCATCAGTACACTCACAATCTAACGTCAATATATTCACAACCTAGGATCAGTACCCTCACAACCTAGCATCAGTAAACTCACAACCTAGCATCAATACACTCACAACCTAGAATCAGTATCCTCACAACCTAGAATCAGTATACTCACAACCTAGCAACAGTACACTCATAACCTAGCAACCCACCTGTATATGAAGCTGTGGGCTGTCTTTAGTTTAGTTCTTATGTATAAGTTTAGTGCTACGGTAGGGAATGTGGAGTTTTCTTTTGTTATACATAATGGATACGTTTCATTGCTTACATTGTCTACATGTATGACTATGTATTGCGTTTTTCAATAAAATATAAAAAAAAACTCACAGCCTAGCATCAGTACACTCACAGCCTAGCATCAATACACTCACAACCTAGATTGCAGTACACTCACAACCTAGCATCAGTACACTCACAACCTAGCATCAGTACACTAACAACCTAACATCAGTATACTCACAACTTAGCATCAGTACACTCACAACCTAACATCAGTACACTCACAACTTAGCATCAGTACACTCATAACCTAGCATTAACTACACTCACAAATTAGCATCAGTACACTCACAACCTAGCATCAGTAGACTCACAAACAAGCATCAGTACCCTCACACCCTAGGATCAATACACTCACAACCTAGCATCAGTACACTCACAACCTAGCATAAGTACGCTCACAACCTAGCATTCAGTACACTCACAACCTAGCATAACTACACTCACAAATTAGCATCTGCACACTCACAAACTGGTGTTAGTACACTTACAGCCTAGCACCAGTACAGTCATAGCCTAGCATCCGTACATTCAAATCCTGGAGTCAGTACACTCACAACCTGGCGTCAGTACACTCACATCCTAGCATCAGTACACTCACAACCTAGGAACAGTACACTCAAACCTAGCAACAGTACACTCATAACCTAGCAACAGTGCACTCACAACCAAGCAAGAGTAAACTCACAAGCAAGCATCAGTACACTCACAGCCTAGCATCAGTACACTCACAACCTAGCAACAACACACTCACAACCTAGCAACAGTGCACTCATAACCTAGCAGCAGTGCACTCACAACCTAGCAACAGTAAACTCACAAGCCAGCATAAGTACACTCACAACATAGCATCAGTTCACTCACAACCTACCATCAGTACACTCACAACCTAGCATTCAGTACACTCACAACCTAGCATCAGTACACTCACAAATTAGCATGTGTGCACTCACAAACTGGTGTTAGTACACTCACAACCTAACATCAGTATACTCACAGCCTAGCATCAGTACACTCACAACCTAACATCAGTACACTCATAACCAAGCATTCACTACACTCACAACCTAGCATCAGCACACTCACAACCTAGCATCAGTGCAATCACAACCTAGCATTCAGTGCACTCACAACGTAGCATCAGTACACTCACAAATTAGCATCTGTACACTCACAAACTGGTGTTAGTACACTTACAGCCTAGTACCAGTACAGATATAGCCTAGCATCCGTACATTCAAATCCTGGAGTCAGTACACTCACAACCTAGCATCAGTACCCTCACAACCTAGCATCAGTATACTCACAACCTAGCATCAGTACACTCACAACCTAGAATCAGTATACTCACAACCTAGCAACAGTACACTCAAACCTAGCAACAGTACACTCATAACCTAGCAACAGTGCACTCACAACCAAGCAAGAGTAAACTCACAAGCTAGCATCAGTACACTCACAACCTAGCATCAGTACACTCACGACCTCGCAACAGCACACTCACAACCTAGCAACAGTGCACTCATAACCTAGGAGCAGTGCACTCACAACCTAGCAACAGTAAACTCACAAGCCAGCATAAGTACACTTACAACGTAGCATCAGTACACTCACAACCTAGCATCAGTATACTCATAACGTAGAATCAGCACACTCACAACATAGCATCAGTACACTCACAACCTACCATCAGAACACTCACAACCTAGTATTCAGTACACTCACAACCTAGCACAGTACACTCACAAATTAGCATCTGTACACTCACAAACTGGTGTTAGTACACTCACAACCTAGCATCAGTACACTCACACCCTAGCATCAGTACACTCACAACGTAGCATCAGAACACTCACAACCTAGCATTCAGTGCACTCACAACGTAGCATCAGTACACTCACAAATTAGCATCTGTACACTCACAAACTGGTGTTAGTACACTTACAGCCTAGTACCAGTACAGTTATAGCCTAGCATCCGTACATTCAAATCCTGGAGTCAGTACACTCACAACCTGGCGTCAGTATACTCACAGCCTAGCGTCAGTACACTCACATCCTAGCATCAGTACACTCACATCCTAGCATCAGTACACTCACAGCCTAGCATCAGTACTCTCATAACGTAGCATCAGTACACTCACACCCTAGCGTCAATATCATCACAACCTAGCAACGCTACACTCACAAATTAGCATCTGTACACTCACAAACTGGTGTTAGTACACTTACAGCCTAGTACCAGTACAGTTATAGCCTAGCATCCGTACTTTCAAATCCTGGAGTCAGTACACTCACAACCTAACATCAGTACACTCACAACCTAGCATCAGAAGACTCACAACCAAGCATCAGTACACTCACAACCTAGCGTCAATATACTCACAATCTAGCAACAGAAACTCACAAGACAGCATCAGTACACTCACATCCTAGCATCAGCACCCTCACAACCTAACATCAGTGCCCTCACAACCTAACATCAGTGCCCTCACAACCTAGCATCAATGTACTCACAACCTAGCATCTGTACACTCACAATCTAGCATCAGTACACTCACAACATAGCATCAGTACACTCACAACCTAGAGTCAGTATACTCACAACCTAGCAACAGTACACTCACAACCTAGCAACAGCACACTCAAACCTAGCAACAGTACACTCACAACCTAGCATCAGTACACTCACAACCTAGCATCAGTACACTCACAACCTAGAATCAGTATACTCACAACCTAGCAACAGTGTACTCATAACCTAGCAACAGTGCACTCACAACCTAGCAACAGTAAACTCACAAGCTAGCATCAGTATACTCGCATCCTGGTGTCAGTACACTCACAACCTAGCATCATTACACTCACAACATGGTGTCAGCACACTCACAACCTAGCATCAGTACACTCACAACCTAGCATCAGTACACTCACAACCTAGCAAGAGTACACTCACAACCTAGCATCAGTGCACTCACAACATCGTGTCAGTGCACTCAAAGCCTAGCATCAGTACACTCACAACCTAGCATCAGCATACTCACAAGCTAGCATCAGTACACTCATAACCTAGCAACAGTACACTCACAACCTAGGAACAGTACACTCGCAACCTATGAACAGTGCACTCACAACCTAGCAACAGTACACTCCCAACATAGCATCAGTATACTCACAACCTACCATCAGTACACTCATAACCTAGCAACATTACACTCACAACCTAGGAACAGTACACTCACAACTTAGCAACAGTACACTCACAACATGGTGTCAGTACACTCACAACCTAACATCAGTGCACTCATAGCCTAGCAACAGTAAACTCAAAACGTAGCAACAGTGCACTCACAACCCGGCATCAGTACACTCACCACCTAGCATCAATACACTCACAACCAAACAACAGTACACTCATAACTAAGCAAAAGTACACTCACAACCTAGCAACAGTACACTCACAACCTAGCAACAGTACACTCACAACCTAGCATCAGTACACTCCCAACATGGTGTCAGTACACTCACAACCTAGCATCAGTACACTCACAACCTAGCAACAGTACACTCACAACCTAGCAGCAGAACACTCACAACCTAGCAACAGTACACTCACAACCTAGCAACAATACACTCACAACGTAGCATCAGTGCACTCACAACCTAGCAACAGTAAACTCAAACCAAACAACAGTACACTCACAACCAAGCAAAAGTACACTCACAATCTAGCAACAGTGCACTCACAACCTAGCAACAGTACACTCACAACCTAGCAACAGTACACTCACAACCTAGCAACAGTACACTCACAACCTAGCAGCAGAACACTCACAACCTAGCAACAGTACACTCACAACCTAGCAACAATACACTCAAAACCTAACATCAGTGCACTAACAACCTAGCAACAGTTAACTCAAAACGTAGCAACAGTACACTCACAACCCAGCATCAGTACACTCACCACCTAGCATCGATAAATTCACAACCAAACGACAGTACACATACAACCAAGCAAAAGTACACTCAC
Source organism: Cherax quadricarinatus (assembly GCF_038502225.1). Lineage (NCBI taxonomy): Eukaryota > Metazoa > Arthropoda > Malacostraca > Decapoda > Parastacidae > Cherax > Cherax quadricarinatus. Next base: position 46,046,601 of record NC_091312.1, read on the forward strand.
AACCTAGCAACAGTGCACTCACAACCTAGCAACAGTACACTCACAACCTAGCAACAGTACACTCACAGCGTAGAAACACTGCAGTCACAAGCTAGCAATAGTAAGCTCACAACCTAGCATCAGTACACTCACAACCTGGTGCCAGTACACTCACAACCTAGCATCAGTATACTCACAACCTAGCAACAGTACACTCACAACCAAGAAACAGTACACTCACCTCCTAGCAACAGTACACTCACAACCAAGAAGCAGTACACTCACCACCTAGCAACAGTACACTCACAACCTAATATCAGTGCACTCACAACCTAGCATCAGTGCACTCACATCCTAGCATCAGTACACTCACATCCTGGTGTCAGTACACTCACAACCTGGTGTCAGTACACTCACAACCTGGTGTCAGTACACTCACAACCTGGTGTCAGTACACTCACAACCTAGTGTCAGTACACTCACAACCTGGTGTCAGTACACTCACAACCCGTAAACCCAATTGGGTCATAATCGGTGGCATGCTGGTGCAGCTACTTATATTCCTACCTACCTCAGCCGCACCACGCTTCCTGTCTCACTTGGCGACCAGGCATCCTTAGAGTCGACAAGGTCTACTCCCTCTCTCCCTCACGGGCATGGCCCTCTGTTCTAGGGCAAGCATAACACACTGCCAGTGTACCACGAACCCTAATAAAGCAATAAGCCCTCCGAAGCCTTATCATTGATCACCGCTTGTAAACCCACACAAACTATTGTTATAAACGGTGGGCTCTAAGTCTTCATAACGTCCCACGCTGTTTTTCAGTAACGTGTTTACCTGGAGTTTACCTGGAGAGAGTTCCGGGGCTCAACGCCCCCGCGGCCCGGTCTGTGACCAGGCCTCCTGGTGGATCAGAGCATTAAACTGCATTAAACAGCATTAAACTGTATGTTTCTGCTATTTCAGTAAATCAGAGGTGAGTTTGTGTGGTTCTCTGCGTCCAATGTGGCTGACTCACCAAGCGAGTATGTGGGGTGCAGAGGAAGCGGTCGGATCCTCCCTCGCCATACACCAGTTAGTTTAATATGTTTATTATGCACCCCATACCCATCCTGTGGGCGGTTGTCAAAAGATTACAGAGGTACATAATTGGTCCAGGGACTGGACTCCAAAGTTTTGATAGCTGAGCAAGTTACAGAGGTAATGAACTCACAATTTACAAAGGTAATGAACTCACGATTTACAAAGGTAATGAACTCCAGGTAGGTCTGGTCGCAATCATGACAAGTTACAAAGGTATTTACAGATTACAGAGGTACGTAATGGGTCCAGGGACTGGGCCCCCAAAGTTTTTATAGCTGAACTAGGTACAAAGGTAATGAACTCACAAGTTACAAAGGTAATGAATCCTGTAAGAATGGTTACTTACGTTTATACATGGCTACAATCATGAACAAATTATAGCGTAATGAGCAATTCACACTTCCACACCCGGTCACAACTGTAATGAGTTATTGGTGCAAATATTGATTGTTGAGTCACACACACACACACACACACACACACACACACACACACACACACACACACACACACACACACACACACACACACACACACACACACACTCACACACACAAACACACACACACACAAACACACAAACACACACAAACACACACACACACACACACACACACACACACACACACACACACACACACACACACACACACACACACAAACACACACACAAACACACACAAACACACACACAAACACACACACGCGGTAATGCTTTATTTACAGCTAGCAAAGTCAGGGTATTTCTCCAGAATGGTCTGTAATATACCACTGTGGATAAAATTGCCATTTCTTGAACATTTCTGAGTGAGTTGTCTCTAAATTCATTAATTTTATCGCACTCCAGTACATAATGACGCAGGGTGTGACAATAGTCCATCTGGCAAAGTTTACATTTCGTTTGGTCTACATCTGGTGGTGGTGATTTAACCTACCAAAGATACTTGTAACCCAGCCGGAGCCGGGCGGTAGTGACATCCAGGAGTCGGCTTATCTTGTTGGATGCACCATAGACATGTGGCTCCTCCTGCATGATAGAATGATGATAGATGGACTGACTGGTGTCAATCTCCCTGAGTCTTAAGTCAATAAAATTCAGTTGAAGTTCTTTTCGTATTATTGTTCTCAAACTATTACCTGACAAGCCAAGATTGTAATCTACTCCATCTTCGAAAGCATACAGCTTAGCCAGTTTATCAGTTCTATCATGCATCCGAAGACCAATGTGAGATGGAATCCACAGCATGTGCACTCTGACTCCACTGTCCACAATCTTACCATACCTATGTCTGGCTTCTGACACAAGCATGCCACAATTTATACTTAAGGCGTCGAGAGCATTTATGGATGACAGAGAATCAGTTACAATTAAACTGTCAATCTTAGATACATAGATGCATTTCAGTGCAAGGAGTATGGCAAACAGTTCTGTCTGAAGGGTAGAGGCCCAATTATTAATGCGTGCTCCAATTTCTTTAAGAGAACCATCACTCCGTACGACAACAGCAGCACTACCAGCTGCACCAGTGGATTGGTGAACAGAACCATCAACGTAAATAATTTGCGAGTGTGTGTGCTGTGTGACTAAGTTATCAATACAGCTTAAGGCATCATGTTTGGCTTTAAGGCGAAGTTTTGGTTGTGTTTTAAGAAGTAGTTTGGGGAAAATGGAGGAATGGTAGTTTGGAATGGGGTAATATCCCATGGAGCGGAGAAGTGCCGCTGTTGCCTTACTTAACATAGATCATGTATCTGATTCTTGCGGAGGTCGGTACCAGTTTTTTCGATCCATCTGGAGGGGTGTTCACCAGTGCTGAGGAAAGTTTGGAGGGCTTCTGAGCAGGGGTTTGAATGGGCTTGCCTGAGTATATTAACTCCAATTAGGATATTTCTTTCAGTAACACGATCTCTGATGCTTGGGATATCAAGTTCTTTTTGCATATTTAAAATTTTGGCAGTGCGAGGGCATCCTAGGATGATCCTCATTGCTTTGTTCTGCATTTTTTCCAGCCCTCCAAGCTTCCAGTCAGACACAAGAGCAAGTAGTGGCGCAGCATAATCAACCAATGATCTAATATAAGCAAGGTACATCATTTTCACAATTTTAACATTAGCACCATACCTGGGGTGAAACCCTGCCACAACTCTAAGTGCTCTTAGTCTTTCTTTGTATTGGCGACAAAGTCTCGTTACAACAGGTCCAAGCAGTGGAACCTCAAAGCCTAGATACCTGTATCTGGTTACATATTCTAGAAGAGACCCATCATGCAACTGGGTCTGACGAACTGTGCCTGTCTGTCGAGGAGGACGCCTATTGAGTATCTTTGTTTTATCAGTAAAGATTATTAACCCCAGGTCCTGACACGAGGCTAGCACATGGTTAAGGATGTTTTGGGTGTTGGAGAATCCGGTGGTGTGAATCATTATATCATCAGCAAAACTAATCATATAATGATGGGACTGGCTAGGCATAGCATTAAGTAAGGCATTAATTAGAATACTGAATAGAGTGGTACTGAGCACACCTCTCTGTGGGGTTGCTAATTCAAAGTTTTTAGTTACACTTCTATGTCCCTGGAACAACACAGACGACTTTCTGTTGGACAGGTAGCCTTTAATCCAGCGGAGAAGCCATCCTCCAACATCCATTCTGGCAAGTTCACTAATGATTACATGTCGGTTGGCTACATCGAAAGCAGATCTAAGGTCAAGGAAGGTAGTGTATGTGCTGTCAGTGTGCAGAGTTAGAAAGGTGGTAATGCAATGATGCACGCTCCTTCCATGCATGAAACCATGCAACCGGGGAGACAAAAATTGTTTGATTCTGTACATGAGACGATTAAGAATCATCCTCTCAAATGTTTTACACAAGCAGCTAGTAAGAGATATTGAGCGAAATGCATTTTGTTGATTGGGCTTAGGAATTGGAATGATGAGGCTGTTGGTCCAAGATTGAGGGAGCTTCCCAGTTACATAGCTCATGTTATATAATTTAAGTAATGGATTGCCTGGTACTCGACACAGCAATCTGAGTATGTTGGAAGTAATACCATCCTCACCAGGCGACGTGGAGTTGCCCTTAGTTAGTGCCGCATCAAGTTCATAATTAGTGAAAGGAATGTTGCAGTCATCTTCCTTGCTGAGCATAAAGCAAACAAGTCTCTCCCTTGCATCATATCTGCCATTTAATTTCGACTGTGTGGTTCTGGGAAGTTTGTCATAGCTAGATGTAGCAGCCCAAGCACTGACTAACTCATTCACCCTATGTAAGTGATGAGGGTGCGCGATATGCCCAGTTCTGTTACCCTTAATTCTATTTATGTCCCTCCATGCCCGGCTTAGTGGGGTGTGAGCATTGAGACCATTGACAAATTGTTCCCAATCTGTTTGCCGCAGCTCTGTCATACGCTCTCTGGCAGCAGCAAGGGCAGTTTGAAAGAGGCTCAGCATTCCAGGGGTACGATTGTTTCTATAGGCTAGGCCTAGTCTGCCAGCAGTACGTTTCAATGTTCGAAGTTTAGGATCATTGTAATAGGTATGGTTTTTATAAGAGGTATGATTATTATGGAAGTTAGATGGGTTTACATTACCATGAGGTTTCTGTGGCGGTTCTAAGTAGTTCTGAATACTGCTCACAAGGTCATTGTTAAAGGTCTCAACAGAGGAACACTCATAGGAATTATACCAGTCAGTCACATGTGCAACAAAGTCATTATGCTGATCAGGGGAAAAATTAAAACGTTTCCGTTTGAATATCCCACCAGGAAGGATAGTATTACCATAATCTAGTGAGGTTAGTCTAGGGAAATGATCAGACGCTATATCTGTTACAATGGAAGACTCACAGCTGGCAGAAATAATGTTGAAGCCAAGATACAGATCAAGGACACCTCCATAGATATGTGTGGGTTCAAGGCCACCTACAATTTGCACATTATCATGACTGTTTAAGAGTGACAACAGTTGATTACCATTACGATTACCAAATTGTGAGTTTCCAATGCTTTTGTGTCTTGCATTATAATCGCCAATAATAAGAGTAGGTTCAGACTGAGCACAAGTTGGGAGCTCCAAGTAATTAAACTTATCAGCAGGAGCATACAAGTTAAATATGTTGAGAGCAGAGTTCCCTATATAAATCCTAACACCGTGATACTGTAGCCCCTCTGTTTTCTTATGTGCAAGAAGTTGATGGGAAAGTGATTTTTTAATATATAGAACACAAGAGTTAGTAGATTTGAGGTTATATGCAACAAATGAGGGTAATTTAGGGGGTTGGGAATTTTCAGGGACTCTGCACTCTTGTAGACACACAACATCAGTGGGTTCAGTGGTTACTTTATGATGAAGGTCAGGAAGTCTTTTTCTAAGTGACGCAATGTTCCAGCTTAATATAGAAAGTTTATACGAGTTTAGATCCATTATAGAAGTCCTGGGATTTTGTTGAGTTTCTTAGCATAATGAAAAAATTGTTCATATAAATAGCAGAGGTTATCAATGTCAGCAGTGTTACCCTGGTCCATGAGTTTGTTAAGTGCACTTCCAGTTGTAAGGCCTCGTGGGAGTCTTTGTTTACACAGAGCACGACGCTGTTCATGTGTGAATGTATGATAGGTGACACCATCACTCACATTCCCTCCTCCACTAACATTACACGCAACACTATAACTGTCATCACCAACACCACTACCAACATTGTGTTCATTACATTTATCAACAGTATTGTATTCAACATTAATGTCAATGTGGTTAACCTCATCACACTCTGCACCACCACTTATATTACACTCATCACTATAACTAACATTATAGACACCACTGCCCTCATCACACTCTGCACCACCACTTATATTACGTTCATAACTATTACTAACATCATAGACACCATTGCCCTCATCATGATGCTCACTATAGTTATCAACACAACTATTGGATTCGTCATTACTGTAATTAAGGACACCACCACTACCACCACCACCTTGTTCAGCAGCCTTACACTCGCTTTCGGAAATTGTGACACTCTTATTATTGGTACACTCTACACATATTTCCTTGTGCTGCTCAAGTTGTTGTTTCAGGAGAAATTGTTGTGTTTCCAGTATCCTTATGCGCGACATCAGGTTGTATACCACAGGAGCAAGACTTGGAACATCTGGAGACGTGAAGCCCCGGTCAGCTGAGCTCCTTGGCTGACTGTCAGCTGACTCAGCTAGGCTGGTATTGACAGCCAACGTGATGGAGCTCTGTTGACGTGCTCCCTAGGTGAGGTGCTCAACCCCATTGTCTGAGGGCAGGCATGAGCCAGTATTCAGACTCGAGGTACCTGGTAGTCCTGGGGGGTCATAATGAGGGGTACAGTGTGAGGTGCGGGTGGCTGTGATGTGGGCAGCCCTCACACTGCAGTCAGCATGAGCTGCTGTAACTCCTGAAGTCTTACAATTGATACATTGTTTAGCAACAGTCTGTTGCTGTTTGATCATATCATAACACCGTTCAGAAGGATGAGCGTTGGCACACACTACACACCAGTGTGACTTAACTGGGCATTTCCTGGCAATGTGGCCCCAGCGTTGACACTTATAACATCGATGTTGAGGAGGTCTGTACAATGCAATGTTATAGCGTCTGTTGAGGGCTGCACGGGAGTGAATACAGCGTGGCAGTCCACCTGGCCAATCCACTCAGCTAATATCAGATCGTTGGAAAGTCGAGGAGGGCTTGCAACTTGTGCTCTGACGCCAAATATTGAGGATTCAAGTGCTTGTTGACGTTGTAGACAACAATAAGCACTTTAGGTGCTCTTGGTGGGGCAGCTCGGAGTTTGATGTTGGCATATTCGTGAGTGAGAAGTTTGTCTATAAATACTGAATCATTAGGCACAAAGACGTAGTTATCCTCATCGTGGACAAACTTGATCGTTTTCTCTAGGTAGTCTACATTGGCTTCGAAAAACCAGTTACACTTGGTCTCTTGATCAGTGTTGTTAGGGAAATCTACCCTGACAGCTCTGGAAGCCTCGTTCTTTTTTTCCGAGCCTGTTTACTAAAATATGTTTCAAATCTGCCTTCACCATCATCTATGTCAACACCATCAGGTATACTCATAACTGACATTAGTTTCACACTGGTGATGGGTTACAGGATACTGGTGAATAGAAAGGACAAGGAAGGTATATTCACCTCGCTAGACACAGGCAATATGGGATTCAGAACAGATGTAACTGCAGTGTAACTTGGCCTTCAAACTGGCTGGCTTGGAGTGCTGTTTAGCCTGGATCAGCTAAATCCGCTCTTATCCCATATGTAGATAATGGCGACGAGTTAAAGGATACCGGTGAATAGGAAAGTCGAGGAAGGGACATTCACCTCACTAGACACACGCAGTATGGGTGTAAGTGGCATGCGGGTCTTATAGTGCCATTTTCAAGGTCACCCAGCAGGCCAGACATTCCTCACTCATTTTAAGCCTACGTAGGTACTGATGGTCGCACAATGTCCTAAGTCAGTGAAATCCACTCGTGCAAATAGTTACAACAAACCTGCAGCACTTAACACTTCTAGCACACGTATGACAGACGAATGTTCACTCTGTGCACAAGCAAATCAGCACAAACTTACTATGTTTATAGGTGAACCTCTGACATGTCCCACTTAAAAAGTCAGTACTGCAATGCTCGTTAAATTGTTCTTAACTAAGCCACTACAGGAAACACTGGTATGCCAGCAGCACTGTAGAAGATATACGTAGACATGCTGGGGGTTCGGACAGCTGTAACTGCAGGCTACCTTAGCTTGTCCTGGCTAGCTTGGAGTGCTGCATTCAAGCCTGCTTGAATGTGCTTGCTAAGCCCGTGTCAACCTCTTGGATATTTGCTTGTAGCAAGCAGGTAGGCACACAGGAGACACATTCGTAAGATGAGTGGAGTGCGGCACAGAGAACTGACACGAGCACTTATGTGGTCTGGCAAAAACCGTCTCTAGACCATAAGTAAATAGAAGCAAATGGCTGAGTTCCAAATCGAGGAAGGAGGGGAGGCAAGCGAGGCCGAGTGAAGGTAGGCCTCCTATACCCACTTCAAATCAACATGTTTGTTTCACTAGGTATATCACTAGTCACAGTTCACACATAAGAGTTCCAGCAGCAATTCACCTGCGCTCCAACGATATTTGGTGCATGATGAGTTATCAGTCGCATGAGATAAGCAATTCTGATATACACATGTCCTCTCCCCTCAACCGACGCCGCCATACACCACCCATGCTCATCTCACACCACCATACACCACTACTGCATGTGCAGTGCGGGTGTGCAGTTTTATGTGTCCTAATATGTGGTCTTATTCATGAAGTGTGTGTCTAGACCACTGTGTGGTCTGACGCCAGACTATTGGTAACACCCTTGTGTTACATGTCACCCTGTTCGATGATTGACATTAGTCAGCCCAGTCATCAGATTACGAGCATCTGAGCCCCCATGTACAGAAAGCTACACACAAATAACCGGCACATAGAAGAGAGGAGCTTACGACGACGTGTCGGTCCGACTTGGACCATTTACAAAGTCACATTAACAAGAAGTGGAGCAGGGCGGTTGCATATAGGCAGGAAGAGGTAGTGGTGGTAGTAGTAGTAGTCGTAGTAGTAGTAGTAGTAGTAGTAGTAGTAGTAGTAGTAGTAGTAGTAGTGAAAGTAGTAGTAGTAGTGGCAGTGGTAGTAGTAGTAGTGGGGAATTAAGGAGGAGGAGCAAGTCACGGTATTGTGCCCTTTTTTGTTATTTATGTACAGAAAGTTATTGTGCTCGCCGTTTGTAGATGCCATGCTTGAGTAGTACCTGCTACGACTCCCCGTTTAGACTCATTTCACTCCACCTCCTGACCGTCAGAATGAAGTTATATGTAGAAAACCAGTCTGAGGACGCTAAGACTAACATTCTGCTTTGGCTTAATCTCAGTCAAGAGGGTGACATCGTCAAGCCCTGTACAGTAGCCCTGTAGGCAGGTGACTGACTCATGTCACAGCTTCAGTGAGTAGCATGCACAAGTATGATGTCACTCTGACTGCTAGCCCACTCACTTTAGTTATGGTGCATGCTACTATGACACCCAGGTATGTCACCTGAGTCATCTCTGCTACGACTCACTCCACTCTCGCTGGGAATGACAGCCTCAGCAACAGTATCAGTCGAGAAATGTCCTCCTTAGTCGCTTGCCAGAAGTCCTGCTCAACTACCGAGTAATGACGATGCCTTACTTGAGAGCACCAGCAGGTTCTACCCCAGGTTGAGTGAACCCTGCAGCGACTACTCCACTATGACTGCTTCACCAATTCTAGATGAAACTGTATCCCATTACGTCATAGCTCAGCCACTGCAATATCTCCTGTGTTGCAGTATCTATCCAGACGCAGGAAGGCGTGCAGTGATGCCACCGAAAATCACTGCCTTGTTAAGTCAGGTGACCTAGCAGGCCACTTGGCCAGCGGACCAAACTGTGTGTGACTTCTTTCCTTGGGGGGTACGTGGGGGTACACAGTTTACGTACCACCACTACTTGCAACCTTAGAGGAGCTTAAAATTTCGATCACTGAAGCAGTTTGCATGATAACTCCAGATATGCTGCCGAGGGCCTGGACTAAACTGGATTATCGCATCGACGTTTGCCAAGTAACCAGAGGGGCACATATTGAGTACCTTGAGTGTTGCTCTGTACCACATGAAACTGAATGAAATCCTGCAGCTGAACCTACTAACTGTGAAAGTTTATTACAATAAAGTTAAATGTTATACCTGTTTGACATCAGGGAGTGTTTTTGTCGACACCCTGTACATACAACTGAGGAAGAAGTGAAGAGGCTGCTAAGCGAGCTAGATACCTCAAAGGCGATGGAGCCGGATAACATCTATCCATGAGTATTGAGAGAGGGAGCAGAGGCGCTGTATGTATCACTAACAACAATCTTCAACACATCTATCGAAACAGGGCGACTACCTGAGGTATGGAAGACAGCAAATGGAGTCCCAATTTTTAGAAAAGGAGACAGATAGGAAGCATTAAACTACAGACCAGTTTTACTGACATGTATAGTATGCAAAATCAAGAGAAGATTATCAGAAGAGTGGTGGAGCACCTAGAAAGGAATGAGCTTATCATTGTTAGCCAACACGTTTTCAGGGATGGGAAATCCTGTGTCACAAACCTGCTGGAGCTCTATGACAGGGTGACAACAGTAACACAACAGAGACAAGGTATTTAGATTGTGTTTTCCTGTACCGTAAGAAGGCGTTTGACACAGTTCCACACAAGAAATTAGTGCAAAAGCTGGAGGACAAGGCAAGGATAAAAGGGAAATCACTGCAATGGATTGGGGAATATATTTCAGGAAAGCAACCGAGAGTCATGGTACGTGGCGAGGTGTCGAGTGGGTGCCTATGACAAGCGGAGTTACACAGGGGTCAGTCCTTGGACTGGTGCTGTTTCTGGTATTTGTGAGCGACATGAGAGAAGGAGTAGACTCAGATGTGTCCCTGTTTGCAGATGAAGTGAAGTTGATGAGAAGAATTCAACTGGACGAGGACCAGGGAGAAGTACAAAGGGATCTTGACAGGTTGCAGGTCTGGTCCAGCAACTGGCTCCTGAAGTTCAACCCCACCAAGTGCAAAGTCATGAAGATTGGGGAAAGGCAAAGATCGCAGACGGAGTACATCCTAGGGGACCAGTGACTACAAGCCTCACTCAAGGAAAGAGATCTTGGTTTGAGTATAACACCGTCCACATCTCCCGAGGCGCACATCAACCAAATAACTGCTGCAGCATATGGGCGCCTAGCAAGCCTAAGAACAGCATTCGGACATCTCAATAATTAATTGTTCAGGACACTGTACACTCTGTATGTGTACTGGGTCCTGAACAATTCCTTATTGGAGCATGCAGCACCAGTTTGGAAACCACACCTAGCCAAGCACATAAGGAAACTAGAGAAAGTGCAAAAGTTTGGAACAAGACTAGTCCTGGAGCTTAAGAGCATGTCCTACGAGGAGAGGTTAAGGGAAATCGACCTGACTACACTCGAGGACTGGACAGATATGGAAGATATGAAAATGACATATGCAATACTGAGAGGAATCCTGTATGTTCTGACTTCTCAAACGATTTTTATGTCAATGCACCACGCCCGTGCCTGGGCTAGGAAAGAAATATGACTTGTGAACCAGGCTGCCCAGTCTATGTGGCATTTGTGTGGCCGAGTGGGCTAGAGTGCTGCCTGGGAATTCTGACCGTCCCCAGTAGCAGTTTCGAATCCTGCTGACTGCGATCTTTCTTTGTGTGTGTATATATATATATATATATATATATATATATATATATATATATATATATATATATATCAAAAGAAGAGTAAGAGCTGGACTACTTACGTCAAATATTATAATTCTGTATATATATCCTACTCTACACAACTTTACTGGTAAAATCTTTAATTTTATTTTATTGTTTTGTGTTCAATCATATGGCATCCCTATTAATATTCAAGAGGGCTATAGAAAAGCCTGGATAACTGAAATGAAATATGATACAACCTCTTGTTACGAAACCAGAAACAAGCCAGCAGCTAAGCTTGGAACCAATTAGTTAACCCTCTAGAGTGTACCTGTCAGTACACTCTAAACCTGGTGTCGGTACACTTACAAGCCGTTGTCAGTACACTCACAACCTAGTGTCATTACACTCATAACCTGTATTGCGACCCCTGAACGGGTCACAATGTATATAATGTATATTACCTTTTCATATAATTTTATATTGCTTATGTTTGCGATAATAGCTAAATCGTAAATATAGTGCTTTATATTATTATTTGACTTAGTTATATTGTTAGGTAGGATGTATCATTTATATATATTATTCAGTGCTCATAGTTCAAGTCTTGATTGTCTAACTACTATAATTATCGCCGCGCTCATTGCTCGTTTCCCTGCCGGTTTCTCGGTGTTGCTGGGCAACAGCAGCATGGAGCTATCATGTGATCAAGGGGGGATATCACACCTCACCTGGAGTAGTCTGTCTGGGCTGCTCAGTCTCTTGGCTGTTGGACGTTCTTCGAACAAGATGTGCCTAGCTCTCCTTTGCTGGCCCTTGTTGGAAGATCGTCTCTGTCCCTTTCTTGTTGTTGGTTCTGCGTAACTCTGTTCACAGGACAGCCTAGAATAAGTGATTTTCGACGTTGTACTGAGGTTGTGTGTCGTATGGACACTCTGAGAAACTCAGGTCCTGAGCTGTAGCTTCTGACCTAATTTGTACTGGTATCTGTGTACTGTCACAGTCGGGGATATTTCTTATGCTGAACTTAGATTCAGTAGTATGGGAGTTTTGTGACTTTTATGGAGGATCTGCAGATGGTCCATACTTAGTGTCGTTATATTATCTCCTTGTTCCTGATTCTGTGTCGCTGTTGTTTGTTATATTGCTGTTTGGCTTATCAGACGTTTTATTGTTCAAGCAAGCTGTTCTGTTTGCCAGGTTGGTCAAGAAGTTAGTTTATGTAAGGAGCTTTAGTCAGTCACTGGTTAAGTCTAGTCGATTCTTGAGACATAGCGAACTACTTAGAGCACTTACACACATACACTCAAACTTACTTGTATATATTTGTAATATGTTATTAAATGTTAACAATGTACCAGACGGTACTTATAAGCCATAAAGATGTGATATGTGCCTTCAGCACAATACTACTGTACACGAGAGAAGTGATTATTATTTTGTTTATATTGATTAATTAATGATAATGTACGCCTAGACAATTTTATTATTAATAAACTTATTAAATTTTTAATTTCTTTAGTTAGTAACCTACTAGTTGTAATCCTGAAGCACTATTGAATCTTACTAAATTCTAATGGATAATTGGACCAGGATACTGACTACTTGTTACAAAAACCCAGTAACAGGCTGGATGCTAGAAGGGCAATACTTTCTAGTATTCACTGGAGATCTCTATGCTTATTAGAAATCGCGTTTTTTGTAACAACCTGGTGTCAGTACACTCATAACCTGATGTCAGTACACTCATAACCTGGCGTCAGTACACTCACAACCTAGTGTAAGTACAGGACTAACCTGGTGTCAGTACACTCACAACCTAGTGTAAGTACAGGACTAACCTGGTGTCAGTACACTCACAACCTAACGTAAGTACAGGACTAACCTGGTGTCAGTACACTCACAACCTAGTGTAAGTACAGGACTAACCTGGTGTCAGTACACTCACAACCTAGTGTAAGTACAGGACTAACCTGGTGTCAGTACTCTAACAACCTAACGTAAGTACAGGACTAACCTGGTGTCAGTACACTCACAACCTAACGCAAGTACAGGACTAACCTGGTGTCAGTATACTCACATCCTGCTGTCAGTACACTCACATCCTGCTGTCAGTATACTCACACCCTGGTGTCAGTACACTCACAACCTGGTGTCAGTACACTCACAACCTGGTGTCAGTACACTCACAACCTGGTGTCATTACACTCACAACCTGGTGTCAATACACTCACATTCTGGTGTCAGTACACCCACAAACTGGTGTCAGCACACTCACAACCTGCTGTCAGTGTACTCACAACCTACTGTCAGTACACTTACATCTTGCTGTCAGTACATTCACATCCTGCTGTCAGTACACTCACAACCTGGTGTCAGCACACTCATATCCTGGTGTCAGTACACTCACATCCTGGTGTCAGTACACTCACATCCTGGTGTCAGTACACTCACATCCTGGTGTCAGTACACTCACATCCTGGTGTCAGTACACTCACATCCTGGTGTTAGTACACTCACATCCTGGTGTCAGTACACTCACATCTTGCTGTCAGTACACTCACAACCTGGTGTCAGTATACTCACATCCTGCTGTCAGTACACTCACATCCTGGTGTCAGTACACTCACAACCTGGTGTCAGTACACTCACAACCTGGTGTTAGTACACTCACAACCTGGTGTCAGTACACTCACATCCTGGTGTCAGTACATTCACATCCTGGTCTCAGTAAACTCACATCCTGGTGTCAGTACACTCACAACCTGGTGCCAATACACTCACAACCTGGTGTCAGTATACTCACAACCTGGTGTCAGTACACTCACAACCTGGCGTCGTACACTCACAACCTGGTGTCAGTACACTCACATCCTAGTGTCAGTACACTCACATCCTGGTGTCATTACACTCACAACCTGGTGTCAATACACTCACAACCTGGTGTCAGTAAACTTACATCCTGCTGTCAGTACACTCACACCCTGGTGTCAGTACACTCACATCCTGGTGTCAGTACACACACAACCTGGTGTCAGTACACTCACAACCTGGTGTCAGTACACTCACAACCTGGTGTCAGTACACTCACATCCTGGTGTCAGTACACTCACATCCTGGTGTCAGTACACTCACATCCTGCTGTCAGTACACTTACATCTTGCTCTCAGTACACTCACATCCTGGTGTCAGTACACTCACATCCTACTGTCAGTACACTCACATCCTGTTGTCAGTACACTCACATCCCGGTGTCAGTACACTCACAGCCTAGCAGCAGTACACTCACAGCCTAATACCACTACACTCACAGTCTAGCATCAGCACTCTCACCGCCTGGCGCCAGTACACTCACTGCGTAGCACTAGTACACTCACATCCTAGTACCGGTACATTCACAGCCTAGTACCATTACACCCATTACATAATTTCTAACACTTCTCACTTTTTATATTCTATATTTCAACGCAGCAAAAACTTAGTAAGCAACTAACTGAAAATCCTGAAACATAAATAATAATACTGATAAGGAGCTAAACTCCCCTTGATAGTTGACTTTAATATCGGTAACAGATTACTTGAGTCCCAGCAAACAAGAAAACGCTTTCACTCTAACGTATTCTATCACTCTCTTGCCAGAAGGGCCCCGACAGCACAGTTTAGATGACTAGAAGCAGCAACATCCCCGCTCCTCTGACAGAGTACAGGCACTGTACTTTCCACTTCAGAACTCAACTATATTGCTAAATGATTTCCATGAATCTCTTCATAAATGTTACGGCGCACACACTCCAACAGCACGTCAAATACATTAAAACCACTTGCTTCCATTCGTTCATTTCTAACAGGCTCACATTTTTATAAAACGCTTGAAAAAATAAAGTCTAATTATTTAACTATACAAAGAAAGTAATTTATCGTCTGCTCCTTGTACCAGCTTAAGATAAATGGTATCTAAATGTAACAATTATTATTATATTTTATCAGTGGCAAGAAAAATATGTTGAATTTATGAGTAAGGTAACACAGCTGACACATTCTTACACCAAAGTTACAATAACACTTTAACCAGTATGCTAACAGTATATATAGAAATATGAGTTAAATATTTATACTGAAATGTACACATTGTAAAAAGCACTATAAAGCCACAGAAAAACACTAAAAACACTGTAAAATGTATATAAGTGGGACTGAAAGTCCAGAAAGAGTATCCACAATGAGAGAGTGGGTGTAAACAGGTGGGAAATATTGTTGGACAGTGAAATTAGATACTGCACCATTATTTTCAGGCTAGTGCTGACCTGCATCTATCATATTTTGGGAAAATATTGAACAAGATTTCATACAAAAATAACCCACACATAGGAGACTGGAACTCATGACGACATTTCGGTCGTCTTGAGTTCACAAGTCGGGCTCAAACGATGCCATATGTTTCAGGCGCCTATGTGCGAGTTATTTGTGTATTGTTCCAGTCACGGTATTGTGCCTTATTATTCTCTGAACGTTGAGTCGTGCAGCGACGTCTGCACGACACAACACTGCTTTCTGTTTCTGGAGGTCACGGAGGGTTTCGCCAAATACATATGTTCCTATTCAAACCAAGAAAACACGAGAGAATACTGCTGGCCAATCCAGGCACTGCAGAAGCTGAGCAGCAACTGGTGGCGATATGCCAAAAGCACACACACAAGGGTAATGTCCTACGAAGAAAAGTTAAGGGAAATCGGCCCGACGAAACTGGAGGACAAGAGGGATAGGGGAAACATGATAACGACATACAAAATATTTCGAGGAACTGACGAGGTATACAGAGACAGGATGTTCCAGCGATGGGACACAGAAACAAGGGGTAACAATTGGAAGTTGAGTCAAAAGGATGTTAGGAAGCATTTCTTCAGTCAGAGTTGTCAGGAAGTGGAATAGTCTGGTAAGTGACGTAGTGTAGGCAGGAACTATACATAGTTTAAAGACGAGGTTTGATAAAGCTCATGCAGCAGGGAGAGAGTACATCCCAACTGTCTCCATGTAAAACATTCTATCAAGTGATTCGCAACATCCAAGGTGCATTGATAAGCGAGTAATGTACTTGTATACTATGAAAAATCCTAAAATATAATATTTCAACATTGTTTATAGAATGAACATTGCAGCAAAACGAAGATAAATATTTACTTAATATAGAACCAAAAATTTATCAACACACACACACACACACACACACACAGGTGATCAGGCCAAGGAAAGAAGGTGGGGAACTCACAAGAAACGATCAAGAAGTATGCGATGAGCTCAACACGAGATTTAAGGAAGTATTCACAGTGGAGACAGGAAGGACTCTGGGAAGACAGGACAGAGGGGGACACCAACAGGGAATACATGAACAAGTGCTGGATGACATACACACAACTGAGGAGGTGAAGAAGCTGCTAAGTCACCTTGATACCTCAAAGGCAATGGGACAGGACATCTCCCCGTGGGTCCTTAGAGAAGAAGCAGAAATGCTGTGTGTGCCACTAACCACAATCTTCAACACAACCCTTGAAACTGGGCAACTACCCGATGTGTAGACGACGGCAAATGCGGTTCCCAGTTTAAAAAAAACAGAAGACAGAAAAGAGGCACTAAACTATAGACCAGTGTCACTGACGTGTATAGTATACAAAGTCATGGAGAAGATTACCAGGAGAGTGGTGGAGCATCTGGAATGGAAACAAGATTATAAACAACAACCAGCATGGATTCATGGAAGGCAAATCCTATGTCACAAACCTTCTGGAGTTTTTTGACAAAGCTACAGAAGTAAGACACGAGAGAGAGGGTTAGGTTGATTGCATTTTCTTGGGCTGCAAGAAGGCCGTCGACACAGTTCCTCACAAGAGATTAATGCAGAAACTAGAGGATCAGGCGCGTATAACGGGAAGGGAACTGCAGTGGGTCAGAGAATACCTGACAACGAGTCATGGTACATGATGAGGTATCACAGTGGGCACCTGTGACGAGCGGGGTCCCACAGGGGACGGTCCAAGGATCAGTGTTATTTTTGTTATATGTGAATGACATGGAAGGGATAGACTCAGAGGTGGCCCTGCTTGCAGATGATGTGAAGTTAATGAAGAGAATTAAATCAGATGAGGATTTGGCAGGACTTCAAAGAGATCTGGACAGGCTGGACACGTGGTCCAGCAACTGGCTTCTCGAATTCAACCTTACCAAATGCAAAGTCATGAAGATCGGAGAAGAGCAAAGAAGAAAAGAAGACTGCAGACAGAGTATAGGGTAGGTGGCCAAAGACTACAAACCTCGCTCAAGGAGAAAGATCTTGGGGTGAGTATAACACCGAGCACGTCTCCGGAAGCACACATCAACCAGATAACTGCTGCAGCATATGGGCGCCTGGCAAACCTGAGATTAGCGTTCCAATACTTAAGTAAGGAATCTTTCAAGACACTATACACCGGGTAAGTCAGGCCCATACTGGAGTATGCAGCACCAGTTTGGAACTCGCACCGGATCAAGCACGTTAAGAAATTAGAGACAGTGCAAAGGTTTGCAACAAGGTTAGTTCCAGAGCTAAGGGGAATGTCCTACGAAGAAAGGTCAAGGGAAATCGGCCTGACGACACTGGAGGACAGGAGGGTTAGGGGAGACATGATAACAACATACAAACTACTGCATGGAATTCAAATTCAAATTCAAATTCAAAGTTTATTCTCTATAAAGATTACAATGTTGAATTTACAGAATTTGGTTGTTGTGTGGTTTACATGTAGTTAAATAATGATTACAGAGTGTACCACTAGAACGCCTAGCATGGCTAGGCATTTCGGGCAGACTTAGTTTAATTCTTTATTTTAAAATATTACAAATTATGAGGTAAGTTGGTATTATGGCTAAGTGACTAAATACTAGTTTGTGAGTTTAGCAATGTGAATGCTTTTGTTTTGGCACAGCACATAGTTTCAGTATTGGAGTATTATAGGATTCATTATTTTAAGATTGAGATTAATATTTCTGTTTATGGTCAAATGGGTGAGTAAGTGTAAGTGTGAACCACCAGGTGGTATTCGTGTAGTTAGTTGATGGGGTTTATCAGGGAGGTAAGATGTTTTCTAATGGTAGTTTTGAAGGTGATGAATGTGTCTGCAGTTCTAGAGTTCTCAGGTAGAGTAGACAAGATGGAGAGAGACAAGATGTTCCAGAGAGGGGACACAGAAACGAGGGATCACCCTTGGAAGCTGAAGACTCAGATAAGTAACAGGGATGTTAGGAAGTATTTCTTCAGTCATAGAGTGGTCAGGAAGTGGAACAGTCTGGCGGGTGATGTAGTGGAGGCAGGAACCATGCATAGCTTTAAGACGAGGAATGATAAAGCTCAGGGAGCAGTGAGAGAGAGAGGACCTAGTAGCATTCAGTGAAGATACGGGGCCATGAGCTGAGTCTCGACCCCTGCAACCACAATTAAGTGAGTACACACACACACACACACACACACACACACACACATATATATATATATATATATATATATATATATATATATATATATATATATATATATATATATATATATATATATATATATATGTATATATATGTATATATATATATATATATATATACATATATATACATATATATATATATATATATATATATATATATATATATATATATATATATATATATATATATATATATATATATATATATATATATATATATGTCGTGCCGAATAGGCAGAACTTGCGATTTTGGCTTAAATAGCAACGCTCATCTTGCCATATAGGACAAGTGAAAATTTGTGTATGCAATAATTTCGCCAAAATCTTTCTGAACCTAACGAGAAAAATATATTTCACTGTGTATGTTTAGTATTAAATTATTGTAAACAAACCTAAAATATATTAGTAGTGAACTTTTCTTCTGGGGGCCCCTTCAAAGGATGCCGCCTTTTCACACCTATGTGCTAATGACCTTGACCCTATGATAATGACCCTTCCGGACACGTGTCACCTTTTCACACCTAAGTGTTACTTCCGGTTTTGACCATGACCTCGCCCTCGAGACTACCTCACCCTTGACCCCCCCAACCAATACCCCCGCCCACGACCCCCCCCCTCGCGCCCCGCCCGCGCGCCCCCGCCCGCGCCCTTCGCGACCCCCGCCCGCGCCTTCTGCAGCGTCGTCCGGATCGCCCCCGCGCCTCGAATTTTTTTTTTCTTATGATCTCCTCGGATCAAATTTTTGAGGTTCCCCCTCCCACTTTCACCCCAAAAAATTTCTCAATATCAAAGTCTCCACTTCCTCGGATCCCCCTCCCACTTTCACCCCCCAACCCAAAAAATTTCTCGATAATACAAGTTTTTGGATTCCCCCCTATGGGGTTTTCGAAATTCTCCATCTCCTCGGATCAAGTTTTTTGGATCCCCCCTATGGGGTTTTCAAAATTCTCCATCTCCTTGGATCAAGGTTTTTGGATTCTCCCCTATGGGGTTTTCGAAATTCTCCATCTCCTCGGATCAAATTTTCTCGATAATACCAAGACTCCATCTCCTCAGATCAAATTTTTTGGATTCCCCCCTATGGGGTTTTCGAAATTCTCCATCTCCTTACCCCTCCTTTCACCCCAAGGGTTTCTCGAATTTCTCAGATCAAATTCCTATGGATCAAATGTTTGGGTACCCCTCCTTTCCACCCAAATTTTCTCGACAATACCATGACTCCATCTCCTCGGATCAAGTTTTTTGGATCCCCCCTATGGGGTTTTCGAAATTCTCCATCTCCTCGGATCAAATTTTCTCGACAATACCATGACTCCATCTCCTCGGATCAAGTTTTTTGGATTCCCCCCTATGGGGTTTTCGAAATTCTCCTTGGATCAAGTTTTTTTTGGATTCCCCCCTATGGGGTTTTCGAAATTCTCCAATTCCTCGGATCAAGTTTTTGGAATCCCCCCTCTGGGTATAAGCATTCAAAATACTCCTCCTATGGGGGCATGCTTACTACAGGTCTAATGAAGGGTGTTTACTCGTTAAATGAACTAAAAAAGGGTGTTTACTCGGCGGTCAGTGACGTCAGTATTCCTCTCATTAAGTTAAATGAACTAAAAAGGACCACGCGCACACATGTTGAATCTTGTCTACCCTTTTAGTTAATAAGGGGACATAGTAGTGACGTCACGCGCACACAGGCTGAATCTTGTCGATCCTTTTAGTTCATTCAAGTTAATAAGGGGACACAATACATCAGAAAGGCACATTTTTTCGTTAATACCCACATTTTCTTTACAACACAAGTCTAGACATTTTTTTAACTATTTCATCTCAGGTCACTCCCCACGAAGTAACCTCCTCCCCACCCTCCCAAACCCTCACACTCCAACCAACACCTCACAATTTTCACTCATAACCCCCAATTTTTCTCGTTTTAACCCTTTTAGTTCATTAAAGTTAATAAGGGGACACAGTGCATCAGAAAGTCACCACATCGCTTACATCCACTTTCGTTAAATTCACTACTCACAATTTTACATATTACGAAGTTAAATACGCACTTTTACTTTGAACATCTTCAAAACACTCATAAATCATTTGAATACTCACAAAAAAATACCTTTATACATTTCCAAACAACACTGAAATACTCCAAAACATCATTCGAACACCCCCAAATCACCTCTGAATACTCCCAGAACACCTTCATAAGTACTCTTGCACATCATTTGAACACCTTCATAAGTACTCTCATAATCATTTGTACACCTTCAAAAAACACCTTTGAATACTCACATAAACACCCTTGAACACCTTCAAAACACCTTTGAATACTCACATAAACACCCTTGAACACCTTCAAAACACCTTTGAATAACCTCAAAAACTTTGAATACCTTTGACACACACTTTGAATTCAAAACACCTTTGAACACCTTCAAAACACCCTTGAACACCTTCAAAAACACTGAAACACTTCAAAAAACACCACCTTTAAGTACTCTCATAATCATTTGTACACCTTCAAAAAACACCTTTGAATACTCACATAAACACCCTTGAACACCTTCAAAACACCTTTGAATAACCTCAAAACACCTTTGAACACCTTCAAAACACCCTTGAACACCCTTGATCACCTTCAAAAAAACAACATTTGAACACACTCAAAACACCTTTGAACACCTTTGAACATTTCCAAACAACACTGAAACACTTCCAAAAACACCATTTGAGTACTCCCAATTACACCACTGAATACTACTAAAACACCGCTGAATTCAATCAAAACACCCTTCAACACCTTCAAAACACCTTTGAACACCTTTGAACATTTCCAAAAACACTATTTGAGTACTCCCAATTACACCACTGATTACTACTAAAACACCGCTGAATTCAATCAAAACACCCTTCAACACCTTCAAACACCCTTGAACACCTTCAAAACACTCTTGAACACCTTCAAAAACACCTTTGAACATTTCCAATCAACACTGAAACACTTCCAAAAAAACACAATTTGAGTACTCCCAATTACACCACTGAATACTACTAAAACACCGCTGAATTCAATCAAAACACCCTTCAACACCTTCAAAACACCTTTGAACACCTTCAAAACACTCTTTGAACACCTTCAAAACACTCTCATAATCATTTGAACACACTCAAAACACCTTTGAATACACCTCAAAACACCTTTGAACCTTCACCATTTTCAAAACACCCTTGAACACCCTTGATCACCTTCAAAAAAAAACAACATTTGAACACACTCAAAACACCTTTGAACACTTCCAAAAAACACAATTTGAGTACTCCCAATTACACCACTGAATACTACTAAAACACCGCTGAATTCAATCAAAACACCCTTCAACACCTTCAAAACACCTTTGAACACCTTTGAACATTTCCAAAAAACACTATTTGAGTACTCCCAATTACACCACTGATTACTACTAAAACACCGCTGAATTCAATCAAAACACCCTTCAACACCTTCAAACACCCTTGAACACCTTCAAAAACACACACTCAAAACACCCTTCAACACCTTCAAAACACCTTTCAAAACACCCTTCAACACCTTCAAAACACCTTTGAACACCTTCAAAACACCTTTGAACACTTCAAAACACTCATAATCATTTGAACACACTCAAAACACCTTTGAATAACCTCAAAACACCTTTGAACACCTTCAAAACACCCTTGAACACCCTTGATCACCTTCAAAAAAACAACATTTGAACACACTCAAAACACCTTTGAACACCTTTGAACATTTCCAAACAACACTGAAACACTTCCAAAAACACCATTTGAGTACTCCCAAATACACCACTGAATACTAAAACACCACTGAATACACTCAAAACACCACCAAAATCACCATAAACTAAGATCAACACCCACATCCCACAACACCCACAACCCACAACACCCACAATTTTTTCTCGTTTTATCTAATTTCATCAGAAAGTCACAACACCCACACCTCCCATTTTTTTCTCGTTTTAACCCTTTTAGTTCATTAAAGTTAATAAGGGGACACACTACATCAGAAAAAGTCACATCAACAACCCACTTATAACGTCTTTTCGGTATCTCTAGTTCGACAACAACACCCACATCCCACAACACCCACATCCCACATCCCACACACACACACACACACACACACACACACACACACACACCACTTATCCTAACCTAACCTAACCTAACCTAACTTATCCTAACCTAACACTAACCCCTAACCTAACCTAACCTAACCTAACCTATCCTAACCTAGCCTAATAACCTAACCTAACCTTACCTAACTTATCCTAACCTAACCTAACCTAAAATAACCTAACCTAACCTAACCTAACTTAACCTAAGCTAACCTAACCTTACCTAACATAACCTAACCTACCTAACCTAACCTAACCTAACCTAACCTAACCCAACCTACCTAACCTTAGCCTAACCTAACCTAATCTAACCTTGCCTAACCACCTACCTAACCTAACCTAACCTATCTTAACCTAACCCAACCTAACCTAGCCGAACCTATCCTAACCTAACCTAAAATATATTGGAACACTTCCAAAATACATTAGAGTACTCCAGAATTACTTTGAACGACTCCATTTTTGGATATTTCCAAATTAGTTTTGAAAACTTTATCGTAAAATCGAACATTATTTTCTTGTTGGTAAACACACTCAATGGTAGAAATATTTACTCGATTTCCGAATAGAAACACTTTCCTCGCTCTGAGAGACTCATTGTGGGTCACCCCTTCCCCCCCAACACCACTGGGTAATGCGGTTCACACCCAAGGTAGATTTAAGATAATCATGAACACCTGCGTCAACTCAGGACAGACAGACGCCATGAAATGCGGGTAACATCCAAGGTAGAAAATCATCTCTTTCCAGACCAACTGTCTATCCTAACCTAACCTAACCTAACCTAACCTAATTCCTAACCTAACCTAACCTCACCTAACCGAACCTAACCTAACTCCATCAATCACCTCTATCCTAACCTAACCTAACCTAACCTAACCCAACCTAACTCCATCAAACACCTCTATCCTAACCTAACCTAACCTATCCTAACCTAACCTAACTCCATCAAACACCTCGAATACTACCTAACTTAACCTAACCTAACCTTACCTAACCTACCGAACCTAACCTAACCTAACCTAACCTATCCTAACCTGTCCTAACCTAACCTAACCTATCCTAACCTAACCTAACCTAACCTAACCTAACTTATCCTAAGCTAACCTAACCTAACTTATCCTAACCTAACCTAACCTAACTTATCCTAACCTAACCTAACCTAAAATAACGAACCTAACCTAACTTATCCTAATCTAATCTAACCTAACCTAACCTAACTTATCCTAACCTAACCTAACTTATCCTAACCTAACCTAACCTAACCTAACCTAAAATAACCTAACCTAACTTATCCTAACCTACTCACTTTACTTTGAACACCTTCAAAACACTCTCATACATCATTTGAGACCCCCTTTTCTCAATATCTCTCATCCACAACCTTTATCATCTCACTACAGAACAACCCCAAGATTACTTCGAACACTCTCATAAAGCATTTGAGTACTCACATAAACACTTTTGAACATTTCCAAACAACACTGAAGCACTTCCAAAATATCATTTTGATTACTCCCAAATAAGATTTGACAGCTCTAATTTATCTACACTTACACATTTCATTAAATTACATCTCATCCCCCCAAACTCCTCCCTCATTCTCCAGACTTTACAACATTAGCACAAAAAAAAAAAACTAACTCATACACTTATGACATGAGACATTACCATATCTAACACACTGACTAACTTTGAACCAACTCTGAACACCACTGATCTTCTTCAAAAAATGCTCTGCACATCATTTGAACACCTTCAAAAAAAACACCATCAAACACCTCCGAATACTCCCAAAAAACACTACTGATTACTACCAAATCACCACTGAATACTACCAATCACCGTCAAAATCACCAGAAACTAAGTTTAACATCACCATCTAACATCCTTTTTATAGAAATCCCCTCAAATCACTATAACCAAGAACTCCCTCCCCATTTGGCGCATGAAAAAAAAAAAAAAAAAAGCATGAACACAAACCTAATACGCAAACACTTAGTACATGATCACCATCAACTGAAAACATATCTTGTACACACACATAATATAAGACAATCACCAACTACAATCACCCATGTTCACTTACCTCAAAATCACTAATATCACAGAAAACAATCATTTTTATAAACATTTCACACACACACACACACACAAAAAAAAAAAATCATATTTGACAATATCTAAGCGCACTCACCTCACTACCACCAACACACGATGTCTCACCTCACAGGACCGACGAGCTCACCTCCAGTGACGTCACACTCCCATTGTGTTACTTGGTGGTTGGTAACATCACACCCCCCCCCCTTGTTTCAACCTGTTGTACCCTACATTATCTAAGAACACTATATCCAAGACGATTACCAGATTTTATGATCCCCAACACCAAGATCACAGAAAACACACATTTTTATAATTATTCACACAAAAATCACGATCACCAATTCCATATCATGTTTACCGTCATCTATCAACACTAATCACCAAGATCACCAAAAAATCTAAGATCATGCATCTCAAAACTACTATGATCACTGAAAACACTTATTTTTTAAACATTCGCACAAAAATAAGACATACACAAAAATACCACAACACTTCCACCAACATCTATAACATAACATGAGCACTATAACATATCACTATCACAAAAAAAAAAAAAATAATACACAGACACCCACATATTATACATTTCAATTGCAAATTTAAGACATGAGACATACACACCAAATCTAAGACATTCACCTCCAACTAAGACATACACATCACCCCTAAAACTTCCTTCCTTATTCATTCCGTATATCTCCTAGAGCTGTTTTAACCCCGACGGATCCATCACGACGTAGGAGCCAGAGTGTAGTAGGTGGTGTTGGAGTGGTGATGGTTCCTCTGGCTCCTACGTCGTGATGGATCCGTCGGGGTTAAAACAGCTCTAGGAGATATACGGAATGAATAAGGAAGGAAGTTTTAGGGGTGATGTGTATGTCTTAGTTGGAGGTGAATGTCTTAGATTTGGTGTGTATGTCTCATGTCTTAAATTTGCAATTGAAATGTATAATATGTGGGTGTCTGTGTATTATTTTTTTTTTTTTGTGATAGTGATATGTTATAGTGCTCATGTTATGTTATAGATGTTGGTGGAAGTGTTGTGGTATTTTTGTGTATGTCTTATTTTTGTGCGAATGTTTAAAAAATAAGTGTTTTCAGTGATCATAGTAGTTTTGAGATGCATGATCTTAGATTTTTTGGTGATCTTGGTGATTAGTGTTGATAGATGACGGTAAACATGATATGGAATTGGTGATCGTGATTTTTGTGTGAATAATTATAAAAATGTGTGTTTTCTGTGATCTTGGTGTTGGGGATCATAAAATCTGGTAATCGTCTTGGATATAGTGTTCTTAGATAATGTAGGGTACAACAGGTTGAAACAAGGGGGGTTAGGTGTGATGTTACCAACCACCAAGTAACACAATGGGAGTGTGACGTCACTGGAGGTGAGCTCGTCGGTCCTGTGAGGTGAGACATCGTGTGTTGGTGGTAGTGAGGTGAGTGCGCTTAGATATTGTCAAATATGATTTTTTTTTTTGTGTGTGTGTGTGTGAAATGTTTATAAAAATGATTGTTTTCTGTGATATTAGTGATTTTGAGGTAAGTGAACATGGGTGATTGTAGTTGGTGATTGTCTTATATTATGTGTGTGTACAAGATATGTTTTCAGTTGATGGTGATCATGTACTAAGTGTTTGCGTATTAGGTTTGTGTTCATGCTTTTTTTTTTTTTTTTTAATGCGCCAAATGGGGAGGGAGTTCTTGGTTATAGTGATTTGAGGGGATTTCTATAAAAAGGATGTTAGATGGTGATGTTAAACTTAGTTTCTGGTGATTTTGACGGTGATTGGTAGTATTCAGTGGTGATTTGGTAGTAATCAGTAGTGTTTTTTGGGAGTATTCGGAGGTGTTTGATGGTGTTTTTTTTGAAGGTGTTCAAATGATGTGCAGAGCATTTTTTGAAGAAGATCAGTGGTGTTCAGAGTTGGTTCAAAGTTAGTCAGTGTGTTAGATATGGTAATGTCTCATGTCATAAGTGTATGAGTTAGTTTTTTTTGTGCTAATGTTGTAAAGTCTGGAGAATGAGGGAGGAGTTTGGGGGGATGAGATGTAATTTAATGAAATGTGTAAGTGTAGATAAATTAGAGCTGTCAAATCTTATTTGGGAGTAATCAAAATGATATTTTGGAAGTGCTTCAGTGTTGTTTGGAAATGTTCAAAAGTGTTTATGTGAGTACTCAAATGCTTTATGAGAGTGTTCGAAGTAATCTTGGGGTTGTTCTGTAGTGAGATGATAAAGGTTGTGGATGAGAGATATTGAGAAAAGGGGGTCTCAAATGATGTATGAGAGTGTTTTGAAGGTGTTCAAAGTAAAGTGAGTAGGTTAGGATAAGTTAGGTTAGGTTATTTTAGGTTAGGTTAGGTTAGGTTAGGTTAGGATAAGTTAGGTTAGGTTAGGATAAGTTAGGTTAGGTTAGGTTAGATTAGATTAGGATAAGTTAGGTTAGGTTCGTTATTTTAGGTTAGGTTAGGTTAGGTTAGGATAAGTTAGGTTAGGTTAGGTTAGGATAAGTTAGGTTAGGTTAGCTTAGGATAAGTTAGGTTAGGTTAGGTTAGGTTAGGTTAGGATAGGTTAGGTTAGGTTAGGACAGGTTAGGATAGGTTAGGTTAGGTTAGGTTAGGTTCGGTAGGTTAGGTAAGGTTAGGTTAGGTTAAGTTAGGTAGTATTCGAGGTGTTTGATGGAGTTAGGTTAGGTTAGGATAGGTTAGGTTAGGTTAGGATAGAGGTGTTTGATGGAGTTAGGTTGGGTTAGGTTAGGTTAGGTTAGGATAGAGGTGATTGATGGAGTTAGGTTAGGTTCGGTTAGGTGAGGTTAGGTTAGGTTAGGAATTAGGTTAGGTTAGGTTAGGTTAGGTTAGGATAGACAGTTGGTCTGGAAAGAGATGATTTTCTACCTTGGATGTTACCCGCATTTCATGGCGTCTGTCTGTCCTGAGTTGACGCAGGTGTTCATGATTATCTTAAATCTACCTTGGGTGTGAACCGCATTACCCAGTGGTGTTGGGGGGGAAGGGGTGACCCACAATGAGTCTCTCAGAGCGAGGAAAGTGTTTCTATTCGGAAATCGAGTAAATATTTCTACCATTGAGTGTGTTTACCAACAAGAAAATAATGTTCGATTTTACGATAAAGTTTTCAAAACTAATTTGGAAATATCCAAAAATGGAGTCGTTCAAAGTAATTCTGGAGTACTCTAATGTATTTTGGAAGTGTTCCAATATATTTTAGGTTAGGTTAGGATAGGTTCGGCTAGGTTAGGTTGGGTTAGGTTAAGATAGGTTAGGTTAGGTTAGGTAATGGTTAGGCAAGGTTAGATTAGGTTAGGTAAAGGTTAGGTAAAGGTTAGGTTAGGTTAGGTTAAGTTAGGTAAAGGTTAGGTAAAGGTTAGGTTAGGTTAAGTTAGGTTAGGCTAGGTTAGGTTAGGTTAGGCTAGGTTAGGATAAGTTAGGTTAGGTTAGGCTAGGTTAGGGTGTGTGTGTGTGTGTGTGTGTGTGTGTGTGTGTGTGTGTGTGTGTGTGTGTCTGTGTGTGTGTGTGGGATGTGGGATGTGGGTGTTGTGGGATGTGGGTGTTGTTGTCGAACTAGAGATACCGAAAAGACGTTATAAGTGGGTTGTTGATGTGACTTTTTCTGATGTAGTGTGTCCCCTTATTAACTTTAATGAACTAAAAGGGTTAAAACGAGAAAAAAAATGGGAGGTGTGGGTGTTGTGACTTTCTGATGAAATTAGATAAAACGAGAAAAAATTGTGGGTGTTGTGGGTTGTGGGTGTTGTGGGATGTGGGTGTTGATCTTAGTTTATGGTGATTTTGGTGGTGTTTTGAGTGTATTCAGTGGTGTTTTAGTATTCAGTGGTGTATTTGGGAGTACTCAAATGGTGTTTTTGGAAGTGTTTCAGTGTTGTTTGGAAATGTTCAAAGGTGTTCAAAGGTGTTTTGAGTGTGTTCAAATGTTGTTTTTTTGAAGGTGATCAAGGGTGTTCAAGGGTGTTTTGAAGGTGTTCAAAGGTGTTTTGAGGTTATTCAAAGGTGTTTTGAGTGTGTTCAAATGATTATGAGAGTGTTTTGAAGGTGTTCAAGCGGTGTTTTAGTAGTATTCAGTGGTGTAATTGGGAGGTGTTTTGAAGGTGTTCAAAGGTGTTTTTGAAGGTGTTCAAGAGTGTTTTGAGTGTGTTCAAGGGTGTTTGAAGGTGTTGAAGGGTGTTTTGATTGAATTCAGCGGTGTTTTAGTAGTAATCAGTGGTGTAATTGGGAGTACTCAAATAGTGTTTTGGAAATGTTCAAAGGTGTTCAAAGGTGTTTTGAAGGTGTTGAAGGGTGTTTTGATTGAATTCAGCGGTGTTTTAGTAGTATTCAGTGGTGTAATTGGGAGTACTCAAATTGTGTTTTTTGGAAGTGTTCAAAGGTGTTTTGAGTGTGTTCAAATGTTGTTTTTTTTGAAGGTGATCAAGGGTGTTCAAGGGTGTTTTGAAGGTTTTCAAAGGTGTTTTGAGGTTATTCAAAGGTGTTTTGAGTGTGTTCAAATGATTATGAGTGTGTTTTGAAGGTGTTCAAAGGTGTTTTGAAGGTGTTCAAAGGTGTTTTGAAGGTGTTGAAGGGTGTTTTGATTGAATTCAGCGGTGTTTTAGTAGTATTCAGTGGTGTAATTGGGAGTACTCAAATTGTGTTTTTTTGGAAGTGTTTCAGTGTTGATTGGAAATGTTCAAAGGTGTTTTTGAAGGTGTTCAAGAGTGTTTTGAAGGTGTTCAAGGGTGTTTGAAGGTGTTGAAGGGTGTTTTGATTGAATTCAGCGGTGTTTTAGTAGTAATCAGTGGTGTAATTGGGAGTACTCAAATAGTGTTTTTGGAAATGTTCAAAGGTGTTCAAAGGTGTTTTGAAGGTGTTGAAGGGTGTTTTGATTGAATTCAGCGGTGTTTTAGTAGTATTCAGTGGTGTAATTGGGAGTACTCAAATGGTGTTTTTGGAAGTGTTTCAGTGTTGTTTGGAAATGTTCAAAGGTGTTCAAAGGTGTTTTGAGTGTGTTCAAATGTTGTTTTTTTGAAGGTGATCAAGGGTGTTCAAGGGTGTTTTGAAGGTGTTCAAAGGTGTTTTGAGGTTATTCAAAGGTGTTTTGAAGGTGTTCAAGTGGTGTTTTGGGAGTATTCAAAGGTGTTTTGAAGGTGTACAAATGTTATAGGTGTTAAAGGTGTTTTGAGTGTGTTCAAGGGTGTTTGAAGGTGTTGAAGGGTGTTTTGATTGAATTCAGCGGTGTTTTAGTAGTAATCAGTGGTGTAATTGGTAGTACTCAAATAGTGTTTTGGAAATGTTCAAAGGTGTTCAAAGGTGTTTTGAAGGTGTTGAAGGGTGTTTTGATTGAATTCAGCGGTGTTTTAGTAGTATTCAGTGGTGTAATTGGGAGTACTCAAATTGTGTTTTTTTTGGAAGTGTTCAAAGGTGTTTTGAGTGTGTTCAAATGTTGTTTTTTTTGAAGGTGATCAAGGGTGTTCAAGGGTGTTTTGAAGGTGTTCAAAGGTGTTTTGAGGTTATTCAAAGGTGTTTTGAGTGTGTTCAAATGATTATGAGAGTGTTTTGAAGGTGTTCAAAGGTGTTTTGAAGGTGTTCAAAGGTGTTTTGAAGGTGTTGAAGGGTGTTTTGATTGAATTCAGCGGTGTTTTAGTAGTATTCAGTGGTGTAATTGGGA
The DNA here is from genome assembly GCF_038502225.1 of Cherax quadricarinatus. Classification (NCBI taxonomy): domain Eukaryota; kingdom Metazoa; phylum Arthropoda; class Malacostraca; order Decapoda; family Parastacidae; genus Cherax; species Cherax quadricarinatus. The sequence continues at coordinate 46,077,454 of NC_091312.1, forward strand.
GTACTCAAATAGTGTTTTGGAAATGTTCAAAGGTGTTTTTGAAGGTGTTCAAGAGTGTTTTGAAGGTGTTCAAGGGTGTTTGAAGGTGTTGAAGGGTGTTTTGATTGAATTCAGCGGTGTTTTAGTAGTAATCAGTGGTGTAATTGGGAGTACTCAAATAGTGTTTTTGGAAATGTTCAAAGGTGTTCAAAGGTGTTTTGAAGGTGTTGAAGGGTGTTTTGATTGAATTCAGCGGTGTTTTAGTAGTATTCAGTGGTGTAATTGGGAGTACTCAAATTGTGTTTTTTGGAAGTGTTTCAGTGTTGTTTGGAAATGTTCAAAGGTGTTCAAAGGTGTTTTGAGTGTGTTCAAATGTTGTTTTTTTTTTGAAGGTGATCAAGGGTGTTCAAGGGTGTTTTGAAGGTGTTCAAAGGTGTTTTGAGGTTATTCAAAGGTGTTTTGAAGGTGTTCAAGGGTGTTTATGTGAGTATTCAAAGGTGTTTTTTGAAGGTGTACAAATGATTATGAGAGTACTTATGAAGGTGTTCAAATGATGTTTTTTGAAGGTGTTCAAGGGTGTTTTGAAGGTGTTCAAGGGTGTTTTGAAGGTGTTCAAAGGTGTTTTTTTTGAAGGTGTTCAAATGTGTTCAAAGGTGTTTTGACGGTGTTGAAGAGTACTCAAATTGTGTTTTTTTGGAAGTGTTTCAGTGTTGATTGGAAATGTTCAAAGGTGTTTTTGAAGGTATTCAAGAGTGTTTTGAAGGTGTTCAAGGGTGTTTGAAGGTGTTTGTTTTGATTGAATTCAGCGGTGTTTTGTTCAATTGGGAGGTGTTTTTTTCGAAGGTGAATTCAAGAGTGTTTTGAAGGTGTTCAAGGGTGTTTGAAGCGGTGAGTAGTAATCAGTGGTGTAATTGGGAGTTCAAAGGTGTTTTTGAGGTTATTCAAAGGTGTTTTGAAGGTGTTCAAGGGTGTTTATGTGAGTATTCAAAGGTGTTTTGAGGTTATTCAAAGGTGTTTTGAAGGTGTTCAAGGGTGTTTATGTGAGTATTCAAAGGTGTTTTTTGAAGGTGTACAAATGATTATGAGAGTACTTATGAAGGTGTTCAAATGATGTGCAAGAGTACTTATGAAGGTGTTCTGGGAGTATTCAGAGGTGATTTGGGGGTGTTCGAATGATGTTTTGGAGTATTTCAGTGTTGTTTGGAAATGTATAAAGGTATTTTTTTTGTGAGTATTCAAATGATTTATGAGTGTTTTGAAGATGTTCAAAGTAAAAGTGCGTATTTAACTTCGTAATATGTAAAATTGTGAGTAGTGAATTTAACGAAAGTGGATGTAAGCGATGTGGTGACTTTCTGATGCACTGTGTCCCCTTATTAACTTTAATGAACTAAAAGGGTTAAAACGAGAAAAATTGGGGGTTATGAGTGAAAATTGTGAGGTGTTGGTTGGAGTGTGAGGGTTTGGGAGGGTGGGGAGGAGGTTACTTCGTGGGGAGTGACCTGAGATGAAATAGTTAAAAAAAAAATGTCTAGACTTGTGTTGTAAAGAAATTGTGGGTATTAACGAAAAAAATGTGCCTTTCTGATGTACTGTGTCCCCTTATTAACTTGAATGAACTAAAAGGATCGACAAGATTCAGCCTGTGTGCGCGTGACGTCACTACTATGGCCCCTTATTAACTAAAAGGATCGACAAGATTCAACCTGTGTGCTGGGTCCTTTTTAGTTCATTTAACTTAATGAGAGGAATACTTTGACGTCATTTGACCGCCGAGTAAACAGATTCATTAGACCTGTAGTAAGCATGCCCCCATAGGAGGAGTCTATTTTGAATGCTTATACCCAGAGGGGGGATTCCAAAAACTTGATCCGAGGAATTGGAGAATTTCGAAAACCCCATAGGGGGGAATCCAAAAAAAAACTTGATCCAAGGAGAATTTCGAAAACCCCATAGGGGGGATCCAAAAAACTTGATCCGAGGAGATGGAGTCATGGTATTGTCGAGAAAATTTGATCCGAGGAGATGGAGAATTTCGAAAACCCCATAGGGGGGATCCAAAAACTTGATCCGAGGAGATGGAGTCATGGTATTGTCGAGAAAATTTGGGGTGAAAGGAGGGGTACCCAAAAATTTGATCCAAGGAATTGGAGAAATTCAAAACCCTTGATCCAAGGAGATGGAGAATTTCGAAAACCCCATAGGGGGGAATCCAAAAAAACTTGATCCGAGGAGATGGAGTCTTGGTATTATCGAGAAAATTTGATCCGAGGAGATGGAGAATTTCGAAAACCCCATAGGGGAGAATCCAAAAACCTTGATCCAAGGAGATGGAGAATTTTGAAAACCCCATAGGGGGGATCCAAAAAACTTGATCCGAGGAGATGGAGAATTTCGAAAACCCCATAGGGGGGGAATCCAAAAACTTGTATTATCGAGAAATTTTTTGGGTTGGGGGGTGAAAGTGGGAGGGGGATCCGAGGAAGTGGAGACTTTGATATTGAGAAATTTTTTTGGGGATGGGGGGTGAAAGTGAGAGGGGGAACCTAAAAAATTTGATCCGAGGAGATCATAAGAAAAAAAAAAATTCGAGGCGCGGGGGCGATCCGGACGACGCAGCAGAAGGCGCGGGCGGGGGTCGCGAAGGGCGCGGGCGGGCGCGCGGGCGGGCGCGCGGGCGGGGGGGCGCGCGGGCGGGGCGCGAGGGGGGGGGGGGTCGTGGGCGGGGGTATTGGTTGGGGGGGTCAAGGGTGAGGTAGTCTCGACGGCGAGGTCATGGTCAAAACCGGAAGTAACACCTAGGTGTGAAAAGGTGACACGTGTCCGGAAGGGTCATTATCATAGGGTCAAGGTCATTAGCACATAGGTGTGAAAAGGCGGCATCCTTTGAAGGGGCCCCCAGAAGAAAAGTTCACTACTTATATTTAGTTGGGTTAGGCTAAAATAAATTGTTCTTGTTATAATAAGGTTAGGTAAGTTTTCTAAGATTCTTTTGGTGCAAAATTAAAATTTTTTACATTAACATTAATGAAAAAATATATCTTTAAACGTATAAGAGAAAATTTTAGAAAGGACTTAATTTTAAATGAGTTCTTGCTAATTGACCAGTTTTCCATATTCGGCACGACATATATATATATATATATATATATATATATATATATATATATATATATATATATATATATATATATATATATATATATATATATATGTGCAATAAGATCACAGTGAACAGGTGATTTTAGAATATGTAAAACAACCACTGTGAAAGAATAGAGAAGTTCCAAGCGCTTTCGTGACTACTCACATTATCAAGGAACATTGTTCCTTGATAATGTGAGTAGTCACGAAAGCGCATGGAACTTCTCCATTCTTTCACAGTGATTGTTTTGTGTATATATATATATATATATATATATATATATATATATATATATATATATATATATATATATATATATATATATATATATATATATGTATGTATATATTATATATATAAATATATATATATATATATATATATATATATATATATATATATATATATATATATATATATATATATGTATATATGTATATATATATATACATGTAGTAGGTTGGTAGACAGCAACCACCCAGGGAGGTACTGCCGTCCTGCCAAATGAGTGTGAAACGAGAGCCTGTAATTGTTTTACATAATGGTAGGATTGCTGGTGTCTTCTGTCTGTCTCATAAACATGCAAGATCACAGGTACGTCTTGCTACTTCTACTTACACTTAGGTCACACTACACATACATGTACACGTTTATTTATACACACTCATCTGAGTTTTCTTTGATTTTATCTTAATAGTTCTTGGTTTTATTACTTTTCCTTTTATATCCATGGGGAACTGGAATAAGAATCTTTCCTCCGTAAGCCATGCGTGTTGTAAAAGTCAACTAAAATGCCGGGAACAATGGGCTAGTAACCCCTTTTCCTGTATTAATTACTGAAAATTATAAGAAGAAGAAAATTGTCAAAGTATGAAGTCTGAATGTGCGTGGATGTTGTGCAAATGATAAGAAAGAGATGATTGTGGATGTTATGAATGAGAAGCTGGATGTCCTGGCTTTAAGTGAAACAAAGATGAAGGGGGTGGGAGAGTTTCAATGGAGAGGAATAAATGGGATTAGGTCAGGGGTTTCAAATAGAGTTAGAGCTAAAGAAGGAGTAGCAATAATGTTGAAGGATAAGTTATGGGAGGAAAAGAGGGACTATAAATGTATTAATTCACGGATTATGTGGAGTAAAATAAAGGTTGGATATGAAAAGTGGGTTATAATAAGCGTACATGCACCTGGAGAAGAGAGAAGTGTAGAGGAGAGAGAGAGAGAGAGAGAGATTTTGGGAAATACTGAGTGAATGCGTGGGGAGTTTTGAACTAAGTGTGAGAGTAATGGTGGTTGGTGATTTCAATGCTAAAGAGGGCAAAAATGTTGTGGAGGGAGTAGTAGGTAAATTTGGGGTGCCAGGGGTAAATGAAAATGGAGAGCCTTTAATTGAGCTATGTGTAGAAAGAGGTTTGGTAATAAGTAATACATATTTTATGAAGAGGATAAATAAATATACAAGGTATGATATAGCATGTAATGAAAGTACTTTGTTAGATTATGTATTGGTGGATAAAAGGTTGATGAGTAGGCTCCATGATGTACATGTTTATAGAAGGGCAACTAATATATCGGATCATTATTTAGTTGTAGCTACAGTTAGAGTAAGAGGTAGATGGGATAAGAGGAAAATGGCAACAACAAGTAAGAGGGAGGTGAAAGTGTATAAACTAAGGGAGGAGGAAGTTTGGGTGAGATATAAGCGACTATTGGCAGAAAGGTGGGCTGGTGCAAGTATGATTAGTGGGGGGAGGGGTTGAAAAGGGTTGGAATAGTTTTAAAAATGCAGTATTAGAATGAGGGGCAGAAGTTTGTGGTTATAGGAGGGTGGGGGCAGGAGGAAAGAGGAGTGATTGGTGGAATGATAAAGTAAAGGTTGTGATAAAAGAGAAAAAGTTAGCTTATGAGAGGTTTTAACAAAGCAGAAGTGTTATAAGAAGAGTAGAGTATATGGAGAGTAAAAGAAAGGTGAAGAGAGTGGTGAGAGAGTGCAAAAGGAGAGCAGATGATAGAGTGGGAGAGGCACTCTCGAGAAATTTTAAAGAAAATAAGAAAAAAATTGTAGTGTTAAACAAGTTGAGAAAGCCAAGGGAACGAATGAATTTGTCAGTTAAAAACGGAGTAGGGGAGTTACTGGATGGGGAGATGGAGGTTTTGGGTAGATGGCGAGAATATTTTGAGGAACTTTTAAATGTCGACGAAGAAAGGGAGGCGGTAATTTCATGCACTGGCCAGGGAGGTATACCATCTTTTAGGAGTGAAGAAGAACAGGATGTGAGTGTGGGGGAGGTGCGTGAGGCATTACGTAGAATGAAAGGGGGTAAAGCAGCTAGAACTGACGGGATCATGACAGAAATGTTAAAAGCAGGGGGGGATATAGCGTTGGAGTGGTTGGTATTTTTTGTTTAATAAATGTCTGAAAGAGGGGAAGGTACCTAGGGATTGGCGGAGAGCATATATAGTCCCATTATGTAAAGGGAAGGAGGGCAAAAGAGATTGTAAATATTATAAAGGAATAAGTTTACTGAGTATACCAGGAAAAGTGTATGGTAGGGTTATAATTGAAAGAATTAGAGGTAAGACAGAATGTAGGATTGCAGATGAGCAGGGAGGTTTTAGAGTGGGTAGGGGATGTGTAGATCAAATGTTTACATTGAAGCATATATGTGAACAGTATTTAGATAAAGGTAGAGAAGTTTTCTTTGAATTTATGGATTTAGAAAAGGCATATGATAGAGTAGATAGGGGAGCAATGTGGCAGATGTTGCAAGTATATGGAATAGGTGGTAAGTTACTAAATGCTGTAAAGAGTTTTTATGAGGATAGTGAGGCTCAGGTTAGGGTGAGTAGAAGAGAGGGAGACTACTTCCCGGTAAAAGTAGGTCTTAGACAAGGAATGTGTAATGTCACCATGGTTGTTTAATATATTTATAGATGGGGTTGTATAAGAAGTAAATGCTAGGGTGTTCGGGAGAAGGGTGGGATTAAATTATGAGGAATCAAATGCAAAATGGGAATTGACACAGTTGGTTTTTGCTGATGAAGCAGAGTGTGGATATCAACCTACCATGAGGCAAAGCAGTAACGCATGAAAGCATAGCAGCATTCTTTATACGAGTGCGGCTTCGTTGTGAATGCAGCAGCGAGAGGTGGCTGAGCGTGGGCGAGCAACCATTCATGACGTGCGGTGTAAATATGCAGAAACGGCGTGGAAATGATAGCTGCGTGAGTTACCAAAGATAGTCAGGTAGAAGAGGTTGCTGAGGTGGTTTGAACACAGGTGAGAATGATCGCGAACAACATTTATTATTACTTCAATTCGTAGGAGAAGCAGTTGCGAGCAGTCGTCTGCGCGTTCGGGCCGAAAGGGCAGTGAGTGCCTTGTAGCGAGGCTTCGCATTCAGCAGGTGCGCACAGCGCGTTTGATAGAGTGAGTCGATATCATCGACCGATCGATCTGCTGAAAAATATTTAGTAGCTGATGTGGATATGTTGTGTATCTTTATACGTATATGCTTCTAAGCTGTTGTGTTTTGAGCACCTCTGCAAAAACAGTGATTATGTGTGAGTGAGGTGAAAGTGATGAATGATGAAAGTATTTTCTTTTTGGGAATTTTTTTTCTTTTTAGGTCACCCTGCCTCGGTGGGAGATGGCCGATTTGTTAATATATATATATATATATATATATATATATATATATATATATATATATATATATATATATATATATATATTATATAATATATATATATATATATATATAAGAAAATACTTTCATCATCATTCAACACTTTCACCACACTCGCACATTATCACTGTTTTTGCAGAGGTGCTCAGAATACAACAGTCTAGAAGCATACACATATAAAGATACACAACATATCCCTCCAAACTGCCAATATCCCAAAACCCTCCTTTAAAGTGCAGGCATTGTACTTCCCATTTCCAGGACTCAAGTCCGACTATATGAAAATAACCGGTTTCCCTGAATCCCTTCACTAAATATTACCCTGCTCACACTCCAACAGATCGTCAGGTCCCAAGTACCATTCGTCTCCATTCACTCCTATCTAACACGCTCACGCACGCTTGCTGGAAGTCCAAGCCCCTTACCCACAAAACCTTCTTTACCCCCTCTCTCCAACCCTTTCGAGGACGACCCCTTCCCCGCCTTCCTTCCCCTATAGATTTATATGCTTTCCATGTCATTCTACTTTGATCCATTCTCTCTAAATGACCAAACCACCTCAACAACCCCTCTTCTGCCCTCTGACTAATACTTTTATTAACTCCACACCTTCTCCTAATTTCCACACTCCGAATTTTCTGCATAATATTTACACCACACATTGCCCTTAAACAGGACATCTTCACTGCCTCCAACCGTCTCCTCGCTGCTGCATTTACCACCCAAGCTTCACACCCATATAAGAGTGTTGGTACTACTATACTTTCATACATTCCCTTCTTTGCCTCCATAGATAACGTTTTTTGACTCCACATATACCTCAACGCACCACTCACCTTTTTTCCCTCATCAATTCTATGATTAACCTCATCCTTCATAAATCCATCCGCCGACACGTCAACTCCCAAGTATCTGAAAACATTCACTTCTTCCATACTCCTCCTCCCCAATTTGATATCCAATTTCTCTTTATCTAAATCATTTGACACCCTCATCACCTTACTCTTTTCTATGTTCACTTTCAAGTTTCTACCTGTACACACATTCCCAAACTCATCCACTAACCTTTGCAATTTTTCTTTAGAATCTCCCATAAGCACAGTATCATCAGCATATATATATATATATATATATATATATATATATATATATATATATATATATATATATATATATATATATATATATATAGGTAGTAGGTTGGTAGACAGCAACCGCCCAGGGAGGTACTACCGTCCTGCCAAGTGAGTGTAAAACGAAAGCCTGTAATTGTTTTACATGATGGTAGGATTGCTGGTGTCCTTTTTTCTGTCTCATGAACATGCAAGATTTCAGGTACGTCTTGCTACGAACAGAATTCTTCCTCCGTAAGCCATGCGTGTTGTAAGAGGCAACTAAAATGCCGGGAGCAAGGGGCTAGTAACCTCTTCTCCTGTATATATTACTAAATGTAAAAGGAGAAACTTTCGTTTTTCCTTTTGGGCCACCCCGCCTCGGTGGGATACGGCCGGTGTGTTGAATGAAAGATATATATATATATATATATATATATATATATATATGCCTACCGCCGTAGAGGGAGGGAGCCAGTTTGTGGTGCTCCATACATTTTGTGTGTAAACCAAGAACCAACATAGTTTACATGGGCCAGTTTCGGCAGACTTCATCGTGAGTATCAACTGGAGATTACAGAGTCGTGACAATCCTCTGCATCAGATCGTTGCTTCTGTATCAGTGAAAGTGCAGTGTGCATGTGGGGAGTTCGGGAGTAGTAGTGATGGTCTTGAGGGGATCCTGCCAGTGAAGATGTGGAGAAGGTTTGTTTACCCTCTATGTTCGGCCGTGGTTGGGGAGGGGGGAGCAGCCGCTCACGACTATGTCATTGGATGCTGAACAGAAGAACACCTCGGTTAGCAGTGAGAACATGGTGATTAGTGTGCCAAATGGTGAGTTTTTTTCTAAATGAAATAATAAGTGTATAACAATTAGCAAAAGTTAGTCAGTGATGTGCATCTTTAGTGAACACACAGCGCCGCTCCCATCGACCCCCATCCCTGGTCCCCTCCCCACATCCCAGCCTAGGCCCACTGACTTCCTGACCAACGGTGTTGCCGTTTAGTGCCCCACCAATTACTCACATTACCTCTCACTATTCCCCCACCATCATCCTCCATGCATCCTTCACCCGTTACCCAACAGCTGGCTCCCTCCCCCCCATCCATGTCAGCAATGTCACAAGAAGTTTTAGGATCCCAGGAATCTCCACGACAGAGCCAACACCGTGGAATCCATCTACAAGGCACCTGCCAGGTGTGCCACAGGGAATATACACTCAATCCCTCAACTGGCAACATTCGTGCACATTATGATACCTAGGCTCCAGAAGAGCTCCAGATGTGAACAACCAACAGCCCCTCCCAGCAGACAGAGCTGACAGCTACCCTGACTTCACTTCTACAGAGGACCTAAAATCTACTATCGAATTAACATCCATCAGGACGCTGACACACATCCCCAAAGCAGCTCGCCTCAAGCTGCTAGCAAATTCGCTGACCTCTTGAAGAAAGTAACGATGCTCCTGCAATCAACGGATCCTGGCACAACTTGCTGCTTTTTGGCAATGCCTGTTTGGCTGTCCCACCAAGGAGGGACAAGTCACTAGCAACACATGTTATTATGGTAATAAATGCATTTCCTAGAGATGACAACCTCGTCCGTCTCCCCCCTAGGGCGACAAACACCCGCCGGGCAAATGCCAACAACAAGACACCTGACACCTCAAAAATCATAGCAAAAAAATAGAAGGTAATACTACTGGAGCACTGAGGATATCATCGCTTCTAATGACATCAGTATGGCTCAAGCCCTGAAGGACAAATATCCACCCAGGGCTCCCAGTACCAACATTGATCTTCCTGACATTGCAGCAGATGAAGAACATTAACCTTACAGGATGCTGATGGGTATAAAGCTGCTATGTCATTTCCACAGGGCTCAGCAGGAGGTTTCACCTATTTAAGGCCACAACACGTAAAACAAATGCTCAGTCCAGCACTTCGTGATGTGTCAGAGAGGTTGTTGTCTGAACTCACAATATTTTCCAATGTGTGCCTGGCAAGCAGTGTCCCAGAGGCCATTAGACCCCTTTTCTTTGATGCCTCACTGTGTGCCCTCTGGAAGAAGGATGGAGGAATCAGGCTCATTGCAGCAGGCAACACTCTTCGGCGCCTAGTCGCCAAGGCTGCAGTAAGAATGGTGAGTCAAGAGGCTGCCTCAATGTTGAAACCAACTCAGCTAAGTTTTGGTGTTCAACAAAGCTGTGAAGCAGCTGCCCATGCAGCATGAGTATAATCAACAACGTGTCTGATAAAAAAGCTTTGATCAACTATGACTTTGCCAATGCTTTTAACTTAGTCAGACTGGATGCTGCTCTCCAAGCAGTCTCTAGACACATCTCCCTTTATCCCTTCATTGAATCGTGTTATAGTCTGTCTTCTAAACTATTGTTTGGGAACTATGAAATTAACTCATGTGAGGGTGTGCAACAGGGGCACCCTCTCATCCCCTTTCTATTCTGTCTGGTCATCAAGGAAGTCACAGAGGCACTCTCCAGTGAGCTCAGCATCTGGTTCTTGTGTGATGGTACCCTATCTGGCACTACAGAATCTCTCCTAGAGGACATTCGAAAAAATAAAAACATGGGAGAGAGCCTGGCCCTATTTTTAAACCCCACCAAATGTGAAATGGTTCCTACCAATCGAGAGATGATCCAGAATATTAGTGTTGTTTTACCAGGAGCACGAGCCATTGATCCAGCCAACAGCACTCTCTGTGGTGTTCCTCTTGGACCCAATGCCATTAATCTGATCCTAGAAAAAAAAATCTCAGACCTCAGGACGACGGAAGGCAGGATGAAAGACACTGATACACATGATGCCTTGTACTTACTTACCAGGTGCCTGTCAATCTCAAACCTTACCTACTTTCTGAGATGCTCCCCAGCCTTCAGCAGTTCGAAACTCAAGAATTATGACTCTCTTCTTAAGACCATGCTAGTGAGTGTATTAAATCTTTCCTGTCGAAGATGAACAGTACTTGCAAGCCTCACTTCCAGTCAGGGTTATGGGGCTTGGAGTATGCAAACCCTCCCAGATTGCCCTGCCAGCTTTCCTATCCTCTTCCATAGCATTAAATGAGTTAATAAAACAAATTCTTCTAAATAACCTCAGCAGGAATACAGGACCCTAGCTATGCCAGTGCCATCACTGAATGGGAGACTCCTGCTGCTCTAGCACGAAAACCTAGTGTAGCACTGGCCTACAAACAGTCAAGTTGGGATGGCCTCATCGCTAAAAAAGTGCTTGCCAACATGCTTAGGGCTGTAACATCAGACAGGGAGACAGCCTGTCTCCAAGCTGAGAGTGGACGTCTCTCCGTGGACTTCCTCCAAACTGTTCCAATTTCGGCAATGGGAACACACCTCGACCCTAAGACCCTCCGTATTGCAGTGGCTCTGTGCCTTGCTGCCCCAATTCACATGGAAAATACGTGTATTTGCGGTGATGCACAAGCCTACCAATATGGTCTACATGATCTTAACTGTTCCAAAACCAAGGGCTGGCATGCAAGACACAATGAAATCAATAACATCACAAAGAGAAGCCTTGCTACAGCTGGATGCCCAGCCAAGAGAGAGCCCCGATCACTAGCAGCCAACAATACCCACAACCCAACAAACCACCCTGATGGGATCAGCATCTCTCCTTGGAAAAATGGCAAGCTCTTAGCATGGGAGTATACCTGTGGACGTTGGCTGACTCCTACATCTGTCTCAGTGTTGGGTGACAGGAAGGAGCTGCTGATCACAGGGAGCAGTACAGGATCAGCAAGTACAGGGACATAAGCCAACAGTATCAATTTGTCCCAGTAAGTTCAGAGACCTTGGGATCATGGGGAAAAAATGCCACATGTTTCCTTAAAGAACTGGGGTTCCAGACTCATCGACACCACCAGGGACCCAAGGGCAGCCACTTCCATATTCCCATTCCTCAGCATGGCCATCCAGAGAGGAAATACTTGCTGCATACCTGGCTTGCATAAGGCTTCAGAGGAGAGAGAGGAAATTCATAATCTTTGATATTTTACGAATGTATTCATGCTTGTGTTTTCTGTCAATGTATTCTGACTATTAATAAAATTTCTTTAAGAATATGAAATATAGGGGGTGGTAGGAGAAGAAATTATTCAAACAGCTCCGGGGAAAACTGCAACGCTAGACGGTTTGATCCAAGGCAGCCAGCATTTAGGTAGGTGGTGTTAGCTATTTCATCTCATCCTTTGCATGCTTCAACCTCAGGGAGATTTTTACAATACTTAGAATTCGCAGAACAGGCGATTGAGGCATGCAGGGGATGAGATGAAATAGCTAACACCACCTGCCTGAATGCTGGCTGCCTTGGATCAAACCGTCTAGCGTTGGATGGATGCCAAGGTATTGTCCAGTGTGGTATGGTGGTTAGAGCAATGTGTACCATGTCCCAAGGTTCGTAGGTTCGAGTCTCCTTCGACCAGAGATTAGTGTTTGTGAATATTTTGCCTGTTTTGCGAATTCTAAACATAATATATATATAAACAGTGGAACCTCGTGACTCAAACAGCTCCGTACTTGAATAATTCGGTACTCAAACGCTTTGTTCAGTAAAAAAAATCGCTCTGTAGTCAACCATTTGCTCAGCACTCGACCAAACAAACACGACCTGCCAGAACACGTGCGTCAGTCTCCCTGCAGCTGTTGCTCAGTCCAAAACTTCGGTGAACTTCACTGTAAACTATTTCACGTTTCTTCGTATTTTTGTATTTGTTTTTTATATTATTTGTATAAATAAGTAACCACGAGGCCCAAGAAGATTAGTGATAACAGTCAACCAATTACATATTACATGGAGAGCCTCCAGCTCTCCATGTAATATGCCTTTTATTAATTTCTCGTCCTTATTGTGCTTCTAGGTTATCTATTGTGTTTCTGATATCAAGTTGGAATAAATGTGATAGATAGATAACCTTTACTACTAATATTTGCATAATTACACAACATTGTATTCGTGCCACCGCTAGTATCCAGCTATCAAGACGACTCATCAGATACTGAATGTTCCTTCTGCTAGCCCCTCCCTCTCTCTCCTATAGCTCCTCCCACTTGAGGCCCCTCTTGTATTATGTTTGCTTTCCATTTTGAATTTTTATTCACACAAAAAATAGCAGATTTACTGTTATGCAGACTACTGCATTATTGAAAAAAAGTATAAATAATATCAGCACATTTGTGAAAGAATATTAGAATCACCAGTTGACGTGTATTGGACGCGTGACGTGATTTGTTTACTCTTGAACATCAGCAAAAATCGAACATTTCCGCTACTCTAAGCTCATTTCAAGGTACTTTATTCAATAAACCATGCAATATATCTTTCATTTTATCAAATGAGACCAAGAAAACGAGAATACGATCATAAATACCATATGAAAATACACCGCAAAGTCGCTGTAAGTGAATTTTTGGGGATCTGAAATGGATTAATCAAATTTACATTATTCCTAACGGGAAAAGTTCGTTCGGTACTCGAACGAATTAAGTTCGAGTACCGAGGTTACTATAGTATATCTTATTACTTTGATAGTAAGGTTCTCACTGTATGTTCTAGTGTGGGGTAGCTTTTACATAAAGGCCTTATGTCTAGGGTAATACTTACATCATGACTGATCATCCTCAGTGTCTCTGATCCTTTCACCAGCCCTCTTCACAGGTTATTTAAATTACTACTATAAAAATATAACTGTATTCTAAATAGATATGTACAAAATATACAATTACAGCAATCACATATTCAAAACATTAGCCTGCATACCCCTAAGCTGCTCTCCTAGGACAGTCCACATGGTGCATTTCAACAATGCCCTTCTCTCTTCTTGACATAACTCTGGGCTAACCAATGTTTTGACACACTTTAGTCAGCCTGGGTATGGTGGCCACAACTTAAGTTATAAAAACTCACCTCTGGAGCACACATAATGCCCAAAAAAAATAGAAGAAGAATCCAGTTAGATTATCTGGGATAATCTAACGGGTTCTGAAACTAGACCTGCTCCCCCAACAACTACAAACAATCGCACTGGGATGGTCCAATAGTGGAAAATATAGTCTCAACAATGCTTCAGAGTGTGTCAGGGAAGGATAGAGCCCGCCTTCTGGCAGTGAGAGTACCTCATGCAGGGGATTTTCTGTTGGCTGTTCCCAACTCCAGCCTTGGCATATGCCTCGACCCACAGACCATCCGCATCGGTGTTGCCCTTCGACTTGCCGCCCCTATTCTCGCCGAACAAAGGTATATTTGTGGCAGTGAAGCAGCAGACCGATTCGGGTACCACGATCTTGTGTGCCATAAATCCGAAGGAAAGATTGCAAGACATGAGGAGGTTAATAACATTATCAAGAGCAGCCTCACAACAGCCAGATGCCCAGCAGTAAGAGAGCCACCCCAGCTATGCAGATCTAATGGCAGCCAGAAGCGTCCAGATGGTATCACCCTTCAAGCCTGGACAGATGGGAAGCAGGTGGTGTGGGACTATACATGTGCATCTACCTTGGCTGATACCTATCTTCAATACACCAGGGAGGAAGGAGGTGCAGCTGCCAGCTTCAGGGAGTCCCAAAAGTCTAGAAAATGTGGAGAACTACCCCATCATTATATGTTTGTTCCCATAGGCTCAGAGACCCTCGGCTCATGGGGAAAGAATGCATCTAAATTCCTTAAAGAGCTGAGAAAAAGACTCATCAGGGTAACTAGGGATCCCAGGGCAGCTAGTTTTCTGTTCCAGAGGCTCAGTGCGGCTGTTGAAAGGGATAATGCCTGCTGTATTTTGGGCACACGCCCCAGCTCGGAGGAGCTGGATGAGATTTTCGCCCTATAATCGGTGATACACACGTAACAACATGTACCGTATATGCCACCTTTATATCAACAATGTATCTCTTAAATCTTTTGTACCATATTATGTAATAAAATATTCCTACTGGTAAAAAAAAAAATATGAAAAGATGGGGTGGTAGGGAAAGTGGAATATTCAAACTGCTTCAGGAAGAAATCCAAATATTCATCCTTGAAGTCTTTTTATTCACTTTTCCGAGGCTATGGGTCCCACAATTTACACCAGAGGTGGACCCCATCATTATATACATATTTATATATATATATATATATATATATATATATATATATATATATATATATATATATATATATATATATATATATATATATATATATATATATATATATATATATATATATAATGGAACCCCGAGTTTTGGCCATAATCCGTTCCAAGAGCTAGGCCTAAAGTTGGAACGGCCTAAAGTCGAAGCAATATCTCCCATGAGAAATAATGTAAAACCAATTAGCCCATTCCACCCAAAAAATATTCACAAAAAATATTTTTTTTAAAGAATAAATACCATAGTTTTACATACAGAAAACAATAAAAAATAAATATAAAGCACTAATTTTAATGGATAAATGAACATTTAAATCAGTTTTACCTTTATTGAAGACTCTTGTTGGCGCATGAGAGAGGCAGGAGAGATTGTTTGGAGGTAGGACAAGATAGTCCTTCAATATGACACTAATATCAACTCTACGGCTTATTTATCTAGCACAGTGTAGTGATACTGGTCCTGTGGGGAGCAGCAGCAGGATATTACTGCACCACCTCTAGGGGCCCTTAACAACAACAACAGTTGGGCGTGCGTCATGGGCACCAACATATGGTGTGTGATTCTCTCCTACTTTATCCATTTATCACCGATGCAGATTACATGGTGAGTTTAAATATGTGGCCTGTAGTTATAACTTTTCTCTTGACATATGCAAGACATCACCATCCCTGTAGAAGCCATTATTAGATGTACTAGTCATTATATTTTGTTGTTGCAGAAGTACTATGAAGATTCTATGTTCAATAAAGCCTAGAGATAAGGCCTGTGTTTCTATCACAACAATTTATTGAACATAGAATCCTGGGCTACCTGGTGGTGATCCTGCGCTAGACTACATCACAACATGGAGCGTTTACTGAAACCTGAGAGGCTAGACTGTGACCCCAGCTTATCAACGGCTGCTCAGGAATGGAAGCACTGGTTTAAGACTTTCGAAAACTTCTTGGGAGCCCTTCCTAAAGAAGATCTAGATAAACTAAGTCTGCTCATCAATTTTGTGTCACCTAAGATATATGAGGCTATTTCTGAGTGTAATACCTACGAAGATGCTATCAAAACCCTCAAGTCTCAGTATATTAAACCTACAAATGAAATCTTTGCACGCTATCGCCTTGCAACTCGCCGCCAGCAGATTGATGAGTCCTTAGAGGAATACTTTCAAGCACTGAAAATTTTAGGTAAGGACTGTCACTTCCAAGCAGTGACAGCTGCTCAGTATTGTGAAGAGTCCATCAGGGATGCTTTTATCAGTGGCCTGCAATCACCAATAATAAGGCAGCGTTTATTGGAGAATAAAACTCTCGACTTAGCCGCTGCCTTTGACCAGGCAAGAGCTCTAGATTCAGCCCAGAAGAATTCTGAAGTATACAGTACCACTCAGCCTTCTCGAGTGGTAAGTGCTGCAATTCCTGACCAAGACTCTTGCAATGAAGTTACTGGGGAACCTGCCTCAGTGACAGCAGCAGCAGGTACGGTGTGTTTCTTTTGTGGTTTTTCAAGACATCCACGTCCAAAGTGTCCTGCTCGTGAAGCAATGTGCCATAAATGCCACAAGAAAGGTCACTTTGCTAAAGTATGTCGTGCTAATGCATCAACAAGAGCTACTGCCTCCACACATTCCAGTGATCATGCGACTCTAGCAACAGTGACTTCTGCGGCTACTCCAAATTCACTGTCAAAGGCAGTTGTGAAAGTATTCATCAAAGGAACAGAAGTAGATGGTCTTATTGATAGTGGCAGCTCAGAGAGTTTCATCAACCTTGACTTAGTTAAACGGCTCTCCTTGACTCTACATCACTCATCAGGTACCGTTTCCATGGCATCAACATCTCTCTCTATTCAGACCTTAGGGTTTTGTAAGGTAAATCTCAGAGTTAATGGAAAGGATTATCAAGATGTACATTTAGCTATTCTGCCACAACTGTGCTCTGATGTTATCCTTGGTCAGGACTTTCAGAAGCTGCATGGTAGTGTCACCTTAACATATGGAGGTGAACTGCCTCCTCTTGTTGTCTGTGGGCTTAGCACTTTAAGGGTAGACCCACCAAAGCTGTTTGCAAATCTTACCGCGGATTGCCATCCTATATCAGCTAAGTCACGCCGCTATTCTTATGAGGATCGGATGTTCATTGAGAAAGAAACTCAGAGGCTGCTGAAGGAGGGTATTATAGAACCGAGTGATTCCCCTTGGCGTGCACAGGTTGTTGTTGTTAAAGATGGTTATAGGAAACGGAGACTGGCTATCGATTACTCTGAGACAATCAACAAATTTACACTTCTTGATGGGTACCCTCTACCTCGAATTGACGATACAGTGAACAAAATTGCTCAGTACTACGTGTTTAGCACAATTGATCTGCAGAGTGCCTATCATCAAGTCCCTATAAGGAATGAAGATAAACCATACACAGCGTTTCAGGCTAGTGATGGCCTGTATCAGTTTACCAGAGTCCCTTTTGGAGTCACCAATGGGGTAGCCTGCTTCCAACGAATTATGGATTCACTCATTCAGGAAGAGCAACTCATGGGAACTTACGCGTATTTAGATAATGTTACCATTTGTGGCAAGACCCAGGAGGAACATGATGCAAACCTTGATAAGTTTTTGGAAGCCGCCAAGAAGAAAAATATCAGTTACAATGAGGAAAAGTGCACTTTTTCAACTAAAAGGCTTAGCATCCTTGGTTATGTAGTGGAAGGAGGTTCAATATTCCCAGACCCTGAACGACTACGACCTCTACGGGAACTTCCAATGCCTCAAGACAAAAAGTCACTCCGAAGAACTCTTGGTCTCTTTGCTTATTACTCACAATGGATCTACAACTATTCAAGTAAAGTCCGCCCATTGAGTGCTACCACATTTCCTGTGACAAAGGAAGCAGAAGCCGCTTTCCATACTCTCAAACAGGACATTGAAAACTCAGTAGTTCAAGCCATTGATGAGTCCCTACCATTCGAAGTGGAAACGGATGCATCTGACATTGCCATTGCTGCAGTCTTATCTCAGGCAGGACGACCAGTAGCCTTCTTTTCGAGAACTTTTCAAGGATCAGAGAAATGTTATGCTGCTGTAGAAAAGGAAGCCCAGGCCATCATAGAAGCAGTTCGCCACTGGAGGCATTATTTAACTGGTAGACATTTCACCATAAGGACTGACCAACGGTCCGTGATGTATATGTTCGACAAGAGGCACAAAAGTAGGATAAAGAATGACAAGATATTACGCTGGAGGATGGAACTATCGTGTTATGACTTTGATATTCTGTACCGACCGGGTCAAGAGAACATCTCACCTGATGCATTCTCTAGGTCCCACTGTGGAGCAGCATGTCATGATTTGCAATCACTCTCAGCTCTCCACAAGGCTTTGTGTCACCCAGGAGTTACACGCCTGTACCATTTTGTCAAATCAAAGAACATGCCCTACTCAGTGGAAGATGTGCGACAAGTGATCAGAGCATGCAGAGTATGTGCAGAGTGCAAGCCAAACTTTCATCAGCCAGAGAAGACTCATCTCATAAAATCCACCCAGCCTTTCGAAAGATTGAATATAGATTTCAAAGGACCTCTACCAAGCACAAATCAGAATAGGTATTTCCTTAACATAGTAGATGAATATTCAAGGTTTCCCTTTGTATTCCCCTGTGCAAATATGGCTGCTTCAACTGTTATTAGTTGTCTTTCACAGTTGTTCTCTATTTTTGGTATGCCAGCTTATATCCATTCAGACAGGGGATCCTCGTTCATGAGTAACGAACTTCAGGAGTTTTTGGCTAGCAAAGGTATTGCCTGCAGCAGAACAACAAGCTACAACCCTCAAGGCAATGGTCAAGTGGAGCGGTTCAATGGTACTATATGGAAGGCAGTTACAATGACATTAAAGTCGCGCAATCTACCTGTTCAACACTGGCAAACTGTCCTACCTGATGCACTTCACTCTATTAGATCACTGCTGTGCACAGCTACTAATGCAACCCCTCATGAAAGACTCCTCAACTATTCACGTCGTTCCTCTACGGGAGCCTCCGTGCCCACTTGGTTATGTCATCCTGGACCCGTTCTCCTGAAGAGTCACCGTAGGATGAACAAGACGGATCCTTTAGTGGAAGAGGTAGAGCTCCTGCAAGCTAATCCACATTACGCCCACATTCGCTACCAAAATGGTGAAGAGACTACAGTATCTACAAGACATTTAGCCCCAGTTGAAATCCCTATTAGTGTGGAATCTCAAGATACACCAATAGATGTGAAAGATGCTTCGTTTTCTCCTGGAAAGCCCCTTGAGACTACCCCTATGGAAATAGAGGATTCTGCTCCAGCAGTTAATCAAACCCCGCTGGAAAATATCGAACCTGGTGAAGAGGCTCAAGGGCTACGAAGGTCGGGACGTGTACGTCGCCCACCTAACAGTTTGGGAGATTACTGTCTCTGATATTTTAGAAGGGGGAGATTGTAGTGATACTGGTCCTGTGGGGAGCAGCAGCAGGATAATACTGCACCACCTCTAGGGGCCCTTAACAACAACAACAGTTTGGCGTGCGTCATGGGCACCAACATATGGTGTGTGATTCTCTCCTACTTTATCCATTTATCACCGATGCAGATTACATGGTGAGTTTAAATATGTGGCCTGTAGTTATAACTTTTCTCTTGACATATGCAAGACATCACCATCCCTGTAGAAGCCATTATTAGATGTACTAGTCATTATATTTTGTTGTTGCAGAAGTACTATGAAGATTCTATGTTCAATAAAGCCTAGAGATAAGGCCTGTGTTTCTATCACAACATCGTCTCTTCCTCCTCCACTTTGGTACTTTGCTACAATTTCTTTCTTCAATTATTTCATTGTCAACAATTAATAAATAAGTACTAAACACAGTGAATCTAATATGAAATGTTTGGATGAGCTCATAGGGTAATGTTCACTCTAGGATAAACAAAGGTAGACTGGCTCATGATGCCTGCATGGGCAGGTGCGCAAGTGCAGCAGGCAGATAGGTCTGGTATGCCAGCTGAAACCCGGGGCAATGGCCTAAAAGTGGGACAAAATATGGCCGAAGAAAAGCGGTCGAAACCCGAAGTGGCCAATTCTCAGGGTGGCTGAAACCCGGGGTTTCACTGTATATATATGTCGTGCCGAATAGGCAGAACTTGCAATCTTGGCTTAAATAGCAACGCTCATCTTGCCATATAAGACAAGTGAAAATTTGTGTATGCAATAATTACGCCAAAACCATTCTGAACCTAACGAAAAAAGAATATATTTAACTGTGTATGTTTAGTATTAAATTATTGTAAACAAATCTAAAATATATTTAGTTGGGTTAGGCTTAAATAAATGGTTCTTGTTATAATAAAGTTACGTAAGTTTTCTAAGATTCTTTTGGTGCAAAATTAAAAATATTTACATTAACATTAATGAAAAAAATATATCTTTAAACATATAAGAGAAAATTTTAGAAAGGACTTAATTTTAAATGAGTTCTTGCTAAATGACCAGTTTTACGTATTCGACGTAATCGGCATGATATATATATATATATATATATATATATATATATATATATATATATATATATATATATATATATATATATATATATATATCATGCCGATTAAGCTGAACTGTCGAGGTTGGCCTATTCAGCTAGGGTGTTGGCTGCTGAATCAGCAGAATGAAAATTTGTTTTGGCTGTACAGCTGTGGAAATCTGAACATAACATGAAGGAAATATATAGTTATTTTTAAGTAATATTAAATAGATTAAGCTAGTTTAAGCTAGGTTAGATGAGGTTTCTAAGTTAGGTTTGATCAAAAGTGAAACATTTTATATGACTGTCAATAAAGAAAAAATGTATCTATCAATCTGGAAAAAAAAAATTTAAAAGTCTGATTTTTAAGAAAGTTCAGCCTATTATATTTAATAGGCATGCTCTTTCACAGCGTTTTTCAAATAGAATGAGGATAGACATTCCTATTTTCGGAACAGTTCTCACTAACATTTTAGGTTTCTTTCTCCAAAAATGTTATTTATAACTGGAGATTGTCTTATTCGATCGACATCAGTTTTTGAAGCTTCACAGGAATATTTGCATGCGTCGTGGCCCTATGGACAAAGTTACTATTATGCAGGATAATGTAATACTGTTTATATAATATAAAGTTGTGTTTGTTTTATGGGGAAAAAGCTCCATAAAAATAGTGTTAGTGAGTACGCGAATGCGTATTGAACGTCAGGTAGAGGTGGATGGCAAGGCTGGTTGGTGTACAGCCGCTGAGTGACAAGGGGACAGTGGCTGGAAAGGTGTGATGGAGTTGGCACGGAGTTAAGTACATAGGACAATTTTTTATAATTCTCAGGCTACAGGCTCGTTTTGGGTTTACATTTGGGCTCAAATGAGCCCTGGTATGGGCCTGACCCTGTTGTTGGAATCTGACAGGTGCATTCGGGTAAGATATTGAAATAGCGCATTTAACAAGAGGATAGGGGAGATGGGGTTATGGCTTGTTTTTAATTTTTATTTTTATTCATGCTTGAGATCTTATATATTTTTGGGCTCTGATTGTAAATATCAAAATCATTTTGCTTTATCACATAAGGATTTTGAATAAAATACAAATTAATGATAATTAAAAATGTGAATTTTTAATAAATTGTTAACTTATTAAAATTAAGCAAGTAATCATGGAAAAATCACATTCTGTTAGTTATAAGAACATATAAATTCCAAATCAACATGAATCAAATCAAATGATTTTATTAAAAAGATTATTCTCCTAATGGTTAGCCTTTATATTGAATCAAAGGAAGGAGGACTGCTTTGATTTTCGCTTGTGCTGTGCATCAAGACCATTACGTTTCAATGACCAACAGTAATCCGCCATTATGCTGACATTCCATTTGCCGTGGCATCGAGTTTCCATGGTGCAAATATCCTGATGGAACAGCTCTCCTTGTTCCTCGCTGTAGTCCCCACAATTGTTGGGAAAATAGCCAAGATGTGAGTGCAAAAAAAGCATCTACACACTCATTCTAGACCCAACAACTGGGCATCTACACTGCAAACTGGATTGTTTCCAATCCTAATTGCGCTAAAGCTATCTTATGACACTGAGCTTGACTCTATCATTATTACTGGTTCTATGTCATCATTGAAGGCTCTTGACTCATATAATGATTCCAACAATATACTCATTGGGGAAGCCAGGCATAGATACTCAAAAATCCGGGACAAAGGAATTAATGTACAATTGCTATGGATCCCATCACACACTGGATTACTCCTTGATAAAGTTGATATGTTAGCCAAGAAGAGTACCCAGAAGGAGAATGTAGAATATAACTTTGGTATATCTGTGTCTAACATTAGGAATAATATTAAGAGAGAAGTAAATAATGAAAATGATTGATATAGGAATGCACTTAGAAACCTGAGTTGATCAATAACCCACTGATGTTGTAGTGGCCAGGCTTAGGCTTAGTTACAAGTACTTCTGTCAGTTTGGGAGACACACAGATGATGATCAAACTAAATGCAATTTATGTGGTCACTGTCTTGAACACAATGAGCTTAATTGTCCGCTTATTGAAGAATACAGAGACAGACAGACATGTCAAGATATCTTATTAATGAAAATAAGATACCAGATATACTAAGCAAATTTCCTAAAATTGCTTGTAACAGATAAGTGAACTGTAGATATGTAGCTATAAACCCATATGTACACCTGTTAACCCTTTTGGGGCCTAGTTCCTAGGCCTTTTGTGTATTCATATGCTCTTGCGCTACCGTCCACAGGATGGATATGGGGTGCACAATGAACTACCCACTTGGGTGGTAAAATCTAAAAAAAAAAAAAAAAAATCTAGACACAAGTTGTTGGAAACTTGAAATCAAGTCTTGGATCATTTTTTTCATATTCGGGGGAGTGCCTGTTTCCCGGGAAGTTGTGGACAATCTGCTTGAATGAAAACCAGGCATTCACCTCGACACCTGCTAATGCTTCAAAATGCTTGTCCTTCATCAGTACCCAAATCTAAGAGCCAGCAAAGATTCCTGTCTTTAGCTTTGACTCCAGGTCCTTAAAAGCAATTCCATTTTTGTTCAAGTCCTTCACAAAATTTTTCATAAGCCCTAATTTGATGTGGAGTGGTGGCAGCAGAATTTTCTTGGGGTCGACTAGTGGCACGGTTTTTACGTTGTGATTTCCGGATAAGAAGCTGGTTCTTGGTGGCCAGTCTTTTTGTTCACAGTGTTGGCTGTCTGCCCTACTATACTATCCCAAAGACACAGAAAACAGGGATACTTGGTGTATCCGCCTTGAAGACATAGTAGGAGAGCAATAGCTTTTAAATCACCACAAATGAGAAAATTGTGGTTCTAGTACTTTATTGCAGATATCAGTGTCTTCCTATCTGCGTAAGTTTCTAATATTTGGACACTATGGCCAAGTGGCACAGATGCAGCTGTGTTGCCATTACAGAGAGCTACAGCCTTTAAACTTCTTTTAGAAGAATCAATGAAGAGTCTCCATTCATCTGCTTTGTGTGACATCCCCATGTGTTCAATAAGGCCAGAAAAATTTGAACAGAAAACTAAAGATTCATCTTTGTCAAAGAAATGATTAAATTCTGCTTCACGATGACGGCACCAAGCGAATGTTGTTCCAGGAGCTAAAATCCTGTGTTCCTTCAGTCTAGAGCTAAGTAACTGTGCACTTTCTTTTGAAAGGTTAAGGTCTCTCATTGCATCACTGAGCTCAACTTGGTTGAAGGGTTTGGGATCGTCATTTGTTGGTGTTTCATACTCTACTTCCAACTCCTTAGAATCACTGGTATCAAACTCTGATGAAATTTGCCATGTCTCAGGCAGCACAGGTACAGGAATATCTTCAGAGTGTGGAATAGACCTTATTGCTGAAGGAATATTTGGGTATATTATGCAATCTTTAGTCTTCTTGTTGAATCCAGCTACTTTGGTCATACAAAAGTAGCAGTCATCATGGTGGTTCGTCTGCTCCCGCCATACCATTGGTACTCCAAAGGGAATACATTTAAGGTTTCCAACTGACCACATTTGGAGCTTACAGATGTAATTCTTGCAAGCTTTGCGTGGTGCAAATGGTTTGTCCTGGTCTCCAAGTTTGCATCCAAAATTAGCAAAGCAGCAGCGCTTCAATAAAGGAGTAATGTTCCGCGAATACGAAGGGGTGAATTGCCCGCAGACATAGTAAAATATGTCTGGTGAATTTATGAAGCTTCTAGACATATTAATAATCTGAAAATACAGAAAACTATATAAGATTTAACATGTAAGTCAATATAGGGTAAGTATTTTAACTGGTAATATACCACTTTCTCATTTACTTATGTTATACGAAAAGAGAAAAGTAACGTTTCCGTATAGCTTGACAACCTGATGTGATAGAGATGAATAAAAAACACATTGAATCACTATTTTCCATATATATACCGAAAAAGATACCATAGAGTCAATAAAGAAATCTCTACATAAATCTCCACAAAATTTCTACATAAATGTGAGTTTATCTGCCGTTCCTGATCATCACTTGTTTAGAGCTTCTGTGAAGTTACAAGTGCGGCCCTAGTGTACTGTATTTTTTAATATTTTGTAAGTGCTCCTAGGCGCCAAGGTAAAGTCGTAACAGTTAAATAGATATTTATTGTAAATACAAAATCTCAATGTACTGTTTGCAAAGACATAAAATAAATAAATAAATAAATAAATAACTAAATAAATAAATAAATAAATTTCCCAGATTTTGATTCATTGTGATAACTGGAAAAAAAACTCTGATCGGCTTCAATATTTCAGAACCCGTGTATCCTCCTTTGTAGAAGATTGATCTTCTAAATGGGTTGTGTAGGTATTAGTTTGCCACTTCTAATCTCTAAGTGGTAAAATATTATTTTTCATTATTGTATTATTCTGTTTTGATTCTAGGGCATTTTGTGATGTAGTTCAGCTGGGCTTGTAAGGTCTCTAGGGAGACCTAATTATATGGTCACCTTGCCTTGGCAAGTGGCTAAGCAGCCACGCCTTTTCGGCTTAAGTATCAGCTCCTTTGTTCGTCATTGGCGTCAGATCTAGGCGTCAGGTCGTAACACGTGGTGCACACCTCATTGTGGAGGGTGCTTGGACCACCATATAAGCCCAAGGAAGAGCATGATCGGGGGACTTCGAGCGGAGCTGCTGCTGTGTGCAGAGCTCTGAGTAGGGAGAGTCAAGCAGAGCTGCGGCATGGGGCAGAGCTCTGATCTGATGGGGCTCTCTGTTGGAGACATTGGGCAGAGTACTGGCTTGGAGCAGTACTCGTGCTGTACAGGTCTTGGGACCTGTGGCTTAGTTTCTGTGGTGAACTGTCCTCTGAACTATATTGTAAGTTATTTTCATTTTCGTCAAGTTGATTGTGTTCCTTGTCTCACTGTTTATATGTACCACCCCATTTATCTAAACCCCAATAATGTACTCCTCTTTCCAAATATATTATTGTACAAGGACTCAATAATAAACTGTGTTTGAGTAGAATAGTAATATTCACTGTCCCCGTTATTGTATTTCTGTTTCTTATATTTTATTTCAAGTAGTGAGAGGGTGAGTAGTGTGATGGGTAATGAGAGGTGAAGGTGTAGTCACCAGTGACCTCATATTACCTGCCTCCGCTAATCCTCTCTCCTACCACCTCACCTGCCTATCCCCTGCCTACATAACCCCTTACTCCCATATTCCCCAATTATCCTTCACGTTTCAATACCCACCCTACATGATAATTTGATCCAAGGAACTGGACTTGTTCTTTCCATGTTAGAGGTCAAATATACACTACTTTTCACTAGTGCTGTGGAAACTGATGCATACAGATATAATATTTGTGACCAGCATCAGTCTTTACGGTTTATTTATCTTACGAAATTCATGAAACATTTCTTAGGTTTAGGATGTGCAGGAAGAAATTTTGCTGGATTTGTGCAATAACTGGAGAATACTTCTTCTGCTCGGGTTTTAACTTTTATGTACAGTTCAGGACATTTATTAAAGGAAACGTTTCGCAACGACGGGATTCTTCAGTCCTAATACAGAGATAATTAAGAAACTAAGTATTCATAGTGGCACGCTGTGAAAGGTAGTAGTGGTGGTAGTAGTAGTAGTAGTAGAAGTAGTATTAGTAGTAGTATAGTAGTATAGTACAGTAGTGGTAAAGTTGTAGCATAGTAGTGGTATTGGATGAGTTTGAGAAGGACTTGTCAACATTATGTTACAGTGTCTCTAGAATGTGCAATATCCTGTTGATCAGCAATCTGGATATGATGTAACTGCCAGGAATTTTAATGGGTTTTAATACTGACGGCTACTAGGACAACCTTACACGCTTACGTCGTCATATATCTTCCTACACGACTAACCTGGCATTGTTGAACTTCATAAGATGTTCAACATCGTCTCTGACTGATACTAGTTAATGGTACAAGTCGAACCGAAACATCGTCATGAGTTTCATTCTCTTATGTGCGGGTTATCAACACAGGAAAAGTATTATAATTGCAAATGAGGTAATGGATCCTTCAGCCTGGAGAAGAATTAAGTTTGAGATGGTCATTACCACAGCCTAGGTGTACATTCAGCTCCATAGCTTTAGTGAAAGTGATGCTGAGGAAAACAGACAATTTTATACTGACAGAGGGAGTGGAAATGTTCATGGCATCACAGGAGGCGGGGCCACCAACGGAAGTATGACCATAGGAGTAAAGGAACACTTCAGTAAGCTTACATATCTTTGTGAAGTTGGACGCATACCAAGGCTGAGGGATTGTCCACCTCAAACTTACTTTTTCTCCAGGCTGGGGGACTGATTACCGTATATGTACATCTCCGTTACTTTTACTGAAGCCTACTGAGCCGGCACTAAGTTTCGTCAGTGAAGAAACCAAATTACTTCGCATGTGTCTTGCTGATTCTCTTGTCATTGTACATGAGAGGCGCGTACTAACCAGAACACCCACGGGCGACATCGCGGCTGTAATCGAATTTTTGTCTGGAAAAATAACGGACACAAAGGCTTTTCCTGCTTCCCTCATATTTGACACTTTATCTCACAGGAGACTAATCTAAATATTGGAAAGTCAGACAAGATTAAATGAAAATGCACTTTACTGTATCAGGAATATTTACGGAATTGCCATTGT
This sequence comes from Cherax quadricarinatus, assembly GCF_038502225.1. NCBI lineage: Eukaryota > Metazoa > Arthropoda > Malacostraca > Decapoda > Parastacidae > Cherax > Cherax quadricarinatus. Next base: position 46,104,744 of record NC_091312.1, read on the forward strand.
TACTTATTTACGTAACTAAAATTCAGGTAAATAACATGACTGGCGAGATACAGGAAAGAGCTGAGCAGACTGCCAAACTCGTCTTGCAGGTGGCTACCAACCTGGACAACACAAGAGATGTGAGGAAGAAAAGAAAACATTAAACTGAACATAGACTGAGACAAAGTTTGCGTACCTCAGATAAAGAAAAGGACATAGGAAGCTAGAGAAAGTCCGCAAATTGGTTACAGGAGTTGCCAAATGGCTGAGATGCATCACCGATGAAAGACTAAAGGAACAAAATCTTACAATACAATAGAAAAACCGGCGATGACGATGATCATGACCTATATGATACTCAGGAGACATATAAAACTGACAGGGAATTGTGGACAAGAAAACAAAGCTGATATCTAAAGTAGTCAATAAGTCATATGTTTATCAGAAGATTTTATACACGGTTTAAAAGGTAGGTGTTACAAGACCTGCGAGACATGGATTCATAGTGACTATGAGTAACTGACGGGGAGTGGGCAAGGCTGGAGGCTAGAGTCTCGCAGTTACCAATACACACCTTTATCTTCCCTTATTTCTTGGCCAATGTTTTCCAGAAGTGGCCTCTTCAAAAGAGTGAGAGAATGCCTTGTTGCTGGCGAATGGTCTTGAGCGAAAGAATTGAAGCTACTTCTCCTCTTCCATAGAATAAACCTGGTTACCTATTCCTTGCATGCGTTACATGACCCCATGAATAATTAATGTTAATGCTAAAAATAATTAAACAATAACAATAATTAAAATTATAATTATAATAATAATTAATAACTAATAATATCAATTCGAGGTATGGGATTGCATCGTTTATTTTTCCACTGACCTGATTATGAGGTTAGGAAGCTCCCTAGCGAAGCGCAACAGAAGAATGGATCCTGTGGGGCCTAGGAGGTAGAAGACGGTGCCAGTGAGGAGCGGCACCCAGTCCTCTTGGTTTTCATGCAGTGCCAAGATCCCCACGATCCTCACCACTATAAACCCGGTCATCAGCAACGACACCACCAGGGCGTACCCCGTCAGGAGGCTCAACCACTCGAACCTGGATGTAATATACTATGGAATTAATATAGCTTTGTATTAGTAGTGAGAGCATAATAATCTTTATTTCTACATTTACACTGTATAAAGACCTTCCTGGAGATACATGGAGAAGGTTTCTAGGGTCAACGCCCCCGTGTCCCGGTTTGAGACCAGGCCTCGTAGTAGATCAACCAGGCTGTTACTGCTGGCCGACGTACGAACCACAGCCCGGCTGGTCAGGTACTGACTTTAGAAGCATGTCTGTGGAAAATTGCATTTATCTGTATGTATAATTATGTACATAACAATAAATGAACATAGATAATTATTAATTATCAGTTAGACATGTAGGAATTTGGGACACCTAGGTCGCAAAAATGTCCCCCTTCGATACCTACCACTGTCATATCCACAAGTTGCTCTGGACCTATTAATTAAATGAAGTATACATCACCAGGAATTCTGGTAAATATATAAATTTGTGGACTGTATATTAAAAAATGATTATATATAAATTCACATATACATAACAGAAGGAAAATATATCTTAATATCACTCACCAATTTGACTGGATATTAAGTTGTATCATACTCAGAAAAACCTCACTAACTAAATTTATGAAAACACTGCCCAGAATTATACACAAATCTAGAGAGCTTATCTGAGGTTCCTGGAGCTGTCTTATCCAGTCGTCTGATATCTCAAGTTATGCAGAAATGCATGTCCAACAATTTCGCCTCCTATTTGAGAGGTGTCAGCCCAATTTCAACCTCTAGAGCATGAAAATTCCTTCCCATCACACCAACGTTGTACACAATTCAAAACCAAGATGGCGAGTCCCCTTCTGCGCAGGCGCAGCTTCCCGTTTTCGATTACATAAATTTTAAATACAGTATGGCCATCTATTTACATTTAATAACTACTGTATTTCTGGAAAATATATACAGTATTTTCCACAATGTCCAATGCTTTCTTATACACAGCCAGGGGGTCTATTGGTAATCCCCCTTATGTATGCTGGGAGGCAATGAAATGGTCTTGGGCCCCTGCCACTTATTGTGTTGACTCGCATTGTACTCGTGAAGCCTCTGCTTTTCATTGAGGGAATGTTGCGTCTCCTGCCGAGTCTTTTGCTTTTGCTGACATCAATGACATACTGCTATAGAGGAAGCCCCTTGTTATGCAGAGCATTTCGGGCAAATTAGATTAATTTTGTCCCCAAGATGCGACTCACATCAGTCGACTAACACCCAGGAAACACATAATAATGTTTTCACCTTTCATGGATCTCAGTGTGTGAGCTGAGTGCGCTAGTAATCAAGCTACAGCATCTGATATATATTGGCTAAGCTGCAAAGATTTTGGGGCCCAGATTGTTTACATGTTATAATTATCGTAATATTCATTGACAAATGTTATGAAATCATATTAGTTTTGGTTACGTTGTGTTGTGGTGATTGTAGAGTAAATTTTTATGAGAATTTGGGATTTTAAGCGAGGGGAGAGCAAGTTTTATCAAGGAAGAATAACTTCGTTTTGATTAGCTATTTTTGAAATGTGAATCTGGTTTGGAAAAAGGATGATTTACTAGTAGGGTTTTCTCATGCTCACAGTGTCGGCTGAATATTAATGTTGCATAAAATACGGACAGGTTGGTAAGACACATGTACAACAGTTAGGTATCTTTATTCCGAAACGTTTCTGTATCCGACTGAAGACGCCTACTGTGTAGGCAATACATTTCGGAATAAAGATACCTAACTGTTGCACATGTATCTTACACCGTCAGACACTGCAACATAATGGTGTCTTAGTACAGAACAGAAAACACTTTTGACAACTTCTACAAGTGAGAATTGTTGGATCTGAGAGAGATGTGACCTCTCAGTAATTACCTTCTTTGTTCTACTAGTGGATTACACTTCACCTTCTGACAGTATATAAGGCTCCAAACTGTCACTTCAACTTCACATTGTTTCAGACTATGGAACAAATACAGTCTCTCCTCACTTAGAGACATACTCGTTTACCGACGCCTCGGACTTACGACGGGCTCTCTAACCAGTATTCATACTTAAATAATATATATTAGAGCTGATTTCCTCTATTCTCTTTATTACATTGCTAAAATATATTTTAGCATTTTTTATAATTTATATTTTTTAAAGATAATAATTCTTGCTATTTTATCAGGGGTTAGGGAGCTAGTAATAAGCTGCTTTAGTAATCTTGACAATATTTTGTGAAGGCTAGGACGTTGAAACACTCTAGCAAATACAGTGGACCCCGGTTATCGGCCATAATCCTTTCCTGAAGGTCAGCTGATAACCGAAATGGCCGATAACCGAATTAATATTTCCCAAGAGAATTAATGGAAATAAAATTAATTCGTTCCCAACAAAAATATTCACAAAAAAAAAAAATTACAGTTATGTAAGTGTTACATACCTTTATTGAAGGCTAATGCTGGCTTCTGGAAGATAGGGAGGAGGAAAGAGGGAGGAGTAAGTGTTTGGAAGGGGAATCCCCCTCCATGAAGACTTTAGGTAGTAATACCTTCTCTGGGGTTACTTCCCTTTTGTCTTTTAATGCCACTAGAACCAGTAGTAAGCTCTTCCCTGTGGTCCTCCACCAACTCTTCCACATCCTCACCACTCACCTCCAACCCCAGGAACTTCCCCAAACACACAATAGAGTCCACAGGGTCGGCAGGGTCAGGGTCATGGTGAGTCTCACACCCTTCAAAATCCTTCTCTTGGACACAATCAGGCCACAGTTTTCTCCAAGCAGAGTTCAAAGTCCTGGAAGTCACTCCCTCCCAAGCCTTACCTATAAGGCTAATGCAATGGAGGATAGTGAAGTGATTCCTCCAGAACTCTCTTAGGGTCAACTGAGTGTCCGATGTCACTTCAAAGCACTTTTGAAACACTGCTTTTGTGTAGAGATTTTTAAAGTTAGAAATGACCTGCTGGTCCACGGGCTGGTGAAGAGTAGTGTTAGGAGGCAAGAACTTCACTTTTATAAAACTGAAGTCCCTAAACACTTGGTCTTCCAAGTCTGGAGGATGTGCATGAGCATTGTCCAGTAACAGGAGGCACTTGAGCGGCAATTTCTTTTCCAGGAGGTATTTTTTCACACTTGGGTGGAATACATCATTAACCCACTCTTTGAAAATTTGCCTTGTGACCCATGCCTAATGATTAGCTTTCCACATCACACACAATCTATTCTTCATGACATTGTTTTTCTTAAACACTCTGGGATTTTCTGAGTGATACACAAGTAAAGGCTTCACTTTGAAATCCCCACTAGCATTACCACACAACAAAAGAGTAAGCCTGTCTTTCATAGGCTTGTGCCCTGGCAGTGCCTTTTCCTCCTGGGTAATGTAGGTCCTCTTTGGCATTTTCTTCCAAAACAGTCCTGTTTCGTCACAACTGAAAACTTGTTGGGGTTCGATTCCTTCAGCCTTTACGTAGTCCTGGAATTTGTGAACATACTGTTCAGCTGCACATTTGTCTGAACTTGCAGCCTCAACATGCCTTACAGCACTGTGTATGCACCATCCTTTGCTGGCCCTAAATTCACAAACTGCAGCACTTGTTCCAGACATTTTCTTTGCGAGATCCTTATGCAACTGCTTTGCCTTCTCACAAACAGTAGACTCCACTACACTGTCTCCCACTTATTCTTTTTCCTTAATTCACAATAATAATAACTTTTCCATCTCTTCCATTATTGGTGGCCTTTGTTTAATTAGAGAAACTAATCCTTTTGCAACTTTAGCATCTTTGATTTGTTCTTTCTTTGCCAGGATGGATGTAATTGTTGATTTATTCTTGCTGTACATCCTGGCAAGTTCCATCACCTTCATACCACTTTCAAACTTTTTGATCACTTCATGCTTAAATTCCATGGTGTTTCTCACTTTCTTTACCACAGGAACTTTACTAGGAACTTTTTTTGAAGCCATGGTTACTTATTTCACAGTTGCACTGCAAAAAACCCCCACTAAAAACAATGGTAAACAAGTAAAATGTTTGGATATATGAGCAGAAGCCTCCTCTGCCACCGAGAGACAAAGCCAAACTGAAGCACAAGAGCTGCCCCAGCCAGCAGATAGACGTGTCCAAACCCTCCAATAACCGAGCAAACAGCCGATAACCGGGTGCTGAAAAAAACGCCGATAACCGAGTTGGCCAATAACCAAACCGACCGATAACCGGGGGTCCACTGATGTGGATCGCTGATGTGGGGAAGGGGGGGGGGTAGTAGGTGTTGGTGACCACCACCGGCTCGTTCTTCACAGAGTGTAGCCGTGAATAATTGCTTCAGATGACAGGAAAACAGGTTCATTACCACTGCTATGATGAGGGGTTAGGTCCTTTGTTGGCTTACATAACAGGTAAGTAGATTAAACATGGGACGTCTCAGGACGTTAGTCCGTCTCCTATTCTTCTCGTTGGTTGGCAGGTGACCCTCTCTGTCATTCCAAGAGTAGTGTTGGGAGCTGTGAGTAGAGTGATTTACTGTTTGACCGGAGCCCCACACGTCACCTTTCGGGGGGGGGAGGGAGGGGAAGGGATAGTGGGAGCTAGACTGACCCTACCTTAACAAGTAGCCGGCAATGAAACTATTGTTACTATACACTCCCTCGCTACTCCTATCTATTGAACTTTTCCCTCACACTCTCCCATACCAAGACTTATAGTCAAGGAGTATAAGAAGAATAGGCGAGGAAAAATTTCTAACATGTGGAAGTCACGTAAGGCAACAAATCTTCTACTGACTGTCACGACTTAACCAGCCAGAGAAATAATTGGATGAACCATTGATATACACAATATGGAACTTAAAAGTCTGTAGTGCCAATGTCCACCTCAAGAGGCGACTGTTGGTTCCCTTAAAAGTTTCTAGGTATATCAAAGGTTTGTGGTCCGTTTCTAAAATTAATTCTTTTCCCAGCAAATAAAATTTAAGCTTGGAGATACCCCACACAAGGGCTAAACATTCCTTTTCTATGGTGGAGTATCTCGTTTCTGCAGGAGGGAAGTTTTAGATTTAATAAATATACAGGACTTAGGAGTGTGTGTATTTTGTGCAGTAAGCACCTGACACCTATTGCAAGAACTATACTTCTTTGTAACCTGTAAGTACATGCTTGGCCAAAAATAAGTGTGCTTGAGTTTATGCCACATCTTACGATGGGCCAAGTGTTCAGTCACTGGCAAATCATGAGCCATTTGAAGAACAGTCTCTCGGCATGGTTTAGGAACAACAAGTAGGGAATAATCTATCACTGAAGAATGAGATTTAAAGACCGACTTATATAAGATACCATTAATATATTCAAACTTATGAGATACGTATCTCCCATGGATAACTTTGTTGTTAAAAGCTTGATTATGACAATCCCGAAGTGAAGGGCAATTGCGCTGTATATTGACAAAGTCATCCTTGGACATAAAATCTGGGAAAATAAAAGGACTCACGGTGGGAGAAGAGGAGGTAGGAGAAACCGGGGTTATGGTCTGAGCCCTAGTCAAGACATTGAGAGTGTCGGAGGCAATACCCTTACTTTCACCCGACGAGTGGACAGGTGATCCTGCTACCTCGCTATCAAGAGCAGTATCATCTGTTTCCACCCCCAAATGAACAGTACGAGACAATGTAGCTTCCGGTGCAGAATTGTTATGAGGATTATTTAACTTGCAAGGAAGAGGAACTGGAAAACTTAGATCCACGGGTGGTGACGAAAGATCCGCCTCTGAAGGAAGAACGGCACCTTTAATGTTACCCACTATTATTGAACAAGTAATTGGGGCTAGTACCGCATTAGTCCAACCGGTGAACCATTTAGTTTTCAAGTAACAACGTATTGTAGGGAAAGTATTTTCACGACCCATGTAATCTGAAAGAATAGAGGACACACGAGAGGTTTTAAAGTAAGGGAACAGTTTGTCCGAAATTACGATGCACGTACATCCAGTGTCACGTAATATATCTGAGACTTTTATACCATTAACTGCTCCTGAACAGAAGGGTGCTTGGTCATTACCGTCAACAGAACATCTTCCAACTTTCTCTATTTTCTTGGAAGGACAATCTGGACGTTCATGCCCGATACCACCACATCGATGACAGGTTGGTATAATAGCTGGTGACTTTGCTTCTACTGTAGGCTTCTTAATCTTTGGTTCAGGTGAACCATTGCCCTTAAGGTTCGATCCCTTTAGGTCTTTATAGGAATTGTGAGCCTCAGCATACAAGTCAGTGGCCTCAGCAACTTCCTCAGCTTTAATCAGGTTACGTTCTTTAATGAATGTTCTTATCTGGTGGGGAAGAGCTGTCAGGAACTGGTCAGCAACCATGAAGTCTCTAAGAGATTCAAAACTGTGATCAATTCCTGAACTCTCTATCCAAAAGTCGAACAAACGAAAAAGTGTTACCTGTAACTGCTGAAAGTTCTGGCCAGGCTGTAAGGTGGCATACCTGAAATCTTTCCTGTAAGAATTTGTGGTTTTTTGATATGCTTTAAGGATTGCCTTCTTCAGTAGGTTATAATTACATATGATATCCTGCGACAAAGTTGCATAGATATTCAAGGCTGTACCATAAAATAACATTCCTAACCTGGTAGCCCAGGTGTCAGCAGGCCATTCACAGAGGGTAGCAGTATTTTCGAACCTAATGATGTATGAAGTTATGTCGTCCCCCTCTGTGAAGGGAGGTAAATTAGATGTTGGAATATGTGCACTGACTGCACGTTGTTCCATTACTCCTTCCTCTAATTGTTGTTGTGTAAAAGTTAACTTTTTATTCTCTAATTCAAGGCGAGATTTTCTGAGCTCGCAATCCTTTTCTCTCTCTATTAACTCATGTTCTCTATCCTATGCTCTTTCCTCAAGTTCTCTTAATTTTAACTTGTTCCTCACGTACTTGTTTCTTCACGATCAAGTCTATCATGCTCTTTTTTGTCTTCTCTTTCCCTTTCTAACTGTCTTTCTCGGATTTCTCTCTCAATTCTCTCTCTCCTTTTTCTCCTGTCTTTCAAGGTTCTCTTTCTCCTCTTTATCTTCTCTTTCCCTTTCTAACTGTCTTTCTTATCTCTCAATTCTCTCTCTTTCAAGTCTTTCCTGGATCTTAGCACTAATGAAAGATTCTAAATTTTTCCCTGTTATTCCTAACATACTTCCAGTGTTCATCCAAAACTGGTATTCCTCCATACTTGCAAGAATAACTTAAACCATCAGGGGAAATGAAATGGGTATTAAAGAAAACGGAGGGTTCAATTCCTGCTCTGCTCAAACTGTAAATAAACCAGAGGGCTCGATCCCTGCTTCAGTTAAACAATATGTATTAATGAAAACGAAGGGTTCTATGCCGGCTCCGAGCAAACATTAAGTAGAATGGGGTCGCTTGACTATCCAATCTTCTCACCAACAAATCAAGAGTGTCCTACGACAGTTCCCTTGATATAATAAAGAGCTAAGTGAAACAAATTGTCACTGGAAAATCTCGGGTCCCTAGAGTCTAATCCTCCAAAGTGTTTCAAGCTCGAAAAGGTGGCAGAATTAAATATTATATCCAGCCTGACTTAACTTACAATAAACTGAGACTATAACAATCGCTGAATCTTTTAAATACCTGTACCATAGTCCTACCATAAAGAATGATTACTCATGGCTGGTGGTAACCGTCTGTGGTATGTGGCGTTGAAGTTCCAATGGTAGATTCAAGATGGAATTGAATCTTGATTCAGTAGAGTTGATCCTGGCAGGGTCGCCACTTGTGAAGGCTTACTCAGCCCTGTAACAACTTCAGTCAGTATTACCAAGGCTGGCTCCTCCTCAGGAAAATTAATGAATAGAAAAAGAAATAATAACAGACAATGATAAACACTTTATTATTTAGAAATGGAAAATGTAAAACAATAAAACATGAATGGGTATCCTAATTGAAAGAAAAATGAAAAATGAAATGAACAAATTACATTTGAACTCAATGCTAATATAGATATATCGTGGTAATGGGGTGTCATGTGTTGGTGACACTGCGTGTTGTTGAAATCATAGCCGTTGCTGATGTGAGGGGGGGGGGGGGGTAGCAGGTGTTGGTGACCACCACCGGCTCGTTCTTCACAGAGTGTAGCCGTGAATAATTGCTTCAGATGACAGGAAAACAGGTTCGTTACCACTGCTATGATGAGGGGTTAGGTCCTGTGTTGGCTTACATAACAGGTAAGTAGATTAAACATGGGACGTCTCAGGACGTTAGTCCGTCTCCTATTCTTCTCGTTGGTTGACAGGTGACCCTCTCTGTCATTCCAAGAGTAGTGTTGGGAGCTGTGAGTCGAGTGATTACTGTTTGACCGGAGCCCCACACGTCACCTTTGGGAGGGGGGAAGGGAGGGGAAGGGATAGTGGGAGCTGGACTTACCCTACCTTAACAAGCAGCCGGCAATGAAACTATTGTTACTATATACTCCCTCACTACTCCTATCTATTGCACTTTTCCCTCACACACACACACACACATGTATATATATATATATATATATATATATATATATATATATATATATATATATATATATATATATATATATATATATGTGTGTGTGTGTGTGTGTGTGTGTGTGTGTATATATATATATATATATATATATATATATATATATATATATATATATATATATATATATATATATATATATATATATTATATACATATAATTATTTATTTATTTTTTATTTATTTAATTTTTATTTATTATTTTAACACATCGGCCGATTCCCACCAAGGCAGAGTGGCCTGAAAAATAAAAACTTTCATCATCATTCACTCCATCATTGTCTTCCCAGTTATAAAACTACAACAGTAATACCCCCTCCTTCAGAGGGCAGACACTGTACTTCCATCTCCAGGACTCAAATCAGGCCTGCCGGCTTCCCTGAATCCCTTCATAAATGTTACTTTGCTCACACTCCAACAGCACATCAAGTATTAAAAACCATTTTTCTCCATTCACTAATATCAAATATGCTCACGCATGCTTACTGGAAGTCCAAGCCCCTCGCACACAAAACCTCCTTTACCCCTTCCCTCCAACCTTTTCTCAGCCGATCCTTACCCCACCTTCCCTCCACTACAGATTTATACACTCTCGGAGTCATTCTATTTCATTGCATTGTCTCTACATGTCCGAACCACCTCAGCAACCCCTCCTCAGCCTTCTGGATAATAGTTTTGGTAATCCCACACCTCCTCCTAATTTCCAAACTACGAATTCTCTGCATTATATTCAAACCACACATTGCCCTCACTCATGATATCTCCACTGCCTCCAGCCTTCTCCTCATTGCAACATTCACCACTCATGCTCCACACCCATATAGAAGTGTTGGTATAACTATACTCTAATACATTCCCCTCTTTGTTTCCAAGGACAAAGTTCTTTGTCTCCACTGACTCCTCAGTACACCACTTGCCCTTTTTCCCTCATCATTTCCATGATTCACCTCATCCTTCATAAACCCATCTGCTGACACGTCCACTCCTAAATATTTGAATACATTCACCTCCTCCATACTCTCTCCTTCCAATCTGATATGCAATCTTTTGTCACCTAATCTTTTAGTTATCCTCATCACCTTACTCTTTCCTATATTTTTACTTTTAATTTTCTTCTTTTACATACGCTACCAAATTCGTCCACCAACCTCTGCAACTTCTTATCAGAATCTCCCAAAAGCATGATGTCATAAGCAAAGAGCAACTGTGACAACTCCCACTTTGTGTTAGATCCTGTATCTTTTAACTCCACACCTCTTGCCAAGACCCTTACATTCACTTCTCTTACAACCCCATGTATAAATATACTGAACAACCACGGTGACATCACACATCCTTGTCTAAGGCCTATGCTTAATGGGAAATAATCTCACTCTCTCCTACATACTCTAACCTGAGCCTCACTATACTCGTAAAAACTCTTCACTGCTTTCAGTAACCTATCTCCTATTCCATACACTTGCAACATCTGCCATATTGCCTCCCTATCCACCCTATCATATGCCTTTTCCAAATCCATAAATGACACTTATCTGAATACTGTTCACCTATATGTTTCACTGTACGCACCGTAACTTTCCTAAAGCCTCCATGTTCGTCTGCTATCCTACTCTCCGTCTTACTCTTAATTCTTCCAGGTATACTCAACATACTTACTCCCTTATAAATTTTGCACTCTCTTTTGTCCCCTTTTCCTTTATACAAAGGAAGGATGCACACTCTCTCTCAATCCCTAGGTACCTTAACCTCTTCCATACATTTATTAAATAATGGCACCAACCACTCCAAAACTGTACTCCCACTTGGTTTTAACATTTCTCTCTTTATCCCATTAATCCCAGCTGCCCCACCCCCTTTCATTCTACCCACTGCCTCACGAACTTCCCCCACACTCACAACTGGCTCTTACAAGATGTTATTCCTTCTTGCTCTGTATACGAAATTACAGCTTCCCTATTTTCATCAACATTTAACAATTTCTCAAAATATTCCCTCCATCTTCCCAATACCTCTAACTCTCCATTTAATAACTCTCCTCTCCTATTGTAAAATGTCAAATCCATTTGTTCTCTAGGCTTCCTCAAATTATTAATCTCATTCCAAAACTTTTCCTAATTTTCAACAAAATTTGTTGATAACATCTCACCCACTCTCTCATTTCCTCTCTTTTTACATTGTTTCACCATTCCATTAACCTCTCTTTTTCTCTCCATATACTCTTGCCTTCTTGCATCTTCTCTACTTTGTAAAAACCTCTCATATGTTAACTTTTTCTCTCTTACTACTCTCTTTACATCATCATTCCACCAATCGCTCTTTTTCCCTCCCGCACCCACTTCCTTGTAACCACAAACTTCTGCTGAACACTCTAACACTACGTTCTTAAACCTACCCCATACATTTTCGACCCCATTACCTATACTCTTACTAGCCCATCTATCCTCCAATAGTTGTTTATATCTTACCCTAACTGCCTCCTCTTTTAGTTTATAAATCTTCACCTCTCTCTTACTCGCTGTTTCTATTTTCCTTGTATCCCAACAACCTTTTACTCTCACTGTAGCTACTACTAAAACGTGATCTGATATATCTGTTGCCCCTCTATAAACATGTACATCCTGAACTCTGCTCAACAGTCTTTTATCTACCAATACTCAGTCCAGTAAACCACTGTCATTCGCCGTACATTATATCTTGTAAACTTATTTATCCTCTTTTTCTTAAAATATGTATTACGTATACCTAAACCCCATTCTATAGAAAGTTCAATCAAAGGGCTCCCATTATCCTTTACACCTGGCACCCCAAACTTACTTACCACACCCTCTCTAAATGTGTCTCCTACTTTTGCATTTAGGTCCCCTACCACAATTACTCTCTCATGCGGTTCAAAGAATCCTATACATTTGCTTAACATTTCCCAAAATCTCTCTTCTCCAGGTGCATACACGCTTATTATGACCCACTTTTTGCATCCGACCCTTTGGTTCACTTAGGGCCAGGACATCCAAGTTCTTTTCATTCATAACTTTAATAATCATCTCTTTCTTATCATCTGCACTATATCCATGCACATTCAAGCATCCCAGTTTTATAATTTTTTTCTTCTCCTTTTTAGTAAATGTTTACAGAAGGGGTTATTAACCCATTGCTCCCGGCATTTTAGTCACCTCGTACGACACGCATGTCTTACAGAGAAAAGATTCTTTTCCACTTCCCCATGGACAATAGAGGAAATAAAGAAGAACAAAACTATTAAGAAAAAGAAGAAATAACCTTGATGTGAGTATACATACATATATATATATATATATATATATATATATATATATATATATATATATATATATATATATATATATATATATATATGTGTTTATATATATATATATATATATATATATATATATATATATATATATATATATGTGTGTACATATATGTATATATATATGTATATATATATGTATATATATGTACATATATGTATATATATATATGTACATATATGTATATATATATATATATATATATATATATATATATATATATGTATATATATATATATAAATATATATATATATATATATTTATATATATTTATATATATATATATATATATATATATATATATATATATATATATATATATATATATATATATATATATATATATATATATATATATATATATACTCACATACTTTGGAAATGCAGTATGACTTGAGGCTGGTCATTGCTTTGGGTCTGAACACATTTATCCCTGCCTAGGACGAAGTTTATAGTATAAGTGTAAGCTCTGGAGATGTGTGAAGGGCAGGTAAACATCATAGAAAGAGAAGAATCATATTCCTGAAGCTATAGACTAACAGTTGAGTATCCATCATGATTGCAATGGTCTCCTAATTCTTAATGAGTATAGCCTACAAGTAGGATTTTTAGAGTATGGTTATAGTAATTGTAGAAAAGGTAATTTTTTGTTCCCTAAAGCTTTACTGAACAAATTTTGACTGGGGTCTTCATTTTCTCCTACAGCGGTTATTACGTTACTCTCATGAATTATTTTTTGTATTTTTGCACGCACACACACACACACACACACACACACACACACACACACATGTACGTACTCACCTATTTGTACTCACCTATTTGTGGTTGCAGGGGTCGAGTCCTAGCTCCTGGCCCCGCCTCTTCACCGGTTGCTACTGGGCCCTCTCTCTCCCCGCTCCATGAGCTTTATCAAACCTCGTCTTAAAACTGTGTATGGTTCCTGCCTCCACTACGTCATTTTCTAGGCCATTCCACTGCCTTACAACTCTATGACTGAAGAAATACTTCCTACTATCTCTCTGACTCATTTGTGTCTTCAACTTCCAATTGTGGCCTCTTGTTTCTGTGTCCCCTCCCTGGAACATCCTGTCTTTGTCCACCTTGTCTATTCCACGCAGTATTTTATATGTCGTTATCATGTCTCCCCTGACCCTCCTGTCCTCCAGTGAGGTCAGGCCGATTTCCCTTAATCTTTCTTCATAGGACATTCCCCTTAGCTCTGGAACTAACCTTGTCGCAAACCTTTGTACTTTCTCTAGTTTCCTGACGTGCTTTATCAAGTGCGGGTTCCAAACAGGTGCTGCATACTCCAGTATGGGCCTGACATACACGGTGTACAGTGTCTTGAATGATTCCTTACTAAGGTATCGGAATGCTGTTCTCAGGTTTGCCAGGCGCCCATATGCTGCAGCAGTTATCTGATTGATGTGTGCTTCCGGAGACATGCTCGGTGTTATACTCACCCCAAGATCTTTCTCCTTGAGTGAGGTTTGCAGTCTTTGGCCACCTAGCCTATACTCTGTCTGTGGTCTTCTGTGCCCCTCCCCCATCTTCATGACTTTGCATTTGGCAGGATTAAATTCGAGAAGCCATTTGCTGGACCAGGTGTCCAGTCTGTCCAGGTCTCTTTGAAGTCCTGCCTAGTCCTCATCAGATTTAATTCTCCTCATTAACTTCACATCATCTGCAAACAGGGACACTTCTGAGTCTAACCCTTCTGTCATGTCGTTCACATATACCAAAAATAGCACTGGTCCTAGGACCGACCCCTGTGGGACCCCGCTCGTCACAGGTGCCCACTGTGATACATCATTACGTACCATGACTCGTTGTTGCCTCCCTGTCAGGTATTCTCTGATCCATTGCAGTGCCCTTCCTGTTATATGCGCCTGATGCTCTAGCTTCTGCACTAATCTCTTGTGAGGAACTGTGTCAAAGGCCTTCTTGCAGTCCAAGAAGATGCAATCAACCCACCCCTCTCTCTCTTGTCTTACTTCTGTTATTTTATCATAAAACTCCAGAAGGTTTGTGACACAGGATTTGCCTTCCGTGAATCCGTGCTGGTTGGCATTTATACTCCTGTTCCGTTCCAGGTGCTCCACCACTCTCCTCCTGATAATCTTCTCCATAATTTTGCATACTATACACGTCAATGACACAGGTCTATAGTTTAGTGCCTCTTTTCTGTCTCCTTTTTTAAAAATGAGAACTACATTTCCGTCTTCCATACCTCAGGTAGTTGCCCAGTTTCCAGGGATGTGTTGAAGATTGTGGTAAGTGGCACGCACAACATATCTGCTCCCTCTCTAAGGACCCACGGGGAGATGTTGTCTGGTCCCATTGCCTTTGAGGTATCGATGTCCCTTAGCAGTTTCTTCACCTCCTCCTCATCTGTATGTATGTCGTCCAACACTTGTTGGTGTATTCCTTGCTGGTGTCCCCATCTGGTCTGTCCCCCCAGAGTCCTTCCTGTCTCTACTGTAAATACTTCCTTAAATCTCGTGTTGAGCTCCTCACATACCTCTTGATCGTTTCTTGTGAGTTCTCCACCTTCCTTCCTCAGCCTTATCACCTGGTCCTTGACTGTTGTCTTCCTCCTAATGTGGCTATACAGCAGTTTCGGGTCAGATTTGACTTTCGATGCTATGTCGTTTTCATACTGTCGCTGGGCCTCCCTCCTTATCTGTGCATACTCGTTTCTGGCTCTTCTACTAATCTCCTTGTTTTCCTGGGTCCTATGCCTCCTGTACCTTTTCCATTCTCTGTTGCACTTAGTTTTTGCCTCCCTACACCTTCGGGTAAACCAAGGACTCGTTTTGGTCTTCCTATTATTTCCGTTTCCCTTGGGAACAAAACTTTCCTCTGTCTCCTTGCACTTTGTTGCCACATATTCCATCATCTCGTTTACTGATTTTCCTACCATTTCTCTGTCCCACTGAACCTCCTGCAGGAAGTTTCTCATACCTGTGTAGTCCCCCCTTTTATAGTTTGGCCTGTCCCCTTCAGTTCCTGTTACCTTCTCCACTTGTAACTCTACTATATAGTCAAAACTCAGAACCACATGATCGCTAGCTCCAAGGGGCCTCTCATAAGTGATGTCCTCAATGTCTGAACTGCTCAGGGTGAACACAAGATCCAGTCTTGCTGGCTCATCCTCCCCTCTCTCTCTGGTTGTGTCCCTGACATGTTGATGCATGAGGTTTTCAAGTACCACATCCATCATCTTGGCTCTCCATGTTTCGGGACCCCCATGTGGCTCCAGGTTTTCCCAGTCGATCTCCCTGTGGTTGAAATCGCCCATTACCAGTAACTTTGCTCTGCTCGAGTGAGCTCTTCTTGCCACCTCAGCCAGTGTGTCCACCATCACCCTGTTGTTTTCTTCGTACTCCTCTCTTGGCCTCCTGCAGTTCTGTGGTGGGTTATACATCACTCCAATGACTACTTTATGTTCTCCGGACTGAATTGTACCTACAATGTAGTCTCTTTCTCCATGAGGAATTTCCTGCATGAGGTACAGCAGGAAAGAGATCTGTAGGGAAAAATAATATATGAAATGATGGAATATGTGACCACAAAATGCAAGGAGACAAAGGAGAAGTTGGTACGTAAGGGCAACAGAAACAATAGGAAGTCCAGAACGAGCCCTTGGTTCTCTCAAAGGTGTAATGAAGCCAAAACTAAATGCCCTAGAGAATGGAAAAACTATATAAGACAAAAGACCCAGGAAAATAAGGAGATTAGTCGGGGAGCCAGACACGAATATGCATGCATAAGGAGGGGAGCCCAGCCGTTATACAAGATTGACATAACATCGAAAGTCACATTTGACCTAAAGCTGCTGTACAGCCGCAACAGGAGAAAAACAAATTCAAGGACCAGGTAATCAGGCTGAGGAAGGAAGGAGAGGAGATCACAAGAAACGACCAAGAAGTATGTTAGAAGCTCAACAGGAGATTTAAGGAAGCATTTTCAGTGGAGACAGAAAGGACTCCAGCAAACCAGAATGGTAGGGTACACCAACAAGTGCTGGACACAATGCACACAATCGAGAAAGAACTGCAGAGGTTGCTAAGTGAACTAGATACCTCAAAGGCAATGGAGCCGAACAACACCTCTCTGTGGGTCATGAGAGAGGGAACAGAGGCACTGTGTGTGCCACTTTCAATCCTCAGCACATTTGAGGTGTGGAAGACAGCAAATTTAGTTCCGATTTTTAAGAAAAGTAGACAGGTAGCATTAAATTACAGACCAGTTTCACTGACATGTATAGCAATGCAGAGTCATAGATAAACATATCAGGAAAAGAGTGGTAGAGCAGACAGAAAGGAATGAGCTTTTGTATGATAACTAGTATGGTTTCAGGGAAGGGAAACCTACTTGAGTTTTACGACAGGGTGACAGAAAACAAGAGAGAGAGAGAGAAGGGGGGAGGGTAGACTGCATTTTCTTAGACTGTAGGAAGGCTTTCGTCATGGTTCCACATAAGAGACAAGTGCAAAAGCTCGAGGAGCTGGCAGGAATAACATGAAAGGATCAGAGAATACATGACAGGAAGGAAAAAACGAGTGATGATACTTGACGAGGTGTCAAAGTGGGCGCCTGTGACGAACTGGATTCCTCAAGGGTCAGTCCTAGGCCCAGCGCTGTTCCTGGGATATGTGAATGACATGATGGAAGGGTCAGATTTAGAGGTGTCGCTGTTTGCAGACAATGTGAAGCAAATGCGGAAAATTCAAATGGATGAGGATCATTACAATGGGATCTGGACAGGCTACATGCCTGGCCCAACAACTGGCTCCGGGAGTTTAACACCATCAAGTGCAAAATCATGAAGTTTGGTTAAAGTCAAAGTCAAAGAAGACAGCAGATGGAGTACAGGCTAGGGGGCCATACGCTGAAAATTTCACTCTAAAAAAAAGGATCTTGGGGTGAGTATCATTTACTGCAGCAAATGAACGCCTGCTTAACCCAAGAATATCGTTTCGACACTTGAGAAGGCGTCATTCAAGGCATTGTACACCTAGTACATCAGGCCCATATTAGAGTATGCAGCACCAGTATGGAACACATACCTGGTCGAGCACGTCAAGTAACTGGAGAAATTACAAAAATCTGTAAGAAGGCTAGCTCTGGAGCTAAGGGGTATGACACTAGAGAGTAGGAGGGATAGGAAAGACATGATAACGACATATAAAATATCGAGAGGAATTGACGAGAACGACAAGGCTAGAATGTTACAGAGATGAGACACTGGAATAAGGGAAGAAAACTCGAAATTGAAAGCTCAGATGATTCATGGGATGTTAGGAAGTATTTCTTCAGTCACTGAGTTGACAGAAAGTGGAACAATTTGGAGAGCGATGTAGTGGAGGTAGGATCCATACGTAGGTTTAAGAAAAGGTTCGATAAAGCTCATGGAGAAGGGAGAGTGTTTTAACTAGTAGCAACCAGCGAAGAGGCAGGGCAAGGAGCTATGAAACGACCCCTGCAACCACAAATAGGTGAGTACAACTGAGTGAGTACAAACACACACACACACACACAGGAGCTCGGTCTCGACCCCCGCAACCTCAACTAGGTGAGTACACACACAGGAACAAGCGGTCAGGCACTTGTAAAAGCTGTAGAAGTAGTATTAGCATTAGGATTATAATTAGTGGAAGTACTAGTATTATTACTAGCATTTTATTAGCATTATTGATACATAGAAGTGAGGAGGTTTATTTCTGGTCACACAGGCATAAATGCGCGTGTGCACACACACACACACACTTACACAGGATTTCACACCTTCCTGAGAACTACCCTGGTAAACCCACTCTCCCTATCTCTTACACTCCACTATCCACTTCACGTTCTCTCTCTCTCTCTCTCTCTCTCTCTCTCTCTCTCTCTCTCTCTCTCTCTCTACCTATTTATCTGTCTATCTATCTACCTCTGTCTCTCTCTCCCTTCTCCCATCTCTCCCCTCTAACATCTTTTCCCCTTCTAATTATCTCTCCCCTCTCTCCCATTTCCCATCACTCTCCCTTCTCTCTCCCATTCTCCCCTCTCTCTCCACCTCTCCTCTCTCTCTCCCCTCTCCCTCTTCCGTCTCCCCCCTCTCTCCCCCTTCTTCCCTATCACTCCCTCTGTCTCTCCCCTCTCTTTGCCCCCCTCTCTCTCCCCTCTCCTCTCTCTCTGTCTCTCTCTCTCTCTCTTTCTCTCTCTCTCTCTCTCTCTCTCTCTCTCTCTCTCTCTCTCTCTCTCTCTCTCTCTCTCTCTCTCTCTCTCTCTCTCTCTCTCTCACTATCTCTCTCCCCTCTTTTCCTTTCTCACTCTCCCCCTCAGTCCATCTACCTTTTCATCCTCTCTGCTTCCCTCTCTTTCTCTCTCCCTCTCCCTCTCTGGATAGAGGAGCAGTGGAAAAGGATGGAAAAAGAGTGGGAGAGAAAATTAGGAGAGCTTTCTGCAAAAATGGAGACAGAGCTTTCTGAGAAATTGGAAAAGAAGATGGAGAAGGAGAAGAAGAATTGGGAGGCACAAGTCGAAACTGCAGTAGCCAAGATAAGGGTCCTAGAAGAAGAGGTAAACAGGCTGAAGCGAGTTACAAGGGCACTGACCAGAGAAGACACAGTATATGAAGCTGGGAGGCCGAACAGGAAGGAAGGAGATATGAATTATACTAAGGTCATATCAGCCTGCCAAGAAGGGCCAAGGAGTGAAAGGGGAGAGCAGCTGGGTGCAGATGGAGAGGATGATAAGTCAAATGCGGAGGCACAACCATGCTACCATGAGCCAATGGAAAAAACAAGGGAGAAAATAGCCACATACAGACAGGAACCAGAGTCACAGAGTGAAAGGCAATGGGAGGAGGAAAGGGCAAAATCAGTGTTTATTCATGGGCTTCAGGAAAGCAAGGGAAGAACACACAGTGAAAGATGGCAGGCAGAAAGAAAGAGATTGAGAACATCATCACAGAAATAGGTGAAGAAGACATGAACAAGATTGTAAATTTTCAGAGAATAGGGAACTACCTGACGGGGAGAAAACGACTGATGAAGCTGATTTTCAGGACAGAAACAGTTCGGAACAGGATCCTCCAAGAGAAACCATGGTTGAAGTACTCAGCAGAGTACAAGAGGGTGTTCCTAGACAGAGACAGAACACAAACAGAACAACAGCAGCTGAGGGAGAGGACAAAAAAGCTAGAGGAGCTAGGAAGGGAGACAAGGATGGAACCAGCAGAGGTCAATCCGAGCAGGGCAGAGCAATGAGGGCAAGCACAAACAAAACCATCCCCAGAACCCCCACAACCTATCATACCATCCCAAAACAAACTACAATTCATACTCACAGCTCCCACCCCACACTCAGCTATAGAATCCCACAGTACACTACCAGGTCCCCCACCCTCACAGGACCCCAAACCAGAGTGTTAAAGAGGAAGCTGAAGGTATGGTACACAAACAATGATGGAATAACAAATAAGTGGGAGGAGTGGCATGAAAGAGTCAAAGAGGCATCACCGGACATCATAGCTCTCACAGAAACCAAGCTTACATGTATGATAACAGATGCCATCTTTCCAATGGGATACCAGATCCTGAGGAAAGACAGAGGGAACAGGAGGGGGGGGGTGGAGGTAGCACTGCTGATCAAAAACCAATGGAATTTTGATGAGCTGGAGAGAGGAGACAGTGGAGAAACAAGCAATTACATAGCGGGAATGCTTCACTCTCGAGGTCCCAAGGTAATTGCAGTGATGCATAACCCACCAAAGAACAGCAGGAGGCCAAGGCAAGAGTATGACGAGCAATAGAGCAAGGGTTGACACACTGGCTGCAGTGGCCAGAAGAGCTCTTGCATGCAGGGCAAAGCTCCTGATCATGGGTGACTTTAACCACAAGGAGATCGATTGGGAGAACTTGGAGCTACATGGGGGACAAGATACATGGAGGGCTAAGATGATGGAGGTGGTACTGGAAAGCTTTATGTACCAACACGTAACGGACACTACAAGAGAGAGAGGAGAGGATGAACCAGCAAGACTGGATCTAGTATTCACCTTGAGTAGCGCAGATATTGAGGACATCACATATGAAAGACCCCTTGGGGCCAGCGATCATGTGGTTTTAAGCTTCGAATACACAGTAGAGCTACAAGTGGAGGGGGAAGTAGGAAGGCCAGGACAAATGAAGCCAAACTACAAGAAAGGGGAATGAGGAACTTCCTGAATGGAGTTTAGTGGACAGAGAACTGGCAAGGAAGCCAGTTAATGAGATGATGGAATATGTAGCAACAATGTGCAAGGAGGCTGATGGGAGGTTTGTACCCAAGGGTAACATGAATAATGAAAAAGACTGGATGAGCCCATGGTTCACCCAAAGGTGCAGGGAGGCAAAAACCAAGTGTGCTAGGGAATGGAAGAAATATAGAAGGCAAAGGACCCAGGAGAATAAGGAGAGCAGTCGTACAGCCAGAAATGAATATGCACAGATAAGAAGGGAGGCCCAGCGACAATATGAAAACGACATAGCAGCGAAAGCCAAATCTGACGTGAAGCTGTTATTCAGCCACATCAGGAGGAAAACAACAGTCAAGAACCAGGTAATCAGGCTAAGGAAGGAAGGAGGAGAGACAACAAGAAATGACCGCGAAGTATGTTAGGAGCTCAACTAGAGATTCAAAGAAGTGTTCACAGAGGAGACAGAAGGGGCTTCAGAAAGACAGAGAGATGCGGCACACAACCAAGTGCTGGACACAGTACACACAACCGAGGAAGAAGTGAAGAGGCTTCTAAGCGAGCTAGATGCCTCAAAGGCAATGGGGCCAGATAACATCTCTCCATGGGTCCTGAGAGAGGGAGCAGAGGAGCTATGTGTACCCCTAACAACAATATTCAATACATCTATCGAAACAGGGAGATTGCCTGAGGCATGGAAAACAGCAAATGTATTTCCAATCTTTAAAAAAGGAGACAGACGTGAAGCACTAAACTACAGACCAGTGTCACTGACATGTATAGTATGCAAAGTCATGGAGAAGATTTTCAGGAGAAGAGTGGTGGAACACCTAGAAAGGAATGATCTCATCAACAGCAGCCAACATGGTTTCAGGGACAGGAAATCCTGTGTCACAAACCTACTGGAGTTCTATGACATGGTGACAGCAGTAAGACAAGAGAGAGAGGGGTGGGTGGATTGCATTTTCTTGGACTGCAAGAAGGCGTTTGATACAGCTCCACACAAGAGATTAGTGCAAAAACTGGAGGACCAAGCAGGGATAACAGTGAAGGCACTACAATGGATCAGGGAATTCTTGTCAGGAAGACAGCAGCGAGTCATGGTACGTGGCGAGGTGTCAGAGTGGGGACCTGTGACCAGCGGGGTCCCACAGGGGTCACTCCTAGGACCAGTGCTATTTCTGGTATTTGTGAATGACATGACGGAAGGAATAGACTCTGAGGTGTCCCTGTTTGCAGATGACGTGAAGTTGATGAGAAGAATTCACTCGATCGAAGACCAGGCAGAACTACAAAGGGATCTGGACAGGCTGCAGACCTGGTCCAGCAATTGGCTCCTGGAGTTCAATCCCACCAAGTGCAAAGTCATGAAGATTGGGGAAGGGCAAAGAAGACCGCAGACGGAGTACAGTCTAGGGGGCCAGAGACTACAAACCTCACTCAAGGAAAAAGATCTTGGGGTGAGTATAACACCAGGCACATCTCCTGAAGCGCACATCAACCAAATAACTGCTGCAGCATATGGGCGCCTAGCAAACCTCAGAACAGCATTCCGACATCTTAATAAGGAATCATTCAGGACCCTGTACACCGTGTACGTTAGGCCCATATTGGAGTATGCGGCACCAGTTTGGAACCCATACCTAGCCAAGCACGTAAAGAAACTAGAGAAAGTGCAAAGGTTTGCAACAAGACTAGTGCCAGAGCTAACAGGTATGTCCTACGAGGAGAGGTTAAGGGAAATCAACCTGACGACACTGGAGGACAGGAGAGATAGGGGAGACATGATAACGACATACAAAATACTGAGAGGAATTGACAAGGTGGACAAAGATAGGATGTTCCAGAGATTGGACACAGTAACAAGGGGACACAGTTGGAAGTTGAAGACACAGATGAATCACAGGGATGTTAGGAAGTGTTTCTTCAGCCACAGAGTAGTCAGTAAGTGGAATAGTTTGGGAAGCGATATAGTGGAGGCAGGATCCATACATAGCTTTAAGCAGAGGTATGATAAAGCTCACGGCTCAGGGAGAGTGACCTAGTAGCGATCAGTGAAGAGGCGGGGCCAGGAGCTCGGACTCGACCCCCGCAACCTCAACTAGGTGAGTACAACTAGGTGAGTACACACACACACACACACACACACACACACACACACACACACACACACACAAACCTTACACAAACACGCAAACACAAGCACAAACTGCACTTCTTACAAATGTATGAGAACATGTACAGTAATACCTTCGTGGGTAGGAGGGAGAGAATTTGACTAGTGGCAGGTTCAGAGGCCGGGCCAGGAGTTGGGACTCCTGCAGTCACAAATATGTGAACTCATTCAGATGTTATATCGCCTACTGTCTCCTATTGATAGGTAGTCCTGCTTACGAGTGCAAGAAAATTGTAAATTTGAGAAACAGATAAACCAGAGGGAGAAAGGAATGTGCAGAAGGCGAGTTGCACTGTCTAGAAATTAAGAGATTAAAGATTCTTTATTTCATGATGATACAGTTTGTAAAGAGATGGTGTACGTACAGAAATCCCCTTGATATGAGGATAAATGAACTAATGAGCAAATTGAATGAGGAATAGAAAAGAAATTTCAGTTCCCTTCAGGAAGTATAATATAACAAGGAAGGAGCTTGTGAAAAACACTGTTATGGCTTTGTATAGGCTCACTGGATGAGAATATGATGAATAAATTAAAATTGTTCGGATAATTTAGGAATTTCGCTACAAACATCCTTCAGTTAAGTTAATCTTTTGGACGTGTAGTTGAAAATGATATATATAATATCGACAAGTTGATGGTACATAATACTGCCAATTTTGAAGGGATGATAGAATTCCTAAACATAGAGCAGTGAGAAAGAGAGCGGGAATGAAACTCACTGAATGAGATGATGAATAACTGGCTAGGAAGTGCTGGGAAGCTGAGATGAAATTCCTACTCAGAAAGGTGGAAAGTCTCAAAAACAGGGCCCTTGGTTCAACCAATGATGCAGAGAAGAAAAGAAAACGAAATCAACATAAGTTCGAAAAAAAACATTAGAAAGCAGTTTGGTAAATGGTTGTGAGGCTGCCACTGCGGGCAGCTAGGATTAGATCCTGCGACACATTCCCCATGCTCAACAGAAGGAGTAATGTTCACATCGCCTTAACCACTTGACCAGCAATCCTACAAGAATCATAAACCCAGCAGAGCTAGGCGCAGTTTATGATCCGAGGAAACTCGTGGTTGTGGTAAGGTCAAGGCTAATTTCAACCCCTTAGTATTTGAATACCTGCCTACATAGTAGTTTATATAACGAGTTTCCTAGAATCGTGAACAACATCTAGCTCTGCTGGGTGCATGATTTTTGTAAGATCCTTAGTTAAGTGGTTAAGGCGATGTGAACATTGTTCTATCTCTTGAGGCAGAAGAATGTGTCGCAGGATTTAATCCTGGTGGCCGCAGTTTGGTAAATGTATCAGTACCACTTGTTTCGTGGTTTCATTACTATATATATATATATATATATATATATATATATATATATATATATATATATATATATATATATATATATATAAAAATATGTATTATATATATATATATATATATATATATATATATATATATATATATATATATATATATATATATATATATATATATATCCCCAGAGAAGACAAACGTACCTCAGGGAAAACTCAAGTTTCTCCCCAGAGCTCTTTGAATATTTTCTTCTCCTCCCACTCTTATATTTTATAATCTTTGGGATATTTTGTTAATAGACAGAATACATTTACAAAAAACACAAACATGAATATATTGGCACAATAAATCAAAGATTATGAATCTCCTCCAGCTCCTCCGAAGCCAGA
The DNA here is from genome assembly GCF_038502225.1 of Cherax quadricarinatus. Lineage (NCBI taxonomy): Eukaryota > Metazoa > Arthropoda > Malacostraca > Decapoda > Parastacidae > Cherax > Cherax quadricarinatus. Next base: position 46,129,799 of record NC_091312.1, read on the forward strand.
TGCGAGCCAAGTACACAGCAAGCATTTCCCCTCTGGATGGCCAGGCTGAGGCGCTGGAACATGAAAGTGGTTGCCATTGGGTCTCTGGTGGTATCGATGAGTCTGGAACCCAGCTCTTTAAGGAAACGTGTGGCTTTTTTCCCCATAATCTCAAGGTCTCTGATCCCACTGGGACAAATTGGCTTACGTCCCTGTACTTGCTGATCTTGTACTCCTCCCTGTGATCAGCAGCTCCTTCCTGTCGCTAGACACTGTGACGGATGTAGGTGCCAGCCAGCGTCGACACACAGGTATAGTCTCATGATAAGAGCTTGCCATTCTTCCAAGGATAGATGATGATCCCGTTGGGGCAGATTGCTGGGTTGTGGGTATTGTTGGCTGCTAGTGATCAGGGTTCTCTCTCGGCTGGGCACCCAGCTGTCAATGACTTCATCGTTTCTTGAATGACAGCCCTTGGTTTTTGAACATTTAAGACCATGTAGACCATATTGGTCGGTGTGGCGCATGTACACGCAATGGGGCTCCGTCGTTCAACCAGTATCCAGGTTCCAGCCAATGAGAAGATGGTTTTGGCAATCGCAGAGGTTATGTGGGTACCACTCTCATGTCTGCCCTTGTCATTCCCATTCTAGAGCTGGTTGAAGTATGGTCTGCTCTCTAGTGGCTTCTATTCTGCCTTGCTTACCGTGGCGTGCACTAATACCTATTGCTGTAAACTTTACACCCAGGATAACAGGCCTTTGGGACTCCTGGGTTGTAATATGGGCAGCCTGTCCGAGAGCTGGAGCTAGACTTAGAGAACAGGTTGAGCCTAGGGTAAAGCTGGAAGCAGGAACATTGTGTAGCTTGCTGTCTGGCATTGCATTAGCTTTGCCAACGCTTTACAAACTTTGCGTGTCAATTGCTTTTCTATGGTCAGGCTTGCTATTGTATGATCGTTCAACAGCTCGCTACTAGCTTGTTCGGTGTGAAGATTTTGCAATCAGCTTTGCTATTGCGTATCCACCTTTTAAACGTATGTGCGTATTCTGCAATTGCACTGTGCATAGCTAAGCGTGTTCTGCAAATAACGTGTTACGTTGGGGTATTCTGCAATCGTACTGTGCATAGCAAATAACTTGTACATGGGGTATGCCACCTAGACAAGTCAGACGTCTGGTGTCGGCATATCCCTTATTTAACTTGCCTAAATTGTCCCTACAGCGTTGTTGGCAAATTGCTCCTTCCATTGGCATTGATTACGAATGCACTCTCACAGCTGCGCAACTGCGTTCACTGATCGCTGACAAACTTCGGGAAGAGGAGATGGCACATCAGACTCCTCCCTCTACGGGAGCCAGGAATAAAACTCCGATGTTCTCGCAGGAGGAAGATGACACATCAATGGAGCAAAATCGTCAGTCTAGTGCAGCAAGGTTGTCTCAACGTGAATCAGCGTCGTTGGCACTTGAGCTGGCAAAAATCAATCCAGAGCAGACTAGGGAACAGAGGTCATTTGCCAAGGAAGAGTTTGATAGGGAAAAAGAAAGAAGGCAGTTTTCGCATGTTGTAAGTGACGTTAGTTTACAGAAAGCAGTACAGCTTGTTCCCCGCTTCAATGAGGATGACCCAGAAAATTTGTTCGATGCTCTCGAAAATCAGGCTCGAGCCTTGAGGTGGCCGGAACAGCATTGGGCATCGTTAGTTCACACAACATTGTTTGGTAAGGCACAGGAATTTACGTCAGTGTTAAATGACACTGAATTTTCCGATTATAAAGTGGTGAAGACCACAGTTTTGAGAGCATATACTTGTATCCCAGCTAAGTATAGGAAAAATTTCAAGTCAGGCAGACGACAGTTTGGTTAATCCCTAGTTGATTTTGTGCAACAACAGACTAAAACTTTTACCAGCTTGTATAAAGCAAGTGGTGTTGCTACCTTCGATGATCTTGTGCAGCTTATTCTGGGTGACAACCTGCTGGAGTCTGTGGGACCAGAGGTTAGAGTCTTTCTGCAGGATCGTGACTTAATCACTGCACTGGAGGCAGCCAGGTTGGCTGATACCTTTGAAACTAACCGCTCCTTGTCCGAGCGGTTCCAACTCTCTTTTCAACAGCCTGGCATGAGCAGAGATCGTCAACCTTGGAGGATGAAGTGCCAGCCGGAGGGAGAACGTCTACGTCAGCCAACTAAGTCACCTGGTGAGCCACGCTTCTCAACTTATGGTCCACCTGGTGAGAGACAAACTACTCAACATGGTGCAACTCGACAACAGTATCCAGAGAGACACCAGCCAGAGCGACACCAGTTGCAACGTCAGCAGGGAGTTAAGGGCAAACCTGTCGTCTGCTATCTGTGTAATAAAGTGGGTCACATCCGTCCCAACTCTCCCCACAAACCCCAACCAATTGGGAAAATCTCTAATATCCATAGTAACATGTCCCTGAAAGAAGTAGAGAAAGGGATGACCCCTGGTCTCAGACCGGGCCGCGGGGGCGTTGACCCCCGGAACTCTCTCCAGGTAAACTCTCTCTCCAGGTTATTACTGTCAGAGTCTTATTTCCCTTCAGGAAAACTCCAAAACAACTGAAGTCAAAACCTTTAGAGATACTGGAGCATATTGCTCACTTATAAGAGAGGGAACATCACCCCTTTCAAAGAACACTTCCTTGAATTCCTCTGTTTTATTGGAAGCATTTGGAGGAGCTATATATTCTGTCCCTTTGGATAAAATTTATGTACAGTGCAAATATTACACTGGGTACTTGACTGTGGTTGTATCCAAGGGATTCCCCATGAAAGATGCCATGTTATTACTGGGTAATAACATTACCACTGCTAGTGTATGTCCTGAACCCATAATGATTAATTCTTCTCCAGTGTTGGCCATAACTCGGGCAACATCCCAAGGGTCGTCTGGCGAGAATGTTGACCTATCCTTGGACGACTCCGATCTCGAAATAGCCACTTTGTTTTACGAGGAAAACTGGCCAGGGCCTCGAAGCTCAAGTGAACAGATCCAGTCAAGCCTTCCTATTCCAAGGTTGCAGGATTGCCAGATATCTCTGTTTCCATGCCCGAGGGACTGTCCTTCCGGGAGGAATAACGAAAGGACCCTTCTTTAAATTTTGCTTTTCAGGCAGCCAAGGGTAAATCCTCTTTGGATCATCCGGTCAAGTATAAACTTAAAAATGACTATTTGATCTGCACAGAGACTGGTAAGGAGATAGAGGGTCGGCAATTGTCTGACAGGTTAGTAGTTCCAACAAAGTTTAGACCTCAAATACTGAATACTGCTCATAATACTTCATTAGGAGGTCACTTAGGAATTACTAAAACATTATATAGAATCACAAAAGAATTTTATTGGCCAAAATTAAAGCAGGATGTGAAAAATCATATCCGGTGTTGCCGAGAATGTCAGCAAGTAGGGAAACCTGGACATTCCATTAAACCTGCACCTCTCCAACCTGTACCTGCTGATGGAGAACCTTTTGCAGATTTAATTATGGATTGTGTAGGTCCACTACCTAGGTCAAAGTCGGGAAATCAGTACTTATTTACCATTATGGATAGAGTAACTAGATACCCTGAAGCAATTCCCATGGGCAGTATTAATACTAAAGCTATTCTCAAAGCTTTAACCAGATTTATTTCTTCTTTCGGCATTCCTAAAACTATTCAAAGTGATCAAGGTACTAACTTCACTGCCAAAGCATTTAGGGAAGCATTAAGTAGGTTAGGGATAATCCACAACTTATCCACTGCCTATCATCCTCAGTTCCAAGGCGCCTTGGAAAGATTGCATCAGACGTTAAAAACCATGATGAGAACTTTTTGCATGCATTTTCCTATAGACTAGGATGAATCACTACCTATGTTGCTGTTCTCAGTACGAGAAACGGTGCAAGAGTCTACCGGGTATAGTCCATTTGAGCTGATCTTTGGGCGCAATGTACGAGGTCCTCTTCGGGTGCTCAAAGAAGGATGGATGGGAAAAAACGTAAGCTCAACACTCTACAACCCGTCTTCAAGGTTGCAGGTGGCACGTCAGTTAGCCAAGGCTAACCTAAAGGCATGTCAAAATAAGATGAAACAGAGGTATGACAGAAATGCACAATTCCGCTCCTTCCAGCCAGGAGACAAGGTGTTGGTGCAGGAGCCTATACCTGGCCACACCTTGAAAGCTAGATTTACGGGACCTATACAAACTGTAAGTAAATTATCTGATGTAAATTATGTGGTAGCTCCCATTGATAAGACCTCAAAAACTAAAACTTACCACATTAATCAATTAAAATCTTTCCTTACACCAGATAGTCCCAGTAATGACTCTGGCATCTACTTCTGAGGACGACTCTGACTCTTTGCACTCTATTTCTGAAATTAATATCAAACTTTCAAACTCTGTCCTCCTCAAGGACCCTAGCCCTTTAATGGTGGGGCTATCTGAAACTCAAGCAACAAGTTTAACTGAGCTTCTACAGTCATACCCTGATATTTTTTCGGATGTGCCGAAAAAATGTACGTTAGGTTATCATGATGTAGATGTGGGAAACTCTAAACCTATTAAACTCTCCCCCTACAGAGCTAATCCGGAAAAGCAGAGGCTACTTCAGCAGGAGGTAGAATTTCTGTTAGAGTATGGGTTAGTGGAGGAGTCGTCTAGTCCATGGGCTTCACCATGCAACCTCGTTAAAAAAGCTGATGGAGGTTTTCGTATGTGTACAGACTATCGTAAGGTGAATGAGGTTACAATCACAGATGCTTACCCTCTTCCTCGTCTGGATGACATAATCGACTTTGTGGGTAAGGCTACTTTTGTGTCCAAGTTAGATCTCCTTAAAGGTTACTATCAGGTACCTTTGACGGATAAGGCGAAGGAAATCTCTGCCTTCGTAATTCCAGGAGGTCATTATCAATATACAGTTACCCCCTTCGGAATGAAAAACTCCCCCTCTTCATTCCAGAAACTTATCCATCAGGCTATTAAAGGACTTGAAGGAATGGCTGGATGATATTGTTGTGGTGTCTGATACTTGGGATCAACACCTATTTAGGCTTAAGGCTGTCTTTGAGACCTTTCAGAGTTCCCATTTAACTGTTAATTTATCTAAGTCTTCCTTTGGCCAGGCCACTGTTACTTTTCTAGGCCATGAAGTAGGTAGTGGTAAAGTTGCTCCTAAATTTGCTAAAGTTCTTGCCATTAAAGATTATCCAGTTCTACATGATAGGAAATCTCTTCAACGTTTCCTAGGCATGATAGGATTTTACAGAAGATTCTGTAAGAATTTTTCAGATATTGTAGCCTCTCTTACCTCTCTTACCAGTCACAAAGTTCTCTTTATTTGGACCCCAGAATGTCAAGGTGCTTTTGACAAAGCAAAAAGATTATTGTGTACTGCACCCATTCTTTTGTCTCGAGACTTTTTCAAACCTTTCTTATTACAGGTTGATGCTTGTGAGTCTGGGGTTGGGGCAGTACTGTTGCAAAACGGGTACGAGGAGTTGCAGCCTGTAGCCTTCTTTTCTGCCAAGTTCCAGCCACATCAGAGGGCTTACTCTACCATTGAAAAAGAAGCCCTCGCACTGGTACTGGCTTTGGAGCACTTTGATGTTTACGTGGGCCAGACTTCGCAGGAGGTCACTGTCTATAGTGACCACAACCCTCTAGTATATCTCCAAGCCATGAAGAACCACAATATGAGGCTCATGAGATGGAGTCAATGACTGCAACCCTATTCTGTTAAAATCTTACATATTGCCGACAAAGAAAATATGTTGGCAGGCTCTTTATCTAGAGTCTAACAATATTTGCAAAAATTATAGGGGGATAAGTCTGTTGAGTGTACCTGGTAAAGTGTATGGTAGAGTTATAATTGAAAGAATTAAGAGTAAGACGGAGAATAGGATAGCAGATGAACAAGGAGGCTTTAGGAAAGGTAGGGGGTGTGTGGACCAGGTGTTTACAGTGAAACATATAAGTGAACAGTATTTAGATAAGGCTAAAGAGGTCTTTGTGGCATTTATGGATTTGGAAAAGGCGTATGACAGGGTGGATAGGGGGGCAATGTGGCAGATGTTGCAAGTGTATGGTGTAGGAGGTAGGTTACTGAAAGCAGTGAAGAGTTTTTACGAGGATAGTGAGGCTCAAGTTAGAGTATGTAGGAAAGAGGGAAATTTTTTCCCAGTAAAAGTAGGCCTTAGACAAGGATGTGTGATGTCACCGTGGTTGTTTAATATATTTATAGATGGGGTTGTAAGAGAAGTAAATGCGAGGGTCTTGGCAAGAGGCGTGGAGTTAAAAGATAAAGAATCACACACAAAGTGGGAGTTGTCACAGCTGCTCTTTGCTGATGACACTGTGCTCTTGCGAGATTCTGAAGAGAAGTTGCAGAGATTGGTGGATGAATTTGGTAGGGTGTGCAAAAGAAGAAAATTAAAGGTGAATACAGGAAAGAGTAAGGTTATGAGGATAACAAAAAGATTAGGTGATGAAAGATTGAATATCAGATTGGAGGGAGAGAGTATGGAGGAGGTGAACGTATTCAGATATTTGGGAGTGGACGTGTCAGCGGATGGGTCTATGAAAGATGAGGTGAATCATAGAATTGATGAGGGAAAAATTATACATTATAATTATAATTTATATTAGGTTAGGATGTGTTAGGTTACTTGTGGTAACCCCTCCCAAGCTCTTTTTTTTATCCCCTGGTGTGGAGTTTTTTTTAGTGAGGGGATGCAGGCTACCGTTCACCCGTGTCATGGACCTTTGTTAAGCCCAACTGTCTGCTGTCTCACTCTGAGTTTAGGGTTTGGCTTTTTGTCACGAGAAAAGTTGAGCTCTATCTAAGAGTTGGATGGTTAAGAGGAAAGGCAGTCCCATTATTTTGTGCCATGGCGGCACGGTTACCACTGGGAGGTGGGACCCTAATCCTCAGCCTTCTCAGGGTGGGGGTGTGGCATGCAAAGAGTACATAACCTTTATTCAGCGCATGTACACGCCTTTATTTACAGGCTATCTCCACCAACCAGTGAACCAGGGAACTAAGGGTTGATGATGGGGCCCCGTTGTTCAACAAGTATCCAGATTCCAGCCAATGAGAAGATGGTTTTGGCAATCACAGAGGCTATGTGGGTACCACTCTCCTGTCTGCCCTTGTCATTCCCATTCTACAGCTGGTTGAAGCACGGTCTGCTCTCTAGTGGCTTATATTCTGCCTTGCTTACCGTGGAGTGCACTAATACCTATTGCTGTACGTAGTGTATATAGTGTTCATACTTCTGTTCTAAATTGGTGAAGGATAATATAAGTAAAAAGTTTTCTGCTGTGTTTATTTTGCTCCCTTTACACCCAGGATAACAGGCCTTTGTGACTCCTGGGTTGTAATAGTCGGCTTGCACATCACTGCAAATACACGTATATTCTGTGTGAATTGGGGCGAAATATGAGCAGTTTGGAGAAAGTCCCCAGAGTGTTGTGCACTCACAGCTTGAAGACGGGCAGTCTCCCCGTCTGATGTTACAGCCCTAAGCATGTTGGCAAGCATCTTTTCAGCGATGGGGTCATCCCAGCTAGATTATTTGTGGGCCAGTGCTGCACTAGATTTTAGTGCTGGAGCAGCAAGAGTCTCCGATTCAGTGGTGGCACTGGCATAGCTAGTTTCCTGTATTCCTGCTGAGTCACTGAGGTTGTCTGGAAGAATTTATTAACTTATTTGATGCTATGGAAGAAGATAGGAAAGCTGGTAGGGCAACCTGGGTGAATTTGCACACTCTCCCCCCCCAAGCCTGACTGGAAGTGAGGCTTTCAACTACTGTCCATCTTCGAGGGAAATATTCAATACACTCTCAAGCATGGTCTTAAGAAGAGAGTCATTCCTCGAGTTTCAGATTGCTGAAGGCTGGGGAGCATTTCAGGAAGTAGGTAAGTTTTAGGATGTCTTTCGTCCTGTTTCCGTCTCCCCCTAGGGCGACAAACACCCACCGGGCAAATACGAACAACAGGACACCTGACGCCTCAAAAATCAGAGCCCAAATTAGCAAAAAAATAGAAGAGGGTAATACTACTGAAGCTCTGAGGCTTATAACCAGTGAGGATACAATGGTTCCCAAGGACGTCAGCACGGCGGAAGCTCTGAAGGACAAACATCAACCCAGGGCTCCCAGTACCAACATTGACCTCCCTGACATTGCAGCAGGCGAAGAACATCTAGCCTTACAGGATGCTGATGTGTATAAAGCTGCTATGTCATTTCCACATTACTCATCAGGAGGTTTTACCGGTTTAAGGCCTCAACACTTAAAACAAACACTCAATCCAGCACTTGGTGAGGTTTCAGAGAGGCTGCTGTCTGAACTCATCAAATTTTCCAACCTGTGCTTGGCTGGCAGTGTCCCAGAGGCCATCAGACCCCTTTTCTTTGGTGCCTCATTGTGTGCCCTTCGGAAAAAGGATGGCGGAATCAGGTCCATTGCAGTGGGTAACACCCTTCGTCGCCTAGTCGCCAAGGCTGCAGTAAGAAGGGTGAGTCAAGAGGTTGTTTCAATGCTGAAATCAACTCAGCTCAGTTTCGGCGTTCAACAGGGCTGTAAAGCAGCTGCCCACGCAGCACAAGCATATATCAAAAACATGTCCGATGAAAAAGCCTTGGTCAAATTGGACTTTGCCAATGCTTTCAACTCAGTCAGAAGGGATGCTGCTCTCCAAGCAGTTTATCGAAACTTCCCTTTCCTTTATCCCTTCATAGAATCGTGTTATAGAGTGACTTCCAAACTATTGTTTGGGGACCATGAAATTGACTCATGTGAGGGAGTGCAACAGGGAGACCCTCTTGCCCCTTTCTATTCTGTTTGGTCATCAAGGAAGTCACAGAAGTACTCTCCAGCGAGCTCAATATCTGGTTCCTGGATGATGGTACCCTAGCTGGCACAACAGAATCTCTCCTAGAGGACATCAGTAAAATTAAAGACATGGGAGAGAGCCTGGGCTTTTCTTTAAGCCCCACCAAATGTGAAACAGTTTCTACCAATCAACAGATGATCCAGAATATTAGCGCCGTTTTACCAGGAGCACGAGCCATTGATCCAGCCAATAGCACTCTCCTTGGTGCTCCTCTTGGGTCCAATGCCATCGATCTGATCCTAGAAAAAAGTCTCAGACCTCCATACGATGGAAAGCAGGATGAAAG
>NC_091312.1:46143970-46193970 GCF_038502225.1 Cherax quadricarinatus
GTATCACTAGTTCGACAACAACGCCCACAACCCACAACACCCACATCCCACAACACCCACATCCCACAACACCCACAACCCACAACACCCACAACAACCCACAACTTATAACCACTTTTTCGGTATCTCTAGTTCGACAACAACGCCCACAACCCACAACGCCCACATCCCACAGCACCCACATCCCACAACTTTTTCTCGTTTTAACTAATTTCATCAGAAAAAGTCACAACAACAACCCACAACTTATAACCACTTTTTCGGTATCTCTAGTTCGACAACAACGCCCACAACCCACAACACCCACATCCCACAACACCCACAACCCACAATTTTTTCTCGTTTTAACTAATTTCATCAGAAAAAGTCACAACAACAACCCACTTATAACATCTTTTTCGGCAACACTAGTTCGACAACAATACCCACAACCCCCAACACCCACAGCCCACAACACCCACAACAACAACCCACTTATAACATCTTTTCGGTATCTCTAGTTCGACAACAACGCCCACAACCCAGAACACCCACATCCCACAACACCCACAACCCACAACACCCACAACCCACAATTTTTTCTCGTTTTAACTAATTTTATCAGAAAAAGTCACAACAACAACCCACTTACGACATCTTTTCGGTATCTCTAGTTCGACAACAACGCCCACAATCCACAACACCCACATCCCACAACACCAACAACCCACAACACTCACAACCCACAATTTTTTCTCGTTTTAACTAATTTCATCAGAAAAAGTCACAACAACAACCCACTTATAACATCTTTTTGGTATCTCTAGTTCGACAACAATACCCACAACCCACAACACCAACAACCCACAACCCACATCACCCACAACAACAACACACTTATAACGTCTTTTCGGTATCTCTAGTTCGACAACAACACCCACAACCCACAACACCCGCAACCCACAATTTTTTCTCGTTTTAACTAATTTCATCAGAAAAAGTCACAACAACAACCCACTTATAACATCTTTTTGGGTATGTCTATTTCGACAACAATACCCACAACCCACAACACACACAACCCACAATTTTTTTTCTCGTTTTAACTAATTTCATCAGAAAAAGTCACATCAACAACCCACAACTTATAACCACTTTTTCGGCATCACTAGTTCGACAACAACACCAACAACCCCCAACACCCCACAACGCACATCACCCACAAAAACAACCCAATTATATCATCTTTTTTGGTATCTCTAGTTCGACTACATTACCCACAACCCTTTACTATAACCAAGACGATTACCAGATTTTATGACCCCACGACTAATATCACAGAAAACACTCAATCGTCTTGGTTATAGTGTGGGTTGTGGGTGTTGTGGGTTGTGGGTATTGTTGTCGAACTAGTGTTGCCGAAAAAGATGTTATAAGTGGGTTGTTGTTGTGACTTTTTCTGATGAAATTAGTTTTTTTTTTATTATTTATTAAAAAACACAATACACATCATACATGTATGCTATACTTAGGGTACATAAACAAAGAAACGTGATCCATTAAATAATAAAAACAAACAACTTCACATTCCTTATCCCAGCACTAAACTTATACATAAGAAAAACACGTTCAACTGTAAATGCTTGATTCTCCCTCCAAAGTGCCCAACCAGCACACACAACATACATGTAACTAAAACCAGCCCACACCTGTACATACAGGTGGGTTTATTATATCCATAAACTACAGCCAGTATCTTATAACACAAAAGACAATATAATCCAAAGAATGTCACACTTATTTACGTTATATATGAAACTTTATAAACAAAGACATTCTCATATAATCCAATTCGTTGCACACTCATTAATATTGTATATTAAACTTTATACACAAAGACATAATACTAAACACCTCAAAAATTACAATATAATAAAGGTGACAAAATAGCCATTTCCACACCTTACCACAGAGAAACTAAACACACTATTAAAATAACAAAGATACACACTCATGTTACATAGCACATTATTATTAGTGTGTTAACAATGTTTTGAGTGTTCCTTCTTCTAGTTGTCTCACTGACAAAGATCATTTACCTTATTAAAACTATGATCATCAATGACTTCTTGTCTTTCAACACATGGTTAAACTAAAACATTCACACACAAGAAAACTCTCCAATTACACCACATCTGACATGTCATCCCCTCCCATACAACTCTCATGACAATCCTACCACATTTACATATCCTTCATTATGGTCATAACTCGCTCTAGAAAAGGAAAATGGTCCCTTAGTACTTAAGTAGCCAAATTACTGAGTCCCCTTACCGTTATATTTCTATATGCCTCCGGGAACGAAGTTGCCCACCTGTTACCATAAATGAGTTTATTTCTGCATACTGTGCGATAAATTCCTGCCGCAATAGCCCTTACCCTAATCCCCCTGCCTTTTTCCTTCAAGCCCCAGGAATAAAACAAGAAATCTGTCACAATGTACAGAATGGCTCTTTTTACAACCTCAGACACCCCCCTTACCTCTAAAGTTAGGGCACGCAGGAGCTCTACATTGCCCCCACCCATTAACTTGAAGACTCTAGCCAGCCACACCCGTACCTGCCCCAACTCCCTACAAAAATATACGGCATGAAAAGCTGTTTCCGATTCCTCACAATGTTCGCATTTCGCTTCCTTTACCAAACCCATCACACACAAAGCCTGCTTTGACGCTAAAATCCCCATTACAAACCTATAAACTAACTCCCTTACCCTAGGCATTAATCTAAGTTTCTGGAAATCATGCCAAATCGTACCCCAATCATACAAAGGGTATACCGCCACCCCTTGCATCACTTCTGGTTTCCTACTCATCTCTACTAACCTTCCCACCTTGAGCTTTTTTACCTCACCTATTACTAACATAACCCTTAGCATATTCTCACATTCCATCAAGTCCTTTCCTCCCCACCATCGTCGTACATCCCTCATCACCCTCCCAACCCTCACCCCTTTTACCCCCCCTCCCTTACGTACTTTTGTTTAACATACATGGCCTTTACCCTCGGCCCTAGCATCAAAAGCCCTACTCCCCCTCTGCGCACATTCGTCATAACCACCTCTTTACTTAGCCATGCTCGTCCAAAACCCCATATATAACGAAGCACCCTTCTCTGTATCTCCTTTATCTCCTGTTCCCGTAAAGGATACACCACTGCCACGTTCCACACTTTACTATAAACCAATGAATTTATTATTATTGCCCTTTGCATTAGAGTAACATCCTTCGCTCTTAGGTTCCTAATCCGTTGTACAACTTTCTCTCCAACCAATTCCGAATTCCTCCGCCTAGCATCTTGCTCATCTGCCATATAGATAATCCCACAAATTTTCAGCTGTTCAGTCACATCCCATCCAGACTCCACCCCCATTCTACCCCCCACCCAATCTCCTATCTCTAATAATTTCGATTTAGCCCTGTTGACACGCATGCCTGACGCCTCTCCAAAAAAACTCATTACTCTCTTCACCTTTCGCAAACCTTCGACATCATTGATCAGTATTGTTGTGTCATCTACATAACCAACTACCTCTGTGAACCCCTTACCCTCCTCGTGTAACGTTGTTGCTTCCTCAACCATTCCATAAAACGGGTGTTGCATACATGCAAACAGAATTTGAGACATAGGACACCCCTGTCTCAAACCTTTCTCCATTTTCAACACGCTACCCAACCTACCATTAATTTGCACCTGAATCGTAGCTTCTGCATACAAGGTCTTCACCCATTTTACTATTCCCTCCCCAAAACCCATAAGCCTTAAAGTGTCAACCATGTACTCTCTATTCACACCGTCATAAGCATTCTCCCAATCAATGCCCAAAATTCCACCACCCTTACAACCCTGCAAAAATTCCCTAATACGACTATGTCCATCCCTCATACTACGACCCGGAATTCCCAACTGACCCTTGTGCACCATACCACCTATTACCTTCTTCATCCTGTTCCCTAAAATCTTCGCAAAAATCTTATAATCCGTACACATTAAAGATATGGCCCTGTACGTGCTCAGTGTTCTCCCCTCGCTTTTTTTCTTTACAAGCACGACCACACCCGTCCTCTGTGACGTTCCCAATTTCCCTTCCTTCAGCATACAATTCAATACCTGAACCAAACAAACATTTATGGTTTCCCAATGCACTCTGTAAAAATCATTGTAAAGCCCATCAATTCCCGGTGCTTTCCCCTTACTTAAATTGAACACTGCCTCTTTCACTTCTTCCATACTTATTATTCCCTCCAATCCCCCTCTGTCCTCCCCACCTTTCCCCAAGACCTTCACCCCTCCTCTTTCTTTATTAACTATCCCCACATTACCTTTTTCCCATTTCCTTTTAAACCAATAGTCCGCATAATTACTTATCCCCTCAGTTGTCACCAACATTTGCCCCTTAGTATAACCTTCCAAATCGTCACTAACCTCTAAAAGTATTATAGTGGACTCCTGTTGTCTAATTCGAAAACTTCTTAACACACTACCCGACGGTTTATCTCCCTATAGCACGGCATCCATACCTGCCCTTACCCTTAATTCATCAAATCTTTCATTATGTATGTCCCTTAGTCTCCCTCTTAGCCCTGATATTTCTTCAAAAGACTTCCCCTCATCTCTTGCGTAACACTCATTGAGCTGCTGTTCCAAATAATTCTGTAAACCGTACCTCCACCTCACCTCCTCCCTTCCTTTATATTTATAAAACCCCGCGATACCAGGTTTAGCCCTATTTTCCCACCAATCCAAAATACTCCCTACCCCATCCCTTGCCCTCCACAATTGTCTCCACCAGTCTCTAAACTCTGCGTTCACCACCTCACTCCTCACCAACCTCGCATTTAACTTCCAGAAACTTGAATATACCTTTACCACTCCCTCCCAATCCAGTTCTACCAAAACTGCCCTATGATCCGAAAACCCTACGTCCACTGTTTTTACCCCTCCTACCCTAACTGCCTCCGTTATATAAATCCTATCTAACCTCGCTGAATAATTTCTCCTAACAAAAGTGTAATCCACTCTCCAAGCCCCACTCCCCTCCACGTCCCTCACCCCTGCATCCTGTAAAACATTGCGTAACGACCGTAACACACAACCCGCCCCCCTTGGCTCCACGTCCCCCCCCCCTTATAACACAGTTCCAGTCCCCCCCAATTACAGTTACTAGAGGTAAACCCCTTAAAAAATACACTAAAACGTCTCTCACAAAATCCTCTTTTACTTTGATTATATTCTCCGCTGGCATATAAACCCCAATGAAACATACTCTAGATGCTCCCCACTCACCATCCACCCTCACTACCCTCCCCCCCCCCTTCTTCCCACTTTATAATACGTAAGGGACTATTTTCCTTCACAGCCACTGCCACTCCCCCTTTTAACCTAACAGACCCACTTACATACAATTTATAACCTTTTAATGCCAAAGCACAGCCTATCTTATAATTATGTTCTTGTATAAAGCAAACATCCACATTATATCTCCTCAAAAACCATTCCATCCATACTCGTTTCACTTCATTCTTCAATCCATTTACATTTACAGTTACTATCGTGAATTATTTTAATAGTGGTGGTTTACCCTTTCTTCTTGGCACACACCCTCCTATACCTTCCTGCTGTATGGCATCTTTCTTGACAGCTTGCTTATTCACCCCCCCCTATCCCTTCATTATCCCTAGAACCATTGAACCCTACATTACCCCGTCCCTCTTTCCCCTTATGACATATATCCTTTCTCCAAGATTTTACTCCTGTTCTTTGTCCTGGAGTAAGAACATCGTCCATCTCAGACGTTCCTGCAGTTCTCTTACGAGAACTCCCCTCCCCACACACCTCGTCACCTGTCTTTTCCGCCCTATGGACCTCTGCCACAACGTTGTGCACATTAACATTAGTGCACACAGTATTCAAAACCTGATCTTGCTGCACCGTTGCCTGCACCAGGTTACACCCTTCATCCACCTGTCCCTCTTCAACGTCATGCAAAAAGGAACTAAGTACTTCCTTCAGCAAGCCATCCTGTTGGCCCGTACCCTCCTCATCAGACGTCGATGTCGTCTGTCCCTTATCAACTGTTAGTGTTACACTTTCCTCCATGGCCGCCTCAGCCCTATCCACTTCGTCACTCCATCGGCAAGGAATCTTGTTTGGCCTTACTCCTTCCTCCGACACCTCCAGAGCATTCCTCTGTTGTAAGATCACTGGTACCTGTTCCCTCCGTCCAGCTTTTTTATAGCATTGGGCCGCCATATGTTCAAAAGAACCACATAATCTGGAAGTCTTCCGCTGCCCTGAGTAGTACACGTAGACCTGCGTTCGGAAGACCTCCATAAATACGTATGATGGAATTGGCTGCCTCAACGTCATTTTCAGCGTAAATGATCCTTCAGGTAGCCCCTCATAAGGTCCATTTTGCCACACCCCCATCACTGCTGAGTGGATTTTTCCATAGCTGCTAAACACCGCCGTCACATCATGCTCCGTCGCCTCAAAAGGCACGTTTCGTACTTTCACCCACGTCACATAGCTGGACACATCATGTAAGCAGACTTCCACCATAGTGTTCACTGCTAGCCTCTTCTCTTGATATTTGTTGACTATGCTCGCGTAGAATCCTGCGTCTTTAAACTTGATGAAAATTCTCGACACACCATTTACTGCTACTCCATATAATTCTTCGGTCGGTATTCCATATACCTCACTGATGATGGCATGCAGTAACACGTGCATGGTTGTTCCTGTAAGCGTGCCACGCACCAATTCCACACAAACAGTGCTCACCCGGCGTCCAATGCGATCCGCCATGTTGTATGCACAAAACAGGAAAACTGCGCAGTAAACCAGTTGTATCAGGAGCTACTGCGCAGCCTGTCCGCACGGCACAATAGCGATGCGAACAATGATGAAATTAGTTAAAACGAGAAAAAATTGTGGGATGTGGATGTTGTGGGATGTGGGTGTTGTGGGTTGTGGGCGTTGTTGTCGAACTAGAGATACCGAAAAGATGTTGTAAGTGGGTTGTTTTTGTGACTTTTTCTGATGAAGTTAGTTAAAACGAGAAAAATTTGTGGGTTGTGGGTGTTGTGGGTTGTGGGTGTTGTGGGATGTGGGTGTTCTGGGTTGTGGGCGTTGTTGTCGAACTAGAGATACCGAAAAGATGTTATAAGTGGGTTGTTGTTGTGGGTGTTGTGGGTTGTGGGTGTTGTGGGTTGTGGGTATTGTTGTCGAACTAGTGCTGCCGAAAAAGATGTTATAAGTGGCTTGTTGTTGTAACTTTTTCTGATGAAATTAGTTAAAACGAGAAAAAATTGTGGGTTGTGGGTGTTGTGGGATGTGGGTGTTGTGGGTTGTGGGCGTTGTTGTCGAACTAGAGATACCGAAAAAGTGGTTATAAGTTGTGGGTTGTTGTTGTGACTTTTTCTGATGAAATTAGTTAAAACGAGAAAAAATTGTGGGATGTGGGTGTTGTGGGATGTGGGTGTTGTGGGTTGTGGGCGTTGTTGTCGAACTAGAGATACCGAAAAGATGTTGTAAGTGGGTTGTTGTTGTGACTTTTTCTGATGAAATTAGTTAAAACGAGAAAAAATTGTGGGTTGTGGGTGTTGTGGGTTGTGGGTGTTGTGGGATGTGGGAGTTGTGGGTTGTGGGCGTTGTTGTCGAACTAGAGATACCGAAAAAGTGGTTATAAGTTGTGGGTTGTTGTTGTGACTTTTTCTGATGAAATTAGTTAAAACGAGAAAAAATTGTGGGATGTGGGCGTTGTGGGTTGTGGGCGTTTTTGTCGAACTAGAGATACCGAAAAAGTGGTTATAAGTTGTGGGTTGTTGTGGGTGTTGTGGGTTGTGGGTGTTGTGGGATGTGGGTGTTGTGGGATGTGGGTGTTGTGGGTTGTGGGGGTTGTTGTCGAACTAGTGATACCGAAAAAGAAGTGATTCTCTTATAAGTGTTCGTACATTATGGTGATGATGTAAGACTTCTTGATACCGATACCGCCTCGTATATTTTTAGCTTGAAATGTAAAGATTTGTACACCGAGTTAAAAAGTGAACCTTTGTTAGGATATATGGATTTTTCAAATTTCAGTTCTGATCATCCCTTATATGATAATAGTAGAAAATGGGAGCTGGGGTTATTGAAATCTGAAATGTTTGATAAACATATTAGTGAGTTGATAGCACTGAAAGCTAAAACGTATTCTGTAAAGATTGCTGGAAGATCAACTACTGTCAGCAGAGCCAAGGGTATCCTGCCACATTTTATGCCATTATTAACTCATGCAAGATTTAAGAATGTTTTAACAAATGTAGATAGAGAATTATTCACGTGTAAGTCTATAAGTAACGTAAAAGGTGAAATATGTACAGTAAGAATTAACAAGAGAGGCTTGTCAGCCTTTGATGATAAAAGGTATCATTTGAATACTAATGAATCCTTGGCTTATGGACACCCTGATATTCCACCATCTAAACGTAGGAGAATAGAGTGATTCCCATGTTGTATTACCAGAAATGTATATGAAATGTAATGGTTGTATAATAAATAAATAATGAAAATATTGTGTATTAGTGTTATCCTGAAATGTGAAATTATTTGGGTTATCTTGGGTTAAGAGTGAAAATGTTTTCCCTATGTTGTGTATGAAATGCATTGGTTGTATAATAAATAGTGTTATCCTGCATTTTAAGTTAATGTCTGCTCGACAAGATTCAGCCTGTGTGCGGGGTCATCACGTGACGTCACTGACATAGGGGGAAGTCGACAAGATTCAGCTTGTATGTGCGAGGTCATCACGTGACGTCACTGACCGCCGAGTAAACACAGGTGGGGTGACGTCACACTTGTTTAGACCTGTAGTAAGAGAAAGTGAGAGTCCATTTTGAATGCTTACCCTGAGAGGGGGGAATCCAAAAACTTGATCCAAGGAGATGGAGTCTTGGTATTATCGAGAAAACCTTGATCCAAGGAGATGGAAACTTTGATTTCGAGAAAATTTGATCTGAGGAATTGGAGTCTTTGTATTATCGAGAAAACCTTGATGCAAAAAGATGGAGTCTTTGTTTTCGAGAAAAACTTGGTCCAAGGAATTAGAGTAGGAATATTTGGGGTAGAAGTGGATGGTGGGGGAAATCTTTGTATTATTGATATCGAGAAAAACTCGATCCTAGGAGATGGAAGAGGAATATTTGGGGTGAAAATGGGAGTCCATTTTGAATGCTTACCCTCAGAGGGGGGAATCCAAAAAACTTCATCCAAGGAAGTAGAGTCTTTGTATTATTGATTTCGAGAAAAATTTGATCCGAGGAGATGGAGAGCACATGAAATTCAAAAAAAATTTGAAAAAATCGGAAAAAATTCGGGAAGCGGGGGCGATCCGGACGACACTGCAGAAGGCGCTGCAGAAGGCGCGGGCAGGCGCGAGGGCAGGCGTGGGTCGGCACAGGCGGGCTCCCTGTCGGTCGGGTGCACAGGGCGCGGGTGGGGGGACGTGGGTGGGGGCGTGGGTGGGGTCGTGGGTGCGGGTCGTGGTTGGGGTCGTGGTGAGGGTCGTGGGTGGGGTCATGGGTGGGGGTCGTGGGCGGGGGTCGTGGGTGGGGTCGTGGGTGGGGTCGAGGGTGGGGGTCATGGGTGGGGGGCGTGGGTGGGGGTTGAGGGTGGGGTCATGGGGGGGGGTCGTGGGTGGGGGTCGTGGGTGTGGGTCGTGGTGGGGTTGTCGTAGGTGAGGGTCGTGGGTGAGGGTCGTGTGTGGGGGTCGAGGGTCGTGGGTGGGGGTCGTGGGTGGGGGGGTCGTGGGTGGTGGTTGAGGGTGGGGTCATGGGTGGGGGTCGTGGGTGGGGGTCGTGGGTGGGGGGTCGTGGGTGGGGGTTGAGGGCGAGGTCAAGGTCATTAGCATATAGGTGTGAAAAGGAGTCCACTCAGGAAAGGGAGCCACTCAGGAAAAGGAGCCACTCAGGAAGAGACCGCTCAGGAAGAGACCGCTCAGCCGCAGGAGCCACTCAGCCGCCTTCAGCACTACTTATATATATATATATATATATATATATATATATATATATATATATATATATATATATATATATATATGTATATATATATATATATATATATATATATATATATATACATATATACATATATATATATGTATATATATATATATATATATATATATATATATATATATATATATATATATATATATATATATATATATATATATATATATATATACATATATACATATATATATATATATATATATATATATATATATATATATATATATATATATATATATATATGTATATATATATGTATATATATACATATATATATATATATATATATATATATATATATATATATATATATATATATATATATATATATATATATATATATATATATATATATATATATATATATATATATATATATATATGTATATGTATATATATGGTTACAGGAAAGTGGGTGCGGGAGGGAAGAGGAGCGATTGGGGAATGATGATGTAAAGAGAGTAGTAAGGGAGAAAAAGTTAACATATGAGAAGTTTTTACAAAGTAGAAGTGATGCAAGGAGGGAAGAGTATATAGAGAAAAAGAGAGGAAGAGAGTGGTGAAGCAATGTAAAAAGAGAGCAAATGAGAGAGTGGGTGAGATGTTACCAAAAAATTTTGTTGAAAATAAAAAAAAGTTTTGGAGAGAGATTAACAAGTTAAGGAAGCCTATAGAACAAATGGATTTGTCAGTTAAAAATAGGAGAGGAGAGTTATTAAATGGAGAGTTAGAGGTATTGGGAAGATGGAGGGAATATTTTGAGGAATTGTTAAATGCTGATGAAGAGAGGGAAGCTGTGATTTCATGTATAGGGCAAGGAGGAAAAACATCTTGTAGGAGTGAGGAAGAGCCAGTTGTGAGTGTGGGGGAAGTTCATGAGGCAGTAGGTAAAATTAAAGGGGGTAAGGCAGCTGGGATTGATGGGATAAAGATAGAAATGTTAAAAGCAGGTGGGGATATAGTTTTGGAGTGGTTGGTGCTATTATTTAATAAATGTATGGAAGAGGGTAAGGTACCTAGGGATTGGTAGAGAGCATGCATAGTTCCTTTGTATAAAGGCAAAGGGGACAAAGGAGAGTGCAAAAATTATAGGGGGATAAGTCTGTTGAGTATACCTGGTAAAGTGTATTGTAGAGTTATTATTGAAAGAATTAAGAGTATAGCAGAAAATAGGATAGCAGATGAACAAGGAGGCTTTAGGAAAGGTAGGGGTGTGTAGACCAGGTGTTTACAGTGAAACATATAAGTGAACAGTATTTAGATAAGGCTAAAGAGATTTATGTGGTATTTATGAATTTAGAAAGGGTGTATGATTGGGTGGATAGGGGGGCAATGTGGCTGATGTTGCAGGTGTATGGTATAGGAGGTAGGTTACTGAAAGCAGTGAAGAGTTTTTACGAGGATAGTGAGGCTCAAGTTAGAGTATGTAGGAAAAAGGGAGATTATTTCCCAGTAAAAGTAGGCCTTAGACAAGGATGTGTGATGTCACCGTGGTTGTTTAATATATTTATAGATGGGGTTGTAAGAGAAGTAAATGTGAGGGTCTTGGCAAGAGGCGTGGAGTTAAAAGATAAAGAATCACACATAAAGTGGGAGTTGTCACAGTTGCTCTTTGCTGATGACACTGTGCTCTTGGGAGATTCTGAAGAGAAGTTCCAGAGGTTGGTGGATGAATTTGGCACGGTACGTAAAAGAAGAAAATTAAAAGTGAATACAGGAAAGAGTAAGGTTATGAGGATAACAAAAAGATTAGGTGATGAAAGATTGGATATCAAATTGGAGGGAGAGAGTATGGAGGAGGTGAATGTATTCAGATATTTGGGAGTGGACGTGTCAGCGGATGGATCTATGAAAGATGAGGTGAATCATAGAATTGATGAGGGGAAAAGGGTGAGCAGTGCGCTTTGGAGTCTGTGGAGACAAAGAACTTTGTCCTTGGAGGCAAAGAGGGGAAAGTATGAGAGTATAGTTTTACTAATGCTCTTATATGGGTGTGAAGCATGGGTGATGAATGTTGCAGCAAGGAGAAGGCTGGAGGCAGTGGAGATGTCATGTCTGAGGGCAATGTGTGATGTGAATATAATGCAGAGAATTCGTAGTTTGGAAGTTAGGAGGAGGTGCGGGACTGCCAAAACTGTTGTCCAGAGGGCTGAGGAAGGATTGTTGAGGTGGTTTGGACATGCAGAGAGAATGGAGCGAAACAGAATGACTTAAAGTGTGTATCAGTCTGTAGCAGAAGGAAGGCGGGGTAGGGGTCGGCCTAGGAAAGGTTGGAGGGAGGGGGTAAAAGAGGTTTTGTGTGCGAGGGGCTTGGACTTCCAGCAGGCATGCGTAAGCATGTTTGATAGGAGTGAATGGAGACAAATGGTTTTTAATACTTGACGTGCTGTTGGAGTGTGAGCAAAGTAACATTTATGAAGGGATTCAGGGAAACCGGAAGGTCGGACTTGAGTCCTAGGGATGGGAAGTACAGTGCCTGCACTCTGAAGGAAGGGTGTTAATGTTGCAGTTTAAAAACTGTAGTGTAAAGCACCCTTCTGGCAAAACAGTGATGGAGTGAATGATGGTGAAAGTTTTCTTTTTCGGGCCACCCTGCCTTGGTTGGAATTGGCCAGTGTGTTAATAAAAAATATAATATATATATATATTTATATATATATATATATATATATATATATATATAAACATATATATATATATATATATATATATATATATATATATATATATATATATGTATATATATATATATATATATATATATATATATATATATATATATATATATATATATATATATATATATATATGTATATATATATATATATATATATATATATATATATATATATATATATATATATATATATATATATATATACATACATACATATATATATATATATATATATATATATATATATATATATATATATATATACATATATATATATATATATATATATATATATATATATATATATATATATATATATATATATATATATATATATGCAATGGGAACGCGACTCGACCCTAAGACCCTCCGTATTGCAGTGGCTCTGCGCCTTGCTGCCCCAATTCACACAGAATATATGTGTATTTGCGGCGAAGTGCAAGCAGACCAATACGGTCTACATGGTCTTAACTGTTCCAAAACCAAGGGCTGGCATGCAAGACACAACGAGGTCAACGACATCATTAAGAGAACCCTTGCTACAGCTGGATGCCCTGCCGAGAGGGAGCCACGATCACTTGCAGCAAACAATACCCACAACCCAGCAAACCGCCCCGACGGGATCACCATCTATCCTTGGAAGAATGGCAAGCTCTTAGCATGGGACTATACCTGTGTGTCCACACTGGCTGACACCTATATCCGTCACAGTGTGGGGCGACAGGGAGGAGCTGCTGACCACAGGGAGGAGTACAAGATCAGCAAGTACAGGGACATTAGCCAACAGTATCAATTTGTCCCAGTGGGATCGGAGACCTTGGGATCATGGGGAAAAAATGCCACACGTTTCCTTAAAGAATTGGGTTCCAGACTCATCGACACCACCAGGGACCCAAGGGCAGCCACTTTCATGTTCCAGCGCCTCAGCGTCGCCATCCAGAGGGGAAATGCTTGCTGCATACTTGGCTCACGTCCAGCCTCGGAGGAGCTGGAGGAAATTCATCATCTTTGATACATTGTGCCATTGTATTCATGTTTATGTTTTTTTCTGTAAATGTATTTTGTTTATTAATAAATGTTCACATAGAATAATAAACATATAGGGGGTGGTAGGAGAAGAAAATATTCAAACAGCTCCGGGGAGAACCTTGAGTTTTCTCTGAGGTACGTTTATTGTCTTCTCTGAGGATGAGGGTCCCCATTCCAGCTATAGAGGTGGTACTTTTTATATATATATATATATATATATATGCAAAACAACCACTCTGAAAGAATAGAGAAATTCCAAGCGCTTTCGTGACTACTCACATTATCAAGGAACTATATATGTGTATATATATAATGTATATATATATATATATATATATATATATATATATATATATATATATATATATATATATATATATATATATATATATATATATATATACATACATATATATACATATATATATATATATATATATATATATATATATATATATATATATATATATATATATATATATATATATATATATATATATATATATATATATATATATATATATATATATATATACATATATATGGCTTGGCTGGTCTGATTCCTGAAGAAATTAAACCTTTCTTTTTTGGTGCAACTCTTTGTACACTTAAAAAGAAGGATGGGGAAATTAGGCCTATTTCAGTGGGCAACACTCTTCGCCGCCTCGTTTCCAAAAATGCTGTCCAAAGTGTTCGCGCACAGGCAGCCATGATGCTTCAACCAAACCAGCTTGGTTTTAGGGTCTCTCAAGGAAGTGAAGCAGCGGTTCATACAACAAGGGCGTATATCAACAACCTAATTGAGGACAATACAGTGGTAAAATTAGACTTCAAGAATACATTTAATCTCCTGAAAAGAGATGTGGTATTAGCAACGGTACAAGAACATTTCCCCGGTCTCTTCCCCTTTGTTTCAGCTGGATATAGCAAGAAATCAGTGCTCCTGTTTGGAGAGCATGAAATCACATCCTCAGAGGGTGTCCAGCAAGGGGATCCTCTTGCACCATTTCCCTTCTGTATAGCAGTTAAGGAAATCACAGTCAGACTGACCAGTGAGCTAAACATCTGGTTCCTGAATGATGGCACAATAGCAGGTGATCTTACACTAGTGATGAAACGGGGACAGGAAATGAGTCTCATCCTGAATCCATCCAAATGTGAAATCATCTCAGTCAGTCAACAAGTGATAAATGCAGTGAGATCCAAACTACCAGGAGCATCAGTCATTCCCCCTACAAATAGCGTCTTGCTAGGAGCACCTCTGGGAAGCGATGCCATTGACACAATCCTCAGGAAGAAATTGGAAGAAATGAGGAGAACGGAACAACGAATAGGCAATCTTGACACCCACGATGCCTTGTACCTTCTCACAAAGTGCTTGAGTCTGCCCGGGTTGACATATTTCCTAAGAAGTGCACCTTCATATGATAACCCTATACTGCAGTATTCTGAGGCAGATTTTTACAAAAGTACTTAACCATACTCTAGAAGACGGGCAGTGGAACCAAGCTACACTTCCAGTCAGACTAGGAGGCATTGGTGTCCGCAAGTCATCACAGATTGCGCTACCTGCTTTTCTGTCCTCATGCGTTGCATCCAGAGGGCTTGTAGCAGAAATTCTCCCAGAACATCTTAGGGACAAGATTGGAGTTCAGGACCAAAAGTTCACTGACGGAGCCATGATCTGGGATAATCTAACAGGCTCTGAAACCAGACCTGCTCCCCCAACAACTACAAACAGTCGCACTGGGATGGCCTGATAGTGGAGAAAATAATGCTTCAGAGTGTGTCAGTGAAGGACTGAGCCCGCCTCATGGTAGTGAGAGCTCCTCATGCAGGGGACTTTCTATTGGCTGTTCCCAACTCAAGCCTCGGCACACAGCTCGACCCACAGACCATCCGCATTGGTGTTGCCCGTCAACTTGCCGTCCCTATTTTCGCCGAACACAGGTGTATTTGTGGCAGTGAAGCAGCAGACCGATTCGGGTACCATGGTCTTGTGTGCCGTAAATCCAAGGGAAAGATTGCAAGACATAAGGAGGTTAATAACATCAAGAGGAGCCTCACAGCAGCCCGATGCCAGGACAACTATGCAGATCTGATGGCAGCCAGAAGCATCCAGATGGTATCACACTTCAAGCCTGGACAGATGGTAAGCAGGTGGTGTGGGACTACACATGTGCATCTATCTTAGCTGATACCTATCTCCAATACACCAGGGAGGAAGGAGGGGCAGCTGCCAGCTTCAAGGAGTCTCAAAAGTCTAGAAAATATGGAGAACTTGCCCATCATTATATATTTGTTCCCATAGGCTCAGAGACCCTTGGCTCATGGGAAAAGAGTGCATCTAAGTTCCTAAAGGAGCTTGGCAAAAAACTCATCAGGGTAACTAGGGATCCCAGGGCAGCTAGTTTTCTGTTCCAGTTACTCAGTGCGGCTGTTCAGAAGAGTAATGCCTGCTGTATTTTGGGAACACACCCAAGCTCTGAGGAGCTGGATGAGATTTTCGCATTATAATCAGTGACAAACACGTCACTATATTTACTAGACATGTATCTCTCACACTTCATGTACTGTATAAGCCGTCTTTATATCAACAATGTATGTCTTAAACCTTTTGTACCATATTGTGTAATAAAATATACCTATTGGTAAAATAGAATGAAAAGACGGGGTGGTAGGGGAAGTGGAATATTTATACTGTTTCAGGAAGAAATCCAAATATTCTTTGAAGCCTTTTTATCCACTTCTCCGAGGCTGTGGGTCCCACAATTTACACCAGAGGTGGACCCCATCCTATATATATATATATATATATATATATATATATATATATATATATATATATATATATATATATATATATATATATATATATATATATATATATATATATATATATATATATATATATATATATATATATATATATATATATATATATATATACATATATATATGCAATAAAATCACAGTAAACAGGTGATTTCAGAATATGCAAAACAACCACTCTGAAAGAATAGAGAAATTCCAAGCGCTTTCGTGACTACTCACATTATCAAGGAACTATGAAAGTAAAGCATCCCAGGAAGCTATATAAGGGGTCTGGCCAGCACCTCACTATCAGATCCCACAACGGTTAAACACCTGACGCGCGCCGACCCACAAACTATTCTACCCAAGAAAATTTAAAAATTATTTGTCCAGTGTATTATTAAATTCTTCCCAAATTCTATTAATTATAAATGGATCTAATTTATATAAACCAAAGGAAATATTCATATTATTGTCAAAACTGCTTTTTATGAAACAAGATTCAATTATATTCCTGTCGACCATGGACTTGCTTGATACTACTTTCTCAACTTTTTGAAAATCAATTGGATGGTTAAAATCTCTTACATGAATAAATAGAGCATTGGAATCTTGTCCAGTTCTAATGCTATATTTATGTTGTTTTAATCTTAGTTCGAGATTTTTACCAGTTTGACCGTAATAAACTTTATCGCAAATTTTACAAGGAATCTTAAAGACACATCCATCAGCATTTTGGGGGGAATTCTTTATCAAAAGTTTTTTTACTGTATCAAGATTTTTGAATACAACTTTAATATTAAAAGTTAAGAAGAGAAAGCATATCAACCAAGTTTTCATGGTAAGGGAGAACCAACATATTTTTAGTTGAATAAGGCTGGTTGTCCCTTTTTGGATTGTAAAAAGTATTTCTAGCAACTTTAAAAGATTTATCAATTACATTTCTTGGGTATTTTAAATCATTACCTATTTCATAAATTTTGGATATTTCCTCATCTATAAACCCAGGACTACAAATTCGTAAAGCTCTCAAAAACATTGATGAGAAAACAGACAGTTTGACTCTACCTTGATGCGAAGAATAATAGTGGACATAGGAACAGTTATTTGTAGGTTTTCTGTAAATTTTAATTTTGAACTCATTATTGCCCTTAATAATTAAAACATCTAGAAAAGGTAATGAATTATTTTAAGTTTATGAAATGGGCTAAGCTATTTAAATTTCCAAGGAAATGGTGTATATCTACATTTTTGGGCATAAGACACAAAATTTATTCAACTTATCTGAACCATTTAGCTCTATTAGGGAGGATTGTGTCAAGCAATCGTGTTTCAAAAAATTCTATGTATAGGTTACTAAGAACAGGTGAAAGAAATGTAATTGATAAATCTTTTAAAGTTGCTAGAAATACTTTTTACAATCCAAAAAGGGACAACCAGCCTTATTCAACTAAAAATATGTTGGTTCTCCCTTACCATGAAAACTTGGTTGATATGCCTTCTCTTCTTAAGACTTTTAATATTAAAGTTGTATTCAAAAATCTTGATACAGTAAAAAAACTTTTGATAAAGAATTCCCCCCAAAATGCTGATGGATGTGTCTATAAGATTCCTTGTAAAATTTGCGATAAAGTTTATTACGGTCAAACTGGTAAAAATCTCGAACTAAGATTAAAACAACATAAATATAGCATTAGAACTGGACAAGATTCCAATGCTCTATTTATTCATGTAAGAGATTTTAACCATCCAATTGATTTTCAAAAAGTTTGGAAAGTAGTATCAAGCAAGTCCATGGTCGACAGGAATATAATTGAATCTTGTTTCATAAAAAGCAGTTTTGACAATAATATGAATATTTCCTTTGGTTTATATAAATTAGATCCATTTATAATTAATAGAATTTGGGAAGAATTTAATAATACACTGGACAAATAATTTTTAAATTTTCTTGGGTAGAATAGTTTGTGGGGTGAGTTGTGCAAAGGACCTATCCAAGTTGGGTCGGCGCGCGTCAGGTGTTTAACCGTTGTGGGATCTGATAGTGAGGTGCTGGCCAGATCCCTTATATAGCTACCTTGGATGCTTTACTTTCATAGTTCCTTGATAATGTGAGTAGTCACGAAAGCGCTTGGAATTTCTCTATTCTTTCAGAGTGGTTGTTTTGCATATATATATATATATATATATATATATATATATATATATATATATATATATATATATATATATATATATATATATATATATATATATATATATATATATATATATATATATATATAATAATAATGATCTAGATAGTAGGTTGGTAAACAGCAACCGCCCAGGGAGGTACTACCGTCCTGCCAAGTGAGTGTACAACGAAAGCCTGTAATTGTTTAACATGATGGTAGGATTGCTGGTGTCTTTTGTCTGTCTCATAAACATGCAAGATTTTAGGTATGTCTTGCTACTTCTACTTACACTTAGGTCACACTACACATACATGTACAAGCATATATATACACACATACCCCTCTGGGTTTTCTTCTATTTTCTTTCTAGTTCTTGTTCTTGTTTATTTCCTCTTACCTCCATGGGGAAGTGGAACAGAATTCTTCCTCCGTAAGCCATGCGTGTTGTAAAAGGCGACTAAAATGCCGGGAGCAAGGGGCTAGTAACCCCTTCTCCTGTATATATTACCAAATTTAAAAAGAGAAACTTTAGTTTTTTCTTTTGGGCCACCCCGCCTCTGTGGGATACGGCTGGTATGTTGAATGAAAGAATATATATATGAAGGGATTCAGGGAAACCGGCAGGCCGGACTTGAGTCCTGGAGATGGGAAGTACAGTGCCTGCACTCTGAAGGAGGGGTGTTAATGTTGCAGTTTAAAAACTGTAGTGTAAAGCACCCTTCTGGCAAGACAGTGATGGAGTGAATGATGGTGAAAGTTTTTCTTTTTCGGGCCACCCTGCCTTGGTGGGAATCGGCCAGTGTGATAATAAAATAATATATTATATATATATATATATATATATATATATATATATATATATATATATATATATATATATACATATATAAAAATATGTAACACACCCTGCACGTAATTGCATAATTATACATCTTCACATGTACACATACAGAAAAGTTAAAAGTTTACATACATGCATGTATACTTAAGCACAAATACTCACACTCAATCATAGTTTTATTTTATTACATTTGAATTTTATGAGTGACCTGTACCATTCCTTTAGTATACAATGAGGTAGAGGTAGAGGTGCTTATGAGATATGGAAAACCTTTCTCGGATTGTGTAAGCACCGAAATGCATTCCTAAAGTTGTTCCTTCGCTTTATTTTTAAAATTTAGTTTCCTTTCTCAAAAATTTCGTTTATATATTCATCCATCACGTGAGAAGACTTCATCAAATGGTTTTGAACTATTCAACTCTAGTGAACAGTAACTAGAACAATGTTCGTAAAACTGTTGTTATGTGCGGGTGTCCAATGATCAACGTTATACAACCTGTTCCATGATTCTTGGAATGAGTTCGATAAATTTCGATAACGTCTATGTCATGGCTTTAAACATTTAAGTGTAATCGACGTGTATAGCTGCACATCTGTCAGTTTTATGTGTAATTCCTTTCAAAGAGAAATCTCAGTAATACACGAGTGTTCCTCTTTTGAGCAATGTTTAATAACTGCTGCATCTTTAAGGACAGGATTTCACATATTAAGTTTAGTTAGTGTATGTGCATGTTTATCAATATATTAACAGTTAAAAAACTGGAGTGGTTTAAATCCATACGATAACTAGCGAAAGCTTCTGGTGATCAGCTTCAAGATTTCAGCGCTTGTGTGTTGACCTGGATGCAAGATTCCTGTTGTTGTGTGTTTACCTGGATGCAAGATTCCTGTTGTTGTGTGTTTACCTGGATGCAAGATTCCTGTTGTTGTGTGTTTACCTGGATGCAAGATTCCTGTTGTTGTGTGTTTACCTGGATGCAAGATTCCTGTTGTTGTGTGTTTACCTGGATGCAAGATTCCCGTGTTTGTGTTTTCCTGGATGCAAGATTCCTGTTGTTGTGTGTTTACCTGGATGCAAGATTCCCGTGTTAGTGTGTTTACCTGGATGCAAGATTCCCTTGGTTGTGTGTTTACCTGTATGCAAGATTCCCGTGTTAGTGTGTTTACCTGGGTGCAAGATTCCCATGGTTGTGTGTTTACCTGGATGCAAAATTCACGTGGTTGTGTGTTTACTTGGATGCGAGAATCCCGTGGTTGTGTGTTTACCTGTATACAAGATTCCCGTGTTTTTGTGTTTATCTGGATTCAATCAATCAATCAATCAAGTTTACTCTCTATAAGGAGTACAATGCGTGGTTTACAGATTTTGGATATTGTGTGGTTAATATGTTTTAAAATACTAATTGCAGAGGGGGCCACTAGGACACTTAGCATGGCTAGGCATTTCGGGCAGACTTAGATTAATTCTAAACTTTAAATTATTACAGATTATGTATTAAGGATAAGTGACTACATTATAGTTTGTAAGTTTAGCAATGTGAATGCTTTTGTTTTGGCACAATACATAGTGTCTATATTGGAGTATCATAGGCAATCTTGTGACTAGTTAGGAATCATTATTTTAAGATTAAGATACGTATTTCTGTGTTTATAGTCGATGGGTGAGTGAGTGTAAGTGTGAACCACCATGTGGTTTACATGTTGTTAGTTGACAGGGAGTATCAGGGAGATAAGATGTTTTCTAACTTTAGTTTTGAAAGTGATGAATGTGTCTGCAGTTCTAGAGTTTTCAGGTAGGGTGTTCCAGATTTTAGGCCCTTTGACACATATTGAATTTTTGTAAAGGTTTAGTCGGACACGGGGAATGTCATAGAGATGTTTGTGTCTGGTGTTATGCCTGTGGGTCCTGTCACAACTATCGTGTGGATGTGTGTTTATCTGGATGCAAGATTCCCGTGTTTGTGTGTTTACCTGGATACAAGATTCCCGTGTTTGTGTGTTTACCTGGATGCAAGATTCCCGTGTTTGTGTGTTTACCTGGATGCAAGATTCCCGTGTTTGTGTGTTTACCTGGATGCAAGATTCCCGTGTTTGTGTGTTTACCTGGATACAAGATTCCCGTGTTTGTGTGTTTACCTGGATGCAAGATTCCCGTGTTTGTGTGTTTACCTGGATACAAGATTCCCGTGTTTGTGTGTTTACCTGGATGCAAGATTCCCGTGTTTATGTTTACCTGGATGCAAGATTCCCGTGTTTGTGTGTTTACCTGGATGCAAGATTCCCGTGTTTGTGTGTTTACCTGGATGCAAGATTCCTGTGCTTGTGTGTTTACCTGGATGCAAGATTCCCGTGTTTGTGTGTTTACCTGGATGCAAGATTCCCGTGTTTGTGTGTTTACCTGGATGCAAGATTCCTGTGCTTGTGTGTTTACCTGGATGCAAGATTCCCGTGTTTGTGTGTTTACCTGGATGCAAGATTCCCGTGTTTGTGTGTTTACCTGGGTGCAAGATTCCCGTGTTTGTGTTTGCCTGGATGCAAGATTCCCGTGTTTGTGTGTTTGCCTGGGTGCAAGATTCCCGTGTTTGTGTGTTTACCTGGATGCAAGATTCAAGTGGTTGTGTGTTTACCTGGATGCAAGATTCAAGTGGTTGTGTGTTTACCTGGATGCAAGATTCAAGTGGTTGTGTGTTTACCTGGATGCAAGATTCAAGTGGTTGTGTGTTTACCTGGATGCAAGATTCCCGTGTTTGTGTTTTTACCTGGATGCAAGATTCCTGTGCTTGTGTGTTTACCTGGATGCAAGATTCCCGTGTTTGTGTGTTTACCTGGATGCAAGATTCCCGTGTTTGTGTGTTTACCTGGATGCAAGATTCCCGTGTTAGTGTGTTTACCTGGATGCAGCATTCCCGTGTTTGTGAGTTTACCTGGATGCAAGATTCCCGTGTTAGTGTGTTTACCTGGATGCAGCATTCCCGTGTTTGTGAGTTTACCTGGATGCAAGATTCCCGTGTTTGTGTGTTTACCTGGATGCAAGATTCCCGTGCTTGTGTGTTTACCTGGATGCAAGATTCCCGTGCTTGTCTGTTTACCTGGATGCAAGATTCCCGTGTTTGTGTGTTTACGTGGATGCAAGATTCCCGTGTTTATGTTTACCTGGATGCAAGATTCCCGTGTTTGTGTGTTTACCTGGATGCAAGATTCCCGTGTTTGTGTTTGCCTGGATGCAAGATTCCCGTGTTTGTGTGTTTACCTGGATGCAAGATTCCTGTGCTTGTGTGTTTACCTGGATGCAAGATTCCCGTGTTTGTGTGTTTACCTGGATGCAAGATTCCCGTGTTTGTGTGTTTACCTGGATGCAAGATTCCTGTGCTTGTGTGTTTTCCTGGATGCAAGATTCCCGTGTTTGTGTGTTTACCTGGATGCAAGATTCCCGTGTTTGTGTGTTTACCTGGATGCAAGATTCCCGTGTTTGTGTGTTTACCTGGATGCAAGATTCCCGTGTTTGTGTGTTTACCTGGATGCAAGATTCCCGTGGTTGTGTGTTTACCTGGATGCAAGATTCCCGTGGTTGTGTGTTTACCTGGATGCAAGATTCCCGTGTTTGTGTGTTTACCTGGATGCAAGATTCCCGTGTTTATGTTTACCTGGATGCAAGATTCCCGTGTTTGTGTGTTTACCTGGATGCAAGATTCCCGTGTTTGTGTTTGCCTGGATGCAAGATTCCCGTGTTTGTGTGTTTACCTGGGTGCAAGATTCCCGTGTTTGTGTTTGCTTGGATGCAAGATTCCCGTGTTTGTGTGTTTGCCTGGGTGCAAGATTCCCGTGTTTGTGTGTTTACCTGGATGCAAGATTCAAGTGGTTGTGTGTTTACCTGGATGCAAGATTCAAGTGGTTGTGTGTTTACCTGGATGCAAGATTCAAGTGGTTGTGTGTTTACCTGGATGCAAGATTCAAGTGGTTGTGTGTTTACCTGGATGCAAGATTCAAGTGGTTGTGTGTTTACCTGGATGCAAGATTCAAGTGGTTGTGTGTTTACCTGGATGCAAGATTCAAGTGGTTGTGTGTTTACC
The DNA here is from genome assembly GCF_038502225.1 of Cherax quadricarinatus. Classification (NCBI taxonomy): domain Eukaryota; kingdom Metazoa; phylum Arthropoda; class Malacostraca; order Decapoda; family Parastacidae; genus Cherax; species Cherax quadricarinatus. The sequence continues at coordinate 46,167,675 of NC_091312.1, forward strand.
TGGATGCAAGATTTCCGTGTTTATGTTTACCTGGATGCAAGATTCCCGTGTTTGTGTGTTTACCTGGATACAAGATTCCCGTGTTTGTGTGTTTACCTGGATGCAAGATTCCCGTGTTTATGTTTACCTGGATGCAAGATTCCCGTGTTTGTGTGTTTACCTGGATACAAGATTCCCGTGTTTGTGTGTTTACCTGGATGCAAGATTCCCGTGTTTATGTTTACCTGGATGCAAGATTCCCGTGTTTGTGTGTTTACCTGGATGCAAGATTCCCGTGTTTGTGTGTTTACCTGGATGCAAGATTCCCGTGCTTGTGTGTTTACCTGGATGCAAGATTCCCGTGCTTGTGTGTTTACCTGGATGCAAGATTCCCGTGTTTGTGTGTTTACCTGGATGCAAGATTCCCGTGTTTATGTTTACCTGGATGCAAGATTCCCGTGTTTGTGTGTTTACCTGGATGCAAGATTCCCGTGTTTGTGTTTGCCTGGATGCAAGATTCCCGTGTTTGTGTGTTTACCTGGGTGCAAGATTCCCGTGTTTGTGTTTGCTTGGATGCAAGATTCCCGTGTTTGTGTGTTTGCCTGGGTGCAAGATTCCCGTGTTTGTGTGTTTACCTGGATGCAAGATTCAAGTGGTTGTGTGTTTACCTGGATGCAAGATTCAAGTGGTTGTGTGTTTACCTGGATGCAAGATTCAAGTGGTTGTGTGTTTACCTGGATGCAAGATTCAAGTGGTTGTGTGTTTACCTGGATGCAAGATTCAAGTGGTTGTGTGTTTACCTGGATGCAAGATTCAAGTGGTTGTGTGTTTACCTGGATGCAAGATTCAAGTGGTTGTGTGTTTACCTGGATGCAAGATTTCCGTGTTTATGTTTACCTGGATGCAAGATTCCCGTGTTTGTGTGTTTACCTGGATGCAAGATTCCCGTGTTTATGTTTGCCTGGATGCATGATTCCCGTGTTTGTGTGTTTACCTGGATGCAAGATTCCCGTGTTTGTGTGTTTACCTGGATGCAAGATTCCCGTGTTTGTGTTTGCCTGGATGCAAGATTCCCGTGTTTGTGTGTTTACCTGGATGCAAGATTTCCGTGTTTGTGTGTTTACCTGGATACAAGATTCCCGTGTTTGTGTGTTTACCTGGATGCAAGATTCCCGTGTTTATGTTTACCTGGATGCAAGATTCCCGTGTTTGTGTGTTTACCTGGATGCAAGATTCCCGTGTTTGTGTGTTTACCTGGATACAAGATTCCCGTGGATGTGTGTTTACCTGGATGCAAGATTCCCGTGGTTGTGTGTTTACCTGGATGCAAGATTCCCGTGGATGTGTGTTTACCTGGATGCAAGATTCCCGTGGTTGTGTGTTTACCTGGATACAAGATTCCCGTGTTTGTGTGTTTACCTGGATGCAAGATTCCCGTGTTTGTGTGTTTACCTGGATACAAGATTCCCGTGTTTGTGTGTTTACCTGGATGCATGATTCCCGTGTTTATGTTTACCTGGATGCAAGATTCCCGTGTTTGTGTGTTTACCTGGATGCAAGATTCCCGTGTTTGTGTGTTTACCTGGATGCAAGATTCCCGTGTTTGTGTGTTTACCTGGATACAAGATTCCCGTGTTTGTGTGTTTACCTGGATGCAAGATTCCCGTGTTTATGTTTACCTGGATGCAAGATTCCCGTGTTTGTGTGTTTACCTGGATGCAAGATTCCCGTGTTTGTGTGTTTACCTGGATGCAAGATTCCCGTGTTTGTGTGTTTACCTGGATGCAAGATTCCTGTGCTTGTGTGTTTACCTGGATGCAAGATTCCCGTGTTTGTGTGTTTACCTGGATGCAAGATTCCCGTGTTTGTGTGTTTACCTGGATGCAAGATTCCTGTGCTTGTGTGTTTACCTGGATGCAAGATTCCCGTGTTTGTGTGTTTACCTGGATGCAAGATTCCCGTGTTTGTGTGTTTACCTGGGTGCAAGATTCCCGTGTTTGTGTTTGCCTGGATTCAAGATTCCCGTGGTTGTGTGTTTACCTGGATGCAAGATTCCCGTGATTGTGTGGTTTACCTGGATGCAAGATTCCCGTGTTAGTGTGTTTACCTGGATGCAAGATTCCCTTGGTTGTGTGTTTACCTGTATGCAAGATTCCCGTGTTAGTGTGTTTACCTGGGTGCAAGATTCCCATGGTTGTGTGTTTACCTGGATGCAAAATTCACGTGGTTGTGTGTTTACTTGGATGCGAGAATCCCGTGGTTGTGTGTTTACCTGTATACAAGATTCCCGTGTTTTTGTGTTTATCTGGATTCAATCAATCAATCAATCAAGTTTACTCTCTATAAGGAGTACAATGCGTGGTTTACAGATTTTGGATATTGTGTGGTTAATATGTTTTAAAATACTAATTGCAGAGGGGGCCACTAGGACACTTAGCATGGCTAGGCATTTCGGGCAGACTTAGATTAATTCTAAACTTTAAATTATTACAGATTATGTATTAAGGCTAAGTGACTACATTATAGTTTGTAAGTTTAGCAATGTGAATGCTTTTGTTTTGGCAAAATACATAGTGTCTATATTGGAGTATCATAGGCAATCTTATGACTAGTTAGGAATCATTATTTTAAGATTAAGATACGTATTTCTGTGTTTATAGTCGATGGGTGAGTGAGTGTAAGTGTGAACCACCATGTGGTTTACATGTTGTTAGTTGACAGGGTGTATCAGGGAGATAAGATGTTTTCTAACTGTAGTTTTGAAAGTGATGAATGTGACTGCAGTTCTAGAGTTTTCAGGTAGGGTGTTCCAGATTTTAGGCCCTTTGACACATATTGAATTTTTGTAAAGGTTTAGTCGGACACGGGGAATGTCATAGAGATGTTTGTGTCTGGTGTTATGCCTGTGGATCCTGTCACAACTATCTTGTGGATGTGTGTTTACCTGGATGCAAGATTCCCGTGGTTGTGTGTTTACCTGGATGCAAGATTCCCGTGGTTGTGTGTTTACCTGGATACAAGATTCCCGTGGTTGTGTGTTTACCTGGATGCAAGATTCCCGTGGTTGTGTGTTTACCTGGATACAAGATTCCCGTGGTTGTGAGTTTACCTGGATGCAAGATTCCCGTGGTTGTGAGTTTACCTGGATGCAAGATTCCCGTGGTTGTGTGTTTACCTGGATACAAGATTCCCGTGTTTGTGTGTTTACCTGGATACTAGATTCCCGTGTTTGTTTTTACCTGGATACAAGATTCCCGTGTTTGTGTTTACCTGGATACAAGATTCCCGTGTTTGTTTTTACCTGGATACAAGATTCCCGTGTTTGTTTTTACCTGGATACAAGATTCACGTGGTTGTGTGTTTACCTGGATACAAGATTCCCGTGTTTGTGTTTGCCTGGATGCAAGATTCCCGTGTTTGTGTTTACCTGGATACAAGATTCCCGTGTTTGTTTTTATCTGGATGCAAGATTTCCGTGTTTGTGTTTGCCTGGATACAAGATTCCCGTGTTTGTGTGTTTACCTGGATGCAAGATTCCCGTGTTTGTGTTTGCCTGGGTGCAAGATTCCCGTGTTTGTGTGTTTGCCTGGATGCAAGATTCCCGTGTTTGTGTTGGCCTGGGTACAAGATTCCCGTGTTTGTTTGCCTGGATGCAAAATTCCCGTGTTTGTTTGCCTGGATGCAAGATTCCCGTGTTTGTTTGCCTGGATGCAAGATTCCCGTGTTTGTTTGCCTGGATGCAAGATTCCCGTGTTTGTTTGCCTGGATGCAAGATTCCCGTGTTTGTTTGCCTGGATGCAAGATTCCCGTGTTTGTTTGCCTGGATGCAAGATTCCCGTGTTTGCTTGCCTGGATGCAAGATTCCCGTGTTTGTTTGCCTGGATGCAAGATTCCCGTGTTTGTTTGCCTGGATGCAAGATTCCCGTGTTTGTTTACCTGGATGCAAGATTCCCGTGTTTGTTTGCCTGGATGCAAGATTCCCGTGTTTGTTTGCCTGGATGCAAGATTCCCGTGTTTGTTTGCCTGGATGCAAGATTCCCGTGTTTGTTTGCCTGGATGCAAGATTCCCGTGTTTGTTTGCCTGGATGCAAGATTCCCGTGTTTGTTTGCCTGGGTACAAGATTCCCGTGTTTGTTTGCCTGGATGCAAGATTCCCGTGTTTGTTTGCCTTTATGCAAGATTCCCGTGTTTGTTTGCCTGGATGCAAGATTCCCGTGTTTGTTTGCCTGGATGCAAGATTCCCGTGTTTGTTTGCCTGGGTACAAGATTCCCGTGTTTGTTTGCCTGGATGCAAGATTCCCGTGTTTGTTTGCCTGGATGCAAGATTCCCGTGTTTGTTTGCCTGGATGCAAGATTCCCGTGTTTGTTTGCCTGGGTACAAGATTCCCGTGTTTGTTTGCCTGGATGCAAGATTCCCGTGTTTGTTTGCCTGGATGCAAGATTCCCGTGTTTGTTTGCCTGGATGCAAGATTGTGTTTGTTTGCCTGGATGCAAGATTCCCGTGTTTGTTTGCCTGGATGCAAGATTCCCGTGTTTGTTTGCCTGGATGCAAGATTCCCGTGTTTGCTTGCCTGGATGCAAGATTCCCGTGTTTGTTTGCCTGGATGCAAGATTCCCGTGTTTGTTTGCCTGGATGGAAGATTCCCGTGTTTGTTTGCCTGGATGCAAGATTCCCGTGTTTGTTTGCCTGGATGCAAGATTCCCGTGTTTGTTTGCCTGGATGCAAGATTCCCGTGTTTGTTTGCCTGGATGCAAGATTCCCGTGTTTGCTTGCCTGGATGCAAGATTCCCGTGTTTGTTTGCCTGGATGCAAGATTCCCGTGGAAGATTCCCGTGTTTGTTTGCCTGGATGCAAGATTCCCGTGTTTGTTTGCCTGGATGCAAGATTCCCGTGTTTGTTTGCCTGGATGCAAGATTCCCGTGTTTGTTTGCCTGGATGCAAGATTCCCGTGTTTGTTTGCCTGGATGCAAGATTCCCGTGTTTGTTTGCCTGGATGCAAGATTCCCGTGTTTGTTTGCCTGGATGGAAGATTCCCGTGTTTGTTTGCCTGGATGCAAGATTCCCGTGTTTGTTTGCCTGGATGCAAGATTCCCGTGTTTGTTTGCCTGGATGCAAGATTCCCGTGTTTGTTTGCCTGGATGCAAGATTCCCGTGTTTGTTTGCCTGGATGCAAGATTCCCGTGTTTGCTTGCCTGGATGCAAGATTCCCGTGTTTGTTTGCCTGGATGCAAGATTCCCGTGTTTGTTTGCCTGGATGGAAGATTCCCGTGTTTGTTTGCCTGGATGCAAGATTCCCGTGTTTGTTTGCCTGGATGCAAGATTCCCGTGTTTGTTTGCCTGGATGCAAGATTCCCGTGTTTGTTTACCTGGATGCAAGATTCCCGTGTTTGTTTACCTGGATGCAAGATTCCCGTGTTTGTTTACCTGGATGCAAGATTCCCGTGTTTGTTTACCTGGATGCAAGATTCCCGTGTTTGTTTGCCTGGATGCAAGATTCCCGTGTTTGTTTGCCTGGATGCAAGATTCCCGTGTTTGTTTACCTGGATGCAAGATTCCCGTGTTTGTTTACCTGGATGCAAGATTCCCGTGTTTGTTTGCCTGGATGCAAGATTCCCGTGTTTGTTTGCCTGGATGCAAGATTCCCGTGTTTGTTTGCCTGGATGCAAGATTCCCGTTATTCTTGGCTGTGTAAGTCTCAATTTGTCATTTTTATTAAAGAATTGTGAGTGATTTCCAATTCTTGACTAAATAATTCTCCTTCTGGGTAATTCCAAGTTTAGATTTGATGCAAGTGAATATAACAATTACTCATCGTCGTTAAAATAATTTCATTCATTGATTTCCGGGCAAATAATTGGAGAATGGCTTTAATGATATATAGTTTGGCACTAACTTCGAGCTGACTTAATATTAGTTTGCAAATTTATTAAATATATTCGTTTCTTTGTAATAACTAAAAGGATAATATTTCATCTGAGTGGCATCAAATTCTTAATTGGAATTATATTTTGCATTGTGTAGGCGGCATTTTTTGCTAATTTAATTAAAGAAATTGTATGAAGATGGAGTTTCTGAAAACGATATATTGTTCTTACAGAACTGCTGAAAATTTTGAGCAAATTGTGAAAAAACTAAGATATGTTAAATTTTGGGAATTTATGGAGTCCTAGAGTGTCCTGTTGTCTGAATTTCTCAATATTTTACTTTAGTTAATATTTTATTTAGTTTATAACTCTAGAACGCAATATACAACATACTTCAAATTGTTAGCACTACTGCACTTCGACTAAAGAAAGATTCATGCAACATGCAACATAACACATTCCTAGATGTGATCTCCACGTAACAACGTGAGAAAGATCTCTTCTAATCATCAAACATTCAACAAAGGAATATCCTACTTAGACAAGCGATGGATTATTAATGGAGTGAAAAGATACCAATTTGCGAATCTTAGTTTTGAAAATATGTGGTGTAATTACCTTTAATATATCTTGACTATTCCTCATTTGAACTAATAAAATCATTAACTGGGCTGATGGATCTTTTAGGGAAGAACCGTAACTTGTAAGTTTAATCTGTGTCGTTGTAAGTTTGACACTATAGTAGCGTAGTTAATCAACAAAAAATTGTTGGATTCTATGCGATAAGTGGAGAATGCATCTTCTGGTCGGCTTCAAACTATTAGGGCTGGAATGATTCCCTGAACAGAAGGGGTTTTCTGCTTTTGATCTGCATGAGACCCAAGTTGACACATTAATTTCTATACAGTAGCTAATGAATGTTTAGTCTGATCGGTGTCAGTCAACAGTGATGATTTACTTAGAAGTTTACATTGTGTAATTCAAATTTGCCAGTATTCAAATATAGTTAAAAATCTTGGAATCTTTTTTCCGTGAGATAACTGAAGGATGTTTCATCCAATCGGATTCAAACTTTCAATATAAATGTGTCTTAGTGGGTTTTCTAGTCTTCACTTAGCTATTTTTAAAAAAATGAAAAATCATAGTTATTCTTCTAGACGACTAAGAAATTAAATTAACTAGTTGAAAAAATAAAAACAAAATAGAATATTACATATACAATATATGTCTATTATCATGTCTCATGAACCCTTCAGGAGTTACAAAACGTTTTATAACAAATCAACAACAAATGATCAATTTTAAGTTGAATTAATGCTATTTTTCTTACCTACTTTGGTCTGTAATGCTTCCTTTGATAGAAGAGAAACTTGTGTGCATTAGTTTCCCTGAGGAAACAGGAGAACCCTCATTTTTTTTTCGAACAATTATATTTTTTAAGCAACTATTTTTAAGTAATTTTTAAGGGAATCGACAACCACTATCGACTAAGGATTACCTTAGCTTCTGACAAATCTAAGATTAGCTTTCCGACATGTAAGGAGTCATTCACGACACTGTATACCATGTACGCCAGGCACATACTGGAGTAAGCAGTATCAGTTTGGAACCTACACATGGTCAAAGATATCGAGAAAATTGGAAAAAGTGAAGAGGTTAGTAACAAAATTAGTCCCGAGGCTAAGGGGTATGTCCTATGAGGAGAGTTTAAGAGAACCCAGCCTGATGACACTGGAGGACAGGGGAGCTAGGAAGAATATGGTAACGATGTACAAAATAATGAGAGGAATTGACTAAATTTTTATTTTTTTATTTATTTGCGCTATCGGCCTGTAGTTATTTGCAATTTCTTTATCACTATTTTTGTGAAGTGGAGCAATATCGGTGGCTTTTAACGACTCTGAAATGGTACGTTTGTCTAGTTTCTTCCATAGAATATTACAAGCACGAGATAATGTGTTCAATCGATAAAGATGAGCATGCTTCCGATTAGCTGCATTTCGGGTCTTGTTCACGAGAAACTCACTCGGGTCGTCAGTCTGTTGACTCATTAATATTAATGTGTGCTGAAGTATTAACAGTTAAGGTTCCTAGCTCACGAGGCCTGGAATCAATAATTATTGCCGGTGAAAGAAAGTGGGACCAGAAGCTGAGTCTCGACCCCTGCAAGAATATATAGGTGAATAAATAAATACATATAAGCGCGTACACACACATTTACACTAACAGTGGAGTTCCAAAGGAGTCAGTCCTAAAGCTGATACTTTTTCTTATATATGTGAATGACATGACAAAAGGGATAGAGTCAGTTGTGTCTTTGTTTTCAGACGACGTGTAACTAACGAGAAGAATACAAGCGGACGAGGATTACGTAAGGGTATCAAGGGATCAGGACAGGCTGGAAGCGTGGTCTGAGAAATGACTTTTGAAGTTTAACCCCACCGAGTGCAAAGTTATGAAGATTGGGGGACGACAAATAAGACAGTAAACGGAGTACAGGCTTAGGGTTCAAAGGGTAAAAACTTTACTCAAGGAGAAGGATCTTAGGGAGAGTATCATACCGAGCACATTCCCTGAAGTGCACATCAACCAAACAACTGCTGCAGCATTTGTGCACCTGGCAAAGCTAAGACTAGCATTTCGACATCTAAGTAAAGAGTCGTTCACGACACTGTACACCGTGTATGTCAGACCCATATTGGTTTATGTCCTACAAGGGAAGGTAAAGGGAATTCAACCTGACATGGCAACGACGTACAAAATACCGAGAGGAATTGACAAGTTGAACTGGGGCACAATGTTTCAGAGATGGGAAACAGGAACATGAGGGCACAACTAGAAGTTAAAAACTCAGATGAGTCTTAGGGATGTTAGGAAGCATCTCTTCAGCCTTAGGATTGTCAGGAAGTGGAACAATATGGAAAGTGAAGTAGTGGAAGTGGGACCCATAAAAAGCTTTAAGATGAGGTACGATAAGGCAGAGCTTATAGGAGAAAGAGTTTGGACCTAGTAGCGACCAGTGAAGAGACGGAGCCAGGAGCTATAAATCGAACCCTTCAACTACAAATAGGTGAGTACACACTCACGCACGCACGAACACACGCAGACACACACATGAACTTGCACAAACACAAACACACACACACACACACACAAAAAAAAAAAGGAGCCCACTGGAAAGGAAGGAGACAAGACTAAGCTAAGGCCCTATCAGTCCACCAAGCAAGACCGAGGAATGCAGGGGGAAAGCTGTTAGGAGCAGGAACAGCAGTGAGAGGGGAGAAGGTAGAGAAGGTGACAGGTCTCATGCAGAGGCACGACCATGCCACCAATAGTTACTGGAAAAAAAATAAGAGAGACAATGGCTATGTACAAATGAGACCCAGTGATGCAGAGGGAAAGGGAATAGGAGGATGAGAGGGAGAAGTCAGTGTTTATTCAAGGGCTTCAGGAGAGCGAAGGGAGGACACATAATGAAAGATGGCAGAAAGGAAAACAGGAGATTGAAAACATCAAATGGGTGAGGAGGATTTGACTGAGGTAGTAAATTTTCAGAGAATAGGAGGGTACTTGAAGGGGAGAAATCAGCCAGTCAAACTGATTTCCAGGGCAGAAATGGTGTGGAACAGGATCCTGCATGAGAAACCAAGGCTGCAGGAATCATCAACAAACAAGAGGGTGTTCCTAGACCATGACAGAACAAGAACAGAATGACAGCAGCTAAGGGAGAAGATACAGAAGTGAAAGGGGCTAGGAAGAGAAACAAGGATAGAGTCAGCAGAGCCAGGCAGAGAAACAAGCAGAAGCACACACACACAACCACCATCAGAACCCCACAGCCAAATACGCTATCCCAACACAAACCACAATCCACACTTAGAGCCCCCACCCCACAATATGCTGTAGAATCCCACAGCACACTATCAGGCCCCTACCCCCACAGACCCCCCAGAACACAGTGCTGAAGAGGAAACTGAAGGCATGGTATACCAGTGCTGATGGAATAATGAATAAGTGGGAGTGGCACATAAGAATCAAAGAGGCACGACCAGACATCATAGCTCTCACCGAAACTAAGCTCACACAAATGGTAGCAGATGCTGTCTTTCCAACAGGATATCAGATCTTGAGGAAGGACAGAGGGAACAGAAGGGGTGGAGGACTGGCCCTGCTCATCAAAAATCAATGGGATGCCTTTCAGGGAATTTGACGTATTAGTAAGTCTTATGCCCCAGTGTTGGTGATGTACTAGTACGCATACATTCTAGCACCTTCAAATCGAGTGGTAGAGAGCTGGTAGGCCTACATGTGATAGAATGGGTCTGCATGGTAAGTGTGCAAAGTAGGAAAAATCTAGGCACTCGCATTGTATTCTGGGAGTGGTAATTCAGTGCGCCTTTGTCACCGAGCCAAAGCCGTAAAGATTACCTAACTCTCTGGGTGGGGAAGGCAGTGTGGAAGTGGAGAAGGGAGCATGGGTTTGTGTAAACAACCTGGCTTGCTGGCTGGCTGGGTGGCTGGGTAACTGGCTTGCTGGCTAACTGGATGGCTTGCTAACTGGCTGGCTAACTGGATGTCTTGCTAACTGGCTGGCTGACTGGCTGGCTGGCTGGCTGGCTGGCTGGCTAACTGGCTGGCTGGCTAACTGGCTGTGTTGAGAAATGGTTTACCAGCTAAGGTTAAAGATTAAATATAGGGGAATTTAGCTTGGTAAGACAGCGCATCGCCTGCACAGCCGCCCCTGCAGGCTAGGTCTTGAGAAGTCGTAACCACTTCACAATGGGCTGAAATGGAAATGTCTTATGGAAATGGGTATTATGTCAGCATATATCAGACACTGATTGCTGACAAAACTTACACGTGTGGACTCAAAAGTCTGCTTCTCACAGGGTTTTATGATAAGTTACGAATTCGTAACTTGTACTCAACTGTGCAGTCAATCGAGCTCATTACGAATCAGTGCACTTACCTTGTTATATGTATCTGACCCATAGTTATGCCCGGATATCCGATGTTTTGATTGAAGAATAGTGTTCTTTGAAGAATGTCACACTACACTCTGTTGGATCGCAACACACATTGTTACACTGTTCATCAATAATTGTTCACACCATAATGTCAATAAAGAAGCTGATCACACTTCTCTGTAAGTGTTTATTGAGATTCTTTTGTGCAAAATGCGTGGAACAGTGTTCTTGATTGGTTATCCTGGCACATCAATGTCTCTCTCTCAGTAGAGCCAAAAGTAATCTGACCTCACAGCGTCATACGCCACTTCAGTGCCCCTAGAACATAAAGGAAAAGCTGACCTAGTACTTATTGTGTCCTTGCCAAACTTCCTCCATGAAGCAAAGCAGAATGCTAGATTCTTGCTGTCTTAAGCATAGACAACAATGTACACTATCTTTACCATGGTAATAAAGTGGGAGCAGGATTTTCCTTAATTGTCCTGCTAAGGTAAGAGATGGACTGTCTCTTATTAAACTACACTTTGCAAACTCTGGACTCTTGCAAGGAGCAGCAGTCACTTGACCACGTCACATACTTGTACTGCATCTGGGATCAATTACTTGCTGTAGCAGTAAACAAGATGCTTGCCCCTTCTGAGAGGGCTGGGCTCCTAAGGGCTGAAAGGGGCTGAAGGGGGCTAATACCCCCTCCTGGAGAAAATTTCTCCACACTGGGGGGCGGCGGAGGTTCGCTGCAGGTGAACTATTCATCACTTAACATTAATTTGATTTTCTCGCTCACCACCACTGCTGCTTGTCTTTTCTGAACAGCTTTAGTTTGTGTAGTTTCTGGAGAATCACTGATTTTGTTTTCAACACTGTGAAATTCTAACAGTACTAATTTATTTATTGTCCGCTTATTCACTACACTTTTGCTCAAAACATCAACTGTCCTGATGATTTCATTTGCATCAGGGTATATGGTCACAATTTTTCCAAGTGGCCATTGAGACCTCGGACCATCATTGTCAATAATCACTATGTCACCAGTTCTTAAGGACTTATGATTTTCAGGAACACCAGCTCCATAGAAGTGTTCTCTCAATGAGGTGAGATAGTCTTCTCGCAAAATTTTCTCCCAACGTTCAATCACTTTATTAAGGTGTTTGAATTTACGTCTGAGTTGCTCATGTTCGAAATAAGTAGGATCCTCCATGATTTCTTTATCATTCATGGGAGGAACAGGTTCGAGCCTTCTGCCATGGAGTAAATGAGATGGACTTAACACTTTTAAATTGTTCAGATCATCGGTAACATAAGTTAGAGGTCTGTTCTTGACTATTTTCTATTTCAGTCACAACTGTACGGAATTCTTCTAAGTCGATTCTCTGGCGATGAAGAGTCTTCCTTAAACAACGTTTTACAATGCCGATCATTCTTTCATAAAATCCGCCGTGCCATGGAGATTTAGGAGGAATGTATCTCCAACGACAACTGCGTTGATTCAGCATGTGTTGTACTTCTGGCTGATCAAAGATCTTGCTTATATAAGCAGCCCCAGCAACAAAGTTCATTACATTGTCTGAAATCATCAGTCTGGGGCATGCCCTTCTGGCTGCAAACCTTCTGAATAATTTGATAAAGGTTTCAGCAGACATGTCAGTGGCTACTTCTAGATGTACTGCTCTAGTTGTAGCACAAGTGAACAAACAGATGTACACCTTGATGGGAACTTTGTCAACTGTTTTGGTTAAAATTATTGGTCCAGTGTAATCTACACCTGTCACCTCAAATGGAGTGACATGACAAACCCTTTCAGAGGGATATGGAGGTGGATCTGGATACTGACATACTCGCATATCATAGTGACGACAAGTAATACAGTCCTTTATTTGTTTTTTCACACTTTGTCGACCTTGAGGTATCCAGTAGGATTGTCGTATATGACAAAGTGTGTCAGCTACCCCACCATGTAACACGTTACTGTGGGCGTTTTGCACAATCAGTTTTGTTAGCCAATGATTCTTGGGGATCAATATTGGATGTATGTCTTCTTTAAGTAGTGAAGAAATATGAATTCTTCCTCGACATCTTATAATCTTTTCTGAGTCGAGATAAAGTCCTAAAGAATTAATCATAAAAGGTTTCCTTGGGGATTTATCTTGTGTTTCCAGAAATTTATATTCTGTAGAGAAAACATCTTTCTGTATTAGTTTCACCCAGTATTTAATGGGTTCAGGATATTCATAATTAGATTTTAGCCCTTTAATGAATTTAATGACAAGAGCTGTAACTCTTAAGAGTTTACCCAAAGATGAGTATTTAGATCCACCAATGACTATTTCTGTTGTGTCTGCAGTTTTCACACAACTTATTTCTGCTGTGTTCAAGCAGACTGTTTCTTCTGGCATAATGTGAGCTTTTTGCTGAGGCCAGTTTTTTTCATTAGAGAGCCAGTTCGGTCCGTGGAGCCATAATTTATTATCCACAAATTTCTTGAGTGGGACACCACGTGACAACATGTCAGCTGGATTCTCTTGGGTAGAGACGTGGAGAAAGAGATAATCTCTCTGCATCTCTTTTATTTCTGCTACTCTATTCTGTACATAGACCAACTTACTCTTATTATTTCCTGACCACTGGAGAACTGTTTCATTATCACTCCAGATCACGGTTTTTTTCAGTAGTGAGATGATCAAGTACTTTGTTGAGATAGACAGCTAATTTTGTACCTACGTAGATTGCTGTCAGTTTCAATTGTGGTACTGTTCTGACCTTCAAGGGTGTTACCCTGGCCTTTGAAGTAATTAGTGTACTTCCTTCATCATTACTCATGTAAGTTACAGCGCCATAACCTCTGGTTGACGCATCACAGAACACATGCAATGTGTACTTGTTTCCCTCTTGGCCTATTTGTCTAGGAAATGTAATTTGATGAAGTTGTTTAAACTCCTTAGATATTTCATCCCAAGCTTAACTCATTTCTAGAGGCAAGTTCTCATTCCATCCAGTTTTGAGTTTCCATGCATCTTCCATAAGTATTTTACCTTTTATGGTAATTGGTGAGACGAGTCCTAGAGGATCAAAACATTGTGATACCTCTGACAGTAAACTACGTGTAGTGAGTGTACTGCATGATTTATTGTTTATCTTTTTGAGACTCAAAGTATCTTCCTGTGTGTTCCAATTAAGTCCCAGCATATTGTTGCAATCAGGAATTTCAGCTTCAGGGAAATCTTCTTTGATAAGTTCCCTTAATTGCATTGAATTAGTATTCCACATCCTTAGAAGCATATTTGCTTCTTTCATCTCCTTGTTAGCTTCTCTGTATAAGGATTTCAAATCCTCCTCTTTATTCACAGTACCTTGAAGATTGTCCACATAGAAACTTTTCTTTAAGATTTCTTTGGAGGGACTTTCAGATTTCTTCAAATGTGTATTTAGTGTAGCTTCTAGTAAGAATGGAGAGGATGTTGCACCAAATAATACTGCTTTGAAACGATAAGTTTTCACAGAACTTTGAGGATCATGTGGATTTTCAGGCCACAAGAATCTAGTATAATCTCTATCTAGTTCTTGTAGTCCTACTCTTAAGAAACCTTTGGAAATATCAGCCGTGTAGGCATATGGGTTTGTGCGAAATTTCATAAGCACGTCTCCAAGCTTCTCAGTTAGTGAGGGTCCGGTCATCAAACAGTTATTAAGACTTGCTACATCTTTATTTGCACGTGCGCTGCAATTATATACAACACGTATTGGAGTGGTTTGAGTGGTTTCAGAATCTTTTCTGACTCCATGGTGCGGGAGATAATGAGCTTCTGTCTTCAACTTATCCTTGACTACTTCCTCAATGAATTTATTTTCCAACTGTTCTTGTATGATATTATCATAGACAGTCAATAGCTCTGGATTCTTCCTGAGCTCATGTATTTGTGCTTTCATCTGTCCGAAAGCCATGCAATAATTGCTAGGCAGATGTGGTGGATTTAATTTCCATGGTAACCTAACCCAATACTGTCCATCTTTATATTTGACAGTGTCCAAATATTGGTTAGAAGTCTGAGACTCTTGTGGGCTTGGTTTATTTACATCAATACCTATCGCATCTAAATCCCACAGCTTATCATCTGGTTCATTCATTTCTTCCAGTAATAATCATTTTTGCTGTGGTACATGATCAGCGGTTATTCTTGTAACTAGTACATTTTCCACTGAATCAATATCAGCTTCTTTCCCACTTTGAGAGGGAATGGGACCACATATCATGTGGCCTCCTGCTGTTTTCAGCAAGTGAACATCATGTTTACTTACTATATTTTGCACAAAACAGTGATAATAATCACTTCCAATGATTAAATCAATTGGACTAATAGTGTCCGTCTGTATGTCAGGACAGGCTAACTTGACCTTAGCTGCTTTCAGTGCTGCAACTATTTCTTTTAATCCCTGGATCTGCACAGACTTAGGCAAATCATCTACTACCACAGCTTCTACTGTCTTTTTCCTGTTTCCTAGACCAACAGTGATTCTGGCTAGGTCATATGTCTGTTTACCAGAATTGTGGAAAAAACCAGCTATATCTAACTGTATTTTGGCATAGGGTTGTTTATTCAGTTTCTGTAACACTGTTCTTCTTATGAAGGACCTTTGTGAGCCTTGATCAAATAGTGTTAGCACATTGGTTTTATGTAATTTATTAGATAACTTGAGCTATCGGGAGAGCAGTTGCTTATCTCTCACATTTAATGCTGTTGCTTGTTGACTTCCTGATTCTGTGGAAGTCTTCTGCTGTTCAGCAAAAGTATTTGGGCATAATGCTGTATGATGCATACCCTTGCATTTAAAACACTTCTTCAGCGAGCATTTACCTCCCTTATGTTCACCTAAACACTTGATGTGCCCAATGTCTTCCAACACAAAGTACACATTTTGGAGTACGTTTATGTGTGACAGTCTGTTTACTGTCTGTTGTATTCACAACTTGATAAATGTCTATATGGGATTTCCCATTCTGTGGTGTAGTGAGCGTAGGTATACTCTTTTTATACTGAGTTGAAGGTTTGTTATCCACATGATTTGTGGATGTTTCATCTTGTTTCGTTGCTTGCAAGCATGAAACTATTGTTTGTAAACCATTGCTAATTTCTTCACAAGTGAAACAGTGTTTATTGAACATAATGTTTAATCGTTCAATAGTTGTGGTGACAGCTTATCCTGTACAATACCACTGATAAACCAATCACATTGTCTTAGGTCATATTTAGCACCCAGAGATCTAAGACTATTGTCTAATGTGATTCTAAATGCCTGTAAATCTGAAAAACAATGTTTGGGTGGCTTTAAGCTTGATATTAAGACTGCATGTCTAACTCTGGCCTTGTCAGTATCAAAGTAATTGTCTGCTAAGACAGGTAAGGCTATTTGATAATTGCCTTTAACCACCGGAAATGACTTAATCAGTTCATAGGGTTCTCCCTTCACAAGACATTTAAGGTAATTGAACTTAGCAATTTCATCTATGTCAGTGCGTGAATGTACTATGGATTGAAAACTACTAATGAATTCTTCGTAATTATGACCTTGGAAAATAGGTAATGACAATGTAGGCAAACTTGATAATGGGACACTTGCTGTTCCAGGTGTTGTTGCAAGTGCAGCAGGTGTTTGACCACTAGTTACAGTAGGTTTATGTGACAAAGTTTTGCGGCAGGTAGCCTGTACTCCTGTCCACCTTAATTGTTGATTATTAAAAGTATCCAAAACATTTTTAATTTCATCCTCAGATGGATCTGATTTTAGAAACTCCTTTTCATAATTACCATAGTCTGAATTAATTATTTTCAGACGTTGAGTAAGCAATTCAAATTTTACCTCAAGATTGTCAAAATCTATGTTTGTATCTTGAGTTAATCCTATACAGACTGAAATTAGATTTTCTAATTACGTAATCTTAGTCTGTAAAGACTGAAACTGAGTTTTCCAACAAGCCATTTTAATGGTATACTGAAAATTCTAGCACCACACTTAGAGTGTTTAAAAACACTGTACTGCTACAAACAGCTGAGTTTTGTTATGCTTAAGTCAGCAATAACTGACCCACTAAGCTTAACCTCAGGGTCAATGACCATGAAGGGTACACAGTACATATGGCTTGTGGAGAAATTTTCTCCAGGAGGGAGGTATCAGCCCCCTTCAGCCCCTTTCAGCCCTTTCAGCCCTGAGGGGCCCAGCCCTCTCAGAAGGGGCAAGCGTCTTGTTTACTGCTACAGTGAGTAATTGATCGCAGATGCAGTACGAGTATGCGACGTGGTCAAGCGACCGCTGCTCCTTGCAGTCCAGTGTTGCAGAGTGTATTTTAATAAGAGACAGTACATCTCATACTTTAGCAGGACAATTAAGGAAAATCCTGCTCCCACTTTATTACCATAGTAAAGATAGTGGACATTGTTGTCTATGCTTAAGACAGCAAGAATCAAACATTCTGCTTTGCTTCATTGAGGAAGTGGCAAGGAAGCAAAAGTACTATGTCAGCTTTTCCTTTGTGCAAGGGGCAGTGACGGCGTGGGGCGCTGTGGCGTCTTCAGATTACTTTTGACTCTACTGAGAGTGACACTGACGCCCGGATAACCAACAAAGAACGATCTGTGCGTTAGTGTGAACAAAGTGTCTCACAAAACACAATAAACACTTAAGAGAAGTGTGATCAGCTTCTTTAGTGATAAGACTGTGAACAATAAAGACAAATCTTGTGGAACATAGTGTACCAGTGTGCGTATTCCTAGACTATGGAAGACGTGGACATCCAAGGACACTTCAGCTTCTATCAAGTCACCGATATCTGTCGAAGGTGTGAAGAACACCATAGCTCACGCTACAAGAGCAAGGTAGGTTACGAATTTCTTGTAGTACGGGGGACTGCGCTGTTCTTGAGTCGCAAGGAGTTTGTAACCAACCTATAGTCGGCAGTATGGGGCGGACTTTTGAGTCCACACAAGTAAGTTTGTCAGCCATCAGTGAATGAAATATGCTGACATAACACCCCCTAGGGGTAATTTATAATCTTACAAATTATAACTCTTGACAGCCCATTGAGAGATGACTTCGACAGCTTGTCAAGACCTCGTCTGCAGGGGCGGCTGTGCAGGCAATGAGCTGTCTTTCTAAGTTAAGTACAAACTCTTTAAACTTTGCTGGTAATGCCATTTCTCAACATGGCTGGTGTTTATGGCTTGAGTTTGCAGTGCCAGCCTGACAACGTTGAGTCACAGTAAATAACAACGTTACACACTTCATTCACTATACACTATAAATGTCACTCTATAACTGTAAATCACATGTGTATATTTCTTACACGTGTAAATGTCACTGTTAATATATACATATATATATATATATATATATATATATATATATATATATATATATATATATATATATATATATATATATATATATATATATATATGAAAGCTTACAATTTATGTATAGTTTCCTTTAATATAACAGTTAAATCTACAAGAAACAAACATAACACAATCTCGTTTATAAACATTATATACACTATATGTATATACACTGAGACAAACTGAACATCGGTTGGGTTGCTGCTGTCGTCAGTGTTTCTCGAGCTGGAGTGCAGTGGATGACGGGTGCCATCATCCGTTTTCTGTTGGATGAATCGCCCAGGTCGCCTTGGGTGAATGCTGGGCAAGCGCCCATTTTCTTTTGGCTGCCCATTCTGTGTGACTGAGCCTGGAGGGACTCATTTATAGTGATTTATATTGTAAAATACTAGTTTTACTGCTTTTTCGAAGGACTTTGGCTCGTAGGTTATTTGTACACTGTAGTACAACATATTTGGACCACAGTCTGGCCTTTATCTGGTTCGAGCATGACCAAGTTGTTGAGAAACGGTTTACCAGCTAAGGTTAAAGATTAAATATAGGGGGAACTTAGCCTGGTAAGAGAGCTCATCGCCTGCACAGCCGCCCCTGCAGGTGAAGTCTTGAGAAGTCATAACCACTTCACAATGGGCTGAAATGGAAATGTCTTAATAATAAATTACCCCTAGGGGGTATTATGTCAGCATATATCAGACACTGATTGCTGACTAAACTTATGTGTGTGGACTCAAAGGTCCACTTCTCACCGGGTTTTATGATAAGTTACTAATTCGTAACGTGTACTCAACTGCGCAGTCAATCGTACTCATTACGAATCAGTACACTTACCTAGGTATATGTATCTGACCCGCAGTTACGCCCGGATATCCGATGTCTTGACTGAAGAAAAGTGTTCTTTGAAGAATGTGGCACTACACTCTGTTGGATCGCAACACTCGTTGTTACACTGTTCATCAATAATTGTTCACACCATAATGTCACTAAAGAAGCTGATCACACTTCTCTGTAAGTGTTTATTGAGATTCTTTTGTGCAAAATGCGCGGAACAGTGTTCTTGGTTGGTTATCCTGGTACATCAATGTCTCTCTCTCAGTAGAGCCAAAAGTAATCTGACCTCACAGCCTCATACGCCCCCACAATGTCCCTAGAACATAAAGGAAAAACTGACCTAGTACTTTTTGCTTCCTTGCCAAACTTCCTCCATGAAGCAAAGCAGAATGCTTGATTCTTTCTGTCTTAAGCAAAGACAACAATGTACACTATCTTTACCATGGTAATAAAGTGGGAGCAGGATTTTCCTTAATTGTCCTGCTAAGGTAAGAGATGGACAGTCTCTTATTAAACTACACTTTGCAACACTGGAGTCTTGCAAGGAGCGTCGGTCGCTTGACCACGTCACATACTTGTACTGCATCTGGGATCAATTACTCGCTGTAGCAGTAAACAAGATGCTTGCACCTTCTGAGAGGGCTGGGCCCCTCAAGGCTGAAAGGGGCTGAAAGGGGCTGAAGGGGGCTAGTACCCCACTCCTGGAGAAAATTTCTCCACAGGCTGGCGAACTGGCTGGTTGGCTGGCTGACTCTAACTGGCTGGCTGGCTGGTTAACTGACTGGCTGGCTGGCTGGCTGGCTAACTAGCTGGTTGGCTGACTGACTGGCTAACTGGCTGGCTGGCTCTCTGGCTCTCTCTCTGTCTCACAGGCACACATAAATACAAGTATATATTGTGTAAATTTCCTAGGATAACCCAAAAAATCCAGACAGTACTATACTCTGTTTGTAACCATGACTGACAAATAATACGTATCAGGACTCAGACGTGACGCAGCGACGACTGCGTCGTGTGTAATACCTGTTGGTTCATGAGTGGCTCTCTGAGAGAGACAGCATAGACAGAAAGACAGATAAGCAGGGACAGGCAGAGAACTAGACAAAGATTGACAGGATGGCTGGCTGGCTGGCTAACTGGCTGCTAGCAGGCTGGCTAACTGGCTGGCTGGCTGGCTGGCTGGCTGGCTGGCTGGCTGGCTGGCTGGCTGGCTGGCTGACTGGCTGACTGGCTGGCTGCTAACTGGCTGGCTGGCTGGCTGACTGGCTGGCTGGCTGACTGGCTGACTGGCTGGTTAACTGGCTAACTTGCTGGCTGGCTGGCTGATTGGTTAGCAGGCTGGCTAACTGACTGTCTGACTGGCTGGCTGGTTAGCTAACTGGCTGCCTGGTTAACTGGCTGGCTGGCTGGCTGGCTGGCTGGCTGGTTGGCTGGCTGGCTGGCTGGCTAGCTGGCTGGCTGGCTGGCTGGCTGGCTGGCTGGCTAACTGGCTGGCTTGTTAACTGACTGGCTGGCTGGCTGGCAAACTGACTGGCTGGCTGGCTGGCTAACTGGCTGGCTGGTTAACTGACTGACTGACTGACTGGCTAACTGGCTGGTTGACTGGCTGGCTTGCTGGCTTGCTGGCTTGCTGGCTAACTGGCTGGCTGGTTAACTGACTGACTGGCTAACTGGCTGGCTGGCTGGCTGGCTGGCTGGCTGGCTTTCTGGCTAACTGGCTGGCTGGCTAACTTACTGACTGGCTGGCTGGCTGGCTGGCTGGCTGGCTGGCTGGCTGGCTGGCTTTCTGGCTAACTGGCTGGCTGGCTAACTGACTGGCTAACTGGCTGGCTGGCTTACTGACTAACAGGCTAACTGGCTGGCTGGCTGGCTGGCTCTCTGGCTCTCTCTCTGTCTCACAGGCACACATAAATACAATTATACATTGTGTAAATTACCTAGGATAACCCAAAAAATCCTGACAAAGTGCCATACTGTGCTTGTATCCATGACTGACAAATAATACGTATCAGGACTCAGACGTGACGCAGCGACGACTGCGTCGTGTGTAATACCTGTTGGTTCATGAGTGGCTCTCTGAGACAGAGGCAGAGAGACACGCAGAGGCAAAAAGACAGATAAGCAGAGACAAGCAGAGAGCTAGACAGATTGACAGAGAGCTAGACAGACTGACAAAGCTAGACGGACAGAGAGCTAGACAGATTGACAGAGAGCTAGACAGACTGACAAAGCTAGACGGACAGAGAGCTAGACAGATTGACAGAGAGCTAGACAGACTGACAAAGCTAGACGGACAGAGAGCTAGACAGATTGACAGAGAGCTAGACAGACTGACAGAGCTAGATGGACAGAGAGGTAGACAGAGAGCTAGACAGACTGACAAACAGAGAGACAGACACATAAACATGTTTGTGTACCAGTGTAACCAGATAAATCCTAGGCAGTGCATGATTATCAAATGTCAAAGGTCAGCAGTGGAGTGACACCATGCTTCAGTTATTATTATTATTATTATTATTATTATTATTATTATTATTATTATTATTATTATTATTGTTGTTGTTGTTGTTTTTACTATTATATTGTCCAGTGTATCCAAAACATTGCTGAGACCTATAAATACTATGTATATATTTCTAGACAATAGCGTGTGACTAAAATAGGTGACAATGTTCACCTGTCAGTTCACCTGTCACCTTTGTTCAGTTATTGTGTAGCATACAACGAGTGTATATATAAAAAATATGGCCATAGAAGTTACTCGAAAAAATAAAATTTAAAAAACTAAAAGAAAAAAGTAAAAGAAAAAAAAACTATTACCGCAAGACGGGCAGTCGGCGATGTTGCCGTCAGCGGATCAATTTCTCTCAAGTTCACGTCTATATATCTCGGTAAGTATTGATCACAAAAAGCAAGTATTGATCAGAAAAAAAAAATTGGCCTATAACACTCACAAAAATATGCTCTGTAATTTCATATGAATTTTTTTTTTTCGAATATTTTTCGACCCTGAGTGTTGAGGGTCTGGACCCTGAGAGGGTAATGAGCTGGAAAGAGAAGGCAGAGGAGAGACAAGAGACTACATAATAGGAACACTTCAGTCTGGAGGAGCCAAGGTGGTAATTGCAGTGATTTATAACCCACCACAGAACAGCAGGAAGCCAAGACAAGAGTATTATGAGAGTAATAGAGTGATGGTTGACACAGTGGCTGAAGTGGCCAGATGAGCTTATGCGAGCAGGGCAAAGCTGCTATTTGTGGGTGATTTCAATCATAAAGAAACTGACTGGGAGAACCTGGAGCCACAAGGGGACTCTAGAATCGTGGAGGGTAAAGATGATGGAGGTGGTACTGGAAAACCTCTTGTACCAACATGTAAGGGACACTACCTAGAGAGAAATGAAAGGATAAACCACCAAGACTGGACCAAGTATTCACCTTGAGTAGTACAGATATTGAAGACATCACATATGAAAGACCCCTCGGGGCAAGTAACCACGTGGTACTGAGCTTCGAATGCAAAGTACAATTACAAGTGGAGAGAGAAGCAGAAAGGGCAGGACGAAAGAAGCCAAACCACAAGAGAGAGGACTGCACAGGCATGAAGAATTTCCTGCACGAGGTTCAGTGGGACAGCACTGGCAGGGAAGTTAGTAAATGAGATGATGGAATATGTGACAACAATTTGCAAGGAAACTAAGGAGAGGTTTGTACCCAAGGGAAAAAGAAAACCAGGATGAGCCCTTGGCTCATCCAAAGGTGCAGAAAGGCCAACACCAAATGTGCTAGAGAATAGAAGAAGTATAGAAGGCAAAGGACCTAGGAGAATAAGGAGAAAAGTCGAAGAGCCAGAAATGAATATGCACATCAGTCAAATAACTGCTGCAGCATGCGGGCGCCTAGCATACCTAAGAATAGCATTCCAGCATCTTAATAAGGAATCGTTCAGAACCCTGTACACCTTGTATGGAAGGGCTACATTGGAGTATGCAGCACCAGTTTGCAACAAGACTAGTCCCAGAGCTAAGGGGATTGTCCTATGAAGAAAGGTTAAGGGAAATCGGCCTGACGGCACTGGAGGACAGGAGGGTCAGGGGAGACATGATAACGACATATAAAATACTGCGCGGAATAGACAAGGTGGACAAAGACAGGATGTTCCAGAGATGGGACACAGAAACAAGAGGTCACAATTGGAAGCTGAAGACTCAGATGATTCAAAGGGATGTTAGGAAGTATTTCTTCAGTCATAGAGTTGTCAGGCAGTGGAATAGCCTACAAAGTGACGTAATTGAGGCGGGAACCATACACAGTTTTAAGACGAAGTTTGATAAAGCTCATGGAGCAGGGAGAGAGAGGACCTAGTAGCAATCAGTGAAGAGGCGGGGCCAGGAGTTATGAATCGACCCCTGCAACCGCAAATAGGTGAGTACAAATAGGTGAGTACATACACACACTCATACATACACACACACACAGCAACAGCAGCTGAGGGAGAGGACGCAAAAGCGAAAGGAGCTAGGAGGAGAGACAAGAACAGAATCAACAGAGGTAAACCAAAGCAGAGCAGAGCAACAAGAGCAAGCACACACAGAACCATCCCCAGAACCTTACAACCAAACATGCTATCCCAACACAAACTACAATCCAAACCCACAGCTCGCACCCAACACTCAGCTATAGAATCCCACAGTACCCTGCCAAGTCCCCCACCCTCACAGTCCCCCCAAAACATAGTGTTGGAGAGGAAACTGAAGGTATGGTACACCAATGCTAACGGAATTACAAATAAGTGGGAGGAGTGGTACCAAAGAGTCAAAGAGGCATCACTGGACATCATAGCTCTCAAAGAAACTAAGCTCACAGGTATGATAACAGATGCCATCTTTCCAATGGAATATCAGATCCTGAGGAAAGACAAAGAGGGTGGAGGAGAGGCATTGCTGGTAAAAAACCGATTGGGAGAACTTGAAGCCACAAGTGGGCCAAGAAACGTGCAGGGCTAAGATGATGGAGGTGGTACTGGAAAACTTCATGTACCAACACGTAAGGGACACTGCCAGAGAGAGGAGAGGATGAACCAGCGAGACTGGACCTAGTATTCACCTTCAGTAGTGCAAATATTGAGGACATCACATATGAAAGACCCCTTGGGGCCAGCGATCACGTGGTTTTAAGATTCAAATACACAATAGAGTTATAAGTGGAGGGGGGAGCAGGAATAGCTGGACGAATGATGCCAAACTACAAGAAAAGGGACTACGCAAGCATGAAGAACTTCCTCAATGGGGTTCAGTGGGACAGAGATCTGGCAGTAAACGAGATGATTGAATATGTGACAACAATATGCAAGGAAGCTGAGGAGAGGTTTGTACCCAAGGGTAACAGGAATAATGAAAAAGCCAGGATGAGCCCATGGGTCACCCAAAGAGGCAGGGAAGCCAAAACCAAGTGTACTAGGAAATGGAATAAGTATAAAAGGCAAAGGACCCAGGAGAATAAGGAGAGCAGTTGTAGAGCCAGAAATGAATATGCACAGAAAAGAAGGGAGACCCAATGACAATATGAAAATGACATAGCAGTGAAAGCCAAATCTGACCCAAAGCTGTTGCACAGCCACATTAGGAGGAAAACAACAGTCAAGGACCAGGTAATCAGGCTAAGGAAGGAAAGAGGAGAGATCACAAGAAATGACCGAGAAGCATGTGAGGAACTCAACATGAGATTCAAAGAAGTGCTCACAGAGGAGACCGAAGGGACTCCAGAAAGACAGAGAGGTGGGGTACAAGGAGACAGACAAGAAGCACTAAACTATAGACCAGTGTCACTGACATGTAGAGTATGCAAAGTCATGTAGAAGATTGTCGGAAGAAGAGTTGTGGAACACCTAGAAAGAAATGAGCTTATCAACAACAGCCAATACGGTTTCAGGGAGGGGAAATCCTGTGTCACAAACCTAGTGGAGTTCTATGACAGAGTGATAGCAGTAAGACAAGAAAGGGAGGGGTGGGTAGATTGCATTTTCTTTGACTGTAAGAAGGCGTTTGGCACAGTTCCACACAAAGAGATTAGTGCAAACACTGGAGGACCAGGTAGGGATAATAGGGAAGGCACTACAATGAATCAGGGAATACCTGTCAGGAAGACAGCAGCGAGCCATGGTAATTGGCGAGGTGTCAGAGTGGGCGCCTGTGATGAGTGGGGTTCCATAGGGGTCAGTCCTAGGACCAGTGCTGTTTCTGGTATTTGTGAATGACATGACGGAAGGAATAGACTCTGAAGTGTCCCTGTTTGCAGGTGATGTGAAGTTGGTGAGAAGAATTCAATAGGACAAGGACCAGGCAGAACTACAAAGGGATCTAGACAGGCTGCAGGGCTGGTCTAGCAATTGGCTCCTGGAGTCATGAAGATTGGGGAAGGGCAAAGAAGACCGCAGACGGAGTACAGTCTAGGGGGGCCAGAGACTACAAACCTCATTCAAGGAAAGAGATCTTGGGGTGAGTATAACACCAGGCACATCTCCTGATGCGCATATCAACCAAATAACTGCTGCAGCATATGGACGCCTAGCAAACCTAATAAGGAATCGTTCAGGACCCTGTACACTGTGTACGTTAGGCCCAAATTGGAGTATACGGCACCAGTTTGGAACCCACATCTAGCCAAGCACGTAAAGAAACTAGAAAAATGCAAAGGTTTGCAACAAGACTAGTCCCCGAGATAAGGGGAATGTCCTACGATGAAAGATTAAGGGAATTCGACCTGACGACACTGGAGGACAAGAGAGATAGGGGGCAGGACATGATAACCACATATAAAATACTGAGAGGAATTGACTAGGTGAACAAAGATAGAATGTTCCAGAGATGGGACACAACAACAAGGCGACATGGTTGGAAGTTGAAGACGCAGATGAATCACAGGGATGTTACGAAGGATTTCTTCATTCTCAGAGTAGTCAGGAAGTGGAATAGTTTGGGAAGCGGGTGTAGTGGAGGCAAGGATCCATTCATAGCTTTAAGCAGAGGAATGATAAAACTCATGGTGCAGGGAGAGTGACCCAATAATGGCCAGTGAAGAGGAGGGGGCTAGGAGCTATGAGTCGACTCTTGCAACAACAACTAGGCGAGTACAACTAGGTGAGGTGAGCACAAACACAGAAGTTAAAGGTTTGGTACAAGAATGCAGATGGATGCTTTGGACAGGCACCTAAAGTCAGTACTTGATCAACCGGGCTGTGGTCCGTACGTAGGTTGACGTGCGGCCAACAGT
>NC_091312.1:46198970-46453970 GCF_038502225.1 Cherax quadricarinatus
AGAGTACAAAACAAATTCTGGCCACAAAATAGAGCGAAACACCAACGTCAAAGACCTGGGAGTGATCATGTCGGAGGATCTCACCTTCAAGGACCATAACATTGTATCAATCGCATCTGCTAGAAAAATGACAGGATGGATAATGAGAACCTTCAAAACTAGGGATGCCAAGCCCATGATGACACTCTTCAGGTCACTTGTTCTATCTAGGCTGGAATATTGCTGCACACTAACAGCACCTTTCAAGGCAGGTGAAATTGCTGACCTAGAAAATGTACAGAGAACCTTCACGGCGCACATAACAGAGACAAAACACCTCAATTGCTGGGAGCGCTTGAGGTTCCTGAACCTGTATTCCCTGGAACGCAGGCGGGAGAGATACATGATTATATACACCTGGAAAATCCTAGAGGAACTAGTACCGAACTTGCTCATCAAAATCACTCACTACGAAAGCAAAAGACTTGGCAGATGATGCAACATCCCCCCAATGAAAAGCAGGGGTGTCACTAGCACGTTAAGAGACCATACAATAAGTGTCAGGGGCCCGAGACTGTTCAACTGCCTCCCAGAATACATAAGGGGGATTACCAACAGACCCCTGGCAGTCTTCAAGCTGGCACTGGACAAGCACCTAAAGTCGGTTCCTGACCAGCCGGGCTGTGGCTCGTACGTTGGTTTGCGTGCAGCCAGCAGCAACAGCCTGTAAAGTAAAAGGACACAAGTGCAACTAATGTGACATTTATTGTGGCAACGTTTCGCTCTCCAGGAGCTTTATCAAGCGTAATGGCTTGATAAAGCTCCTGGAGAGCGAAACGTTGCCACAATAAATGTCACATTAGTTGCACTTGTGTCCTTTTACTTTACATATTGTCGGTAATTCTACCAACTTTATTACAGTAACAGCCTGGTTGATCAGGCTCTGATCCACCAGGAGGCCTGGTCACAGACCGGGCCGCAGGGGCGTTGACCCCCGGAACTCTCTCCAGGTAAACTCCAGGTAAACTCCAGCTCCTCCAAAGCCGAACGCAAGCCAAGTATGCAGCAAGCATTTTACCTCTGGATGGCTATGCTGAGGCACTGGAACATGAAAGTAGCTACCCTTGGGTCCTTGGTGGTGGTGATGAGTCTGGAACCCAATTCTTTAAGGAAACATGTGGCTTTTTTACCCCTTGAACCCAAGGCCTCTGATCCCACTTGGGCAAATTGATACTGTTGGCTTATGTCCCTGTACTAGCTGATCTTGTACTCCCCCCTGTGGTCAGCAGCTCCTCCCTGTCGCCCAACACTGTGATGGATGTAGGTGTCAGCCAGTGTGGACACACAGGTATAGTCCCATGCTAAGAGCTTGCCATTCTTCCAAGGATAGATGGTGATCCCGTCAGGGCAGTTTGCTGGGTTGTGGGTATTGTTGGCTGCTAGTGATCGTGGCTCCCTCTCGGCTGGGCATCCAGCTGTAGCAAGGGTTCTCTTCATGATGTCGTTGACCTCATTATGTCTTGCATGCCAGCCCTTGGTTTTGGAACAGTTAAGACCATGTAGACCGTATTGGCCTGCTTGCACTTCCACACAAAATAAACATATTTTCTGTGTGAATCGGGGCAGCAAGGTGCAGAGCCACTGCAATACAGAGGGTCTTAAAGTCGCGTTCCCATTGCCGATGTGGGAACTGTTTGGAGGAAGTCCCCGGAGTGAAGTGCGCTCACAGCCTGGAGACAGGCAGTCTCCCTATCTGATGTTGCAGCCCTGAGCATGTTGGTAAGCACCTTTTCAGCGATTGGGCCATCCCAGCTTGACTGTTTGTGAGCCAGTGCTGCACTAGGGTTTGGTGTTGGAGCAGCAAGAGTCTCCCATTTAATGATGGCACTGGCATAGCTAGGGTCCTGTATTCCTGCTGAGTCACTGAGGTTACCGGGAAGAATTTGTCTTATCAACTCGTTTGATGCTATGGAAGAGGATAGGAAAGCTGGAAGAGCAATCTGGGAGGATCTGCATACTCCTAGCCCCCAAGCCTGACCGGAAGTGAGGCTTACAACCACTGTCCATTTTCAAGGGAAAGATTCAATACATTCTCTAGCATGGTCTTTAGGAGAGAGTCATATTCCTTGAGTTTTGGACTACTGAAGGCTGGGGAGCATCTCAGAAAGTAGGTAAGTTTTGGGATTGACAGGCACCTGGTGAGTAGGTAGAAGGCATCATGTGTGTCAATGTCTTTCATCCTGCCTTCCATCGTCCGGAGGTCTGAGACTTTTTTTTCTAGGATCAGATCGATAGCATTGGACCCAAGAGAAGCACCAAGGAGAGTGCTATTGGCTGGATCAATGGCTCGTGCTCCTGGTAAAACGGCGCTAATATTCTGGATCATCTGTTGATCGGTAGAAACTATTTCACATTTGGTGGGGTTTAAAGAAAGGCCCGGGCTTTCTCCCATGTCTTTAATTTTACTGATGTCCTCTAGGAGAGATTCTGTTGTGCCAGCCAGGGTACCGTCGTCCAGGAACCAGATATTGAGCTCGCTGGAGAGTGCTTCTGTGACTTCCTTGATGACCAAACAGAATAGAAAGGGGACGAGAGGGGTCCCCCTGTTGCACGCCCTCACATGAGTCAATTTCATGGTCCCCAATCAATAGTTTGGAAGTCACGCTATAACACGATTCTATGAAGGGATAAAGGGACGGGAAGTTTCTATAAACTGCTTGGAGAGCAGCATCCCTTCTGACTGAGTTGAAAGCATTGACAAAGTCCAATTTGACCAAGGCTATTTCATCGGACATGTTTTTGATATATACTTGTGCTGCGTGGGCAGCTGCTTCACAACCCTGTTGAACGCCGAAACCGAGCTGAGTTGGTTTCAGCATTGCAACAGCCTCTTGACTCACCCTTCTTACTGCAGCCATGGCGACTAGGCGCCGAAGGGTGTTACCCACTGCAATGGGCCTGATTCCACCATCCTTTTTCTGGAGGGCACACAATGAGGCACAAAAGAAAAGGGGTCTGATGGCCTCTGGGACACTGCCAGCCAGGCACAGGTTGGAAAATTTGGTGAGTTCAGACAGCAGCCTCTCTGAAACCTCACGAAGTGCTGGATTGAGTATTTAAGTGTTGAGACTTTAAACCAGTGAAACCTCCTGCTGAGCCCTGTGGAAATGACATAGCAGTTTTATACACATCAGCATCCTGTAAGGTTAGTGTTCTTCGCCTGCTGCAATGTCAGGGAGGTCAATGTTGGTACTGGGAGCCCTGGGTGGATGTTTGTCCTTCAGAGCTTGCGCCGTGCTGATGTCCTTGGGAGCAATGGTATCCTAACTGGCTATAAGCCTCAGAGCTCCAATAGTATTACCTTCTTCTATTTTTTGCTAATTTGGGCTCTGATTTTTGAGGCGTCGGGTGTCCTGTTGTTCGCATTTGCCTGGCGGGTGTTTGTCGCCCTAGGGAGGAGACGGACGAGGTTGTCATCCCTTGGGAATGCATTTATTGCCCTAATAACATGTGTTGCTAGTGACTTGTCCCTCCTTGGTGGGACAGCCAAACAGGCATTGCCAAAAAGCAGCAAGTTGTGCCAGGATCTGTTGTTTGAAGGAGCATTGTTGACTTTCTTCAGAAGGTCAGTGAATTTGCTAGCAGCTTGAGGGCGAGCTGCTTTGGGGATGCGTCAGAGTCCTGGTGGATGTTAATTTGATTGCAGATTTGAGGTCCTCTCTAGAGGTGAAGTCACGGTAGCTGTCAGCCCTGTCTGCTGGGAGGTGCTGTTGGTTGTTCTCATTTGGAGCTCTCCTGGAGCTTAGACATCCATTGTATGCATGGATGTTGCCAGTTGAGGGATTGAGTGCACATTCCCTGTGGCACACCTGGCAGATGCCTCGTGAACGACGGCTTTGGCTCTGTCGTGAAGATTCCTGGGAACCCACGACTATTTGTGACATTGCTGATATCGTGGGGGTGGGAGGGTGCCAGCTGTGGGGTGACAGGGTGAAGGACAGCATGGATGTATGAGGGATGAGGGTGGGGGAGTAGCGAGCTGCGGAACTTGTAATTGGTGGGATACTAAACGGCAACACCCTTGGTCAGGAAGTCAGTGAGCCTAGCCCCAGGCCGGGATTGAACCCGCGGTCATAGAGTCTCAAAACTCCAGCCCGTCGCGGGTTCAGTCCCGGCCGGGGGTATGGTTTGTTTGCAATCGTGTCATTACGATTTCTTGAGTCATGTTGACGGCAGTGAAGGGACTTGAGCTAGAGTTCGTCACGGCCACGCTAGCTGGAGATTCGTCTGTAAAAACTTGCATTTGTGGTCACAGTGGTGCCTGTGCTAACCTTCCTATGGTGTAGAAATATACCTAGTTGGATGAATCTTCTTGTGGCTAGCTGGTCTAGTGGCTAACGCGACGGGCTGGAGTTTTGAGACTCTATGACCGCGGGTTCAATCCCGGCCGGGGGTATGGTTAGCCTGGGAAGTGGGGAGGGGTTCAGGGATGGGGGGGGGGAGGGAGTGACCCTGTGTGTTCGCTCGAGATGCTCATCACTGACTAACTTTTGCTAATTTTTTTACACTTATTGTTCCATTTAGAAAAAAACCCTTGCCATTTGGCACACTAATCACCATGCTCACACTATTAACTGAGGCGTTCTGTTCACCATCCAATGACGGTGTCGTGTCAATTGACAGAATCCCCTCACCACCGCTACTCCCCAAATCCCAACATGCACACTGCACTTTCACTGATACAGGAGCAACGATCTGATGCAAGGGATTGTCACAACTCTTTGATCTCTGGTGGATACTCACGATGATGTCTGCCGAAACTGGCCCGTGTAAACCATGTTGGTTCTTGGTTTACACATAGAATGTATGGAGCACCACAAACTGGCCTCCCTCCACGCAGGCAAGCGCGCATATATATATATATATATATATATATATATATATATATATATATATATATATATATATATATATATATATATATATATATATATATATATATATATATATATATATATATATATATGTGTATATATACGTATATATATATATGTGTATATATATATATATATATATATATATATATATACAGATATATCAGATCACTTTCTAGTTGTAGCTACACTGAGAGTAAAAGGTAGATGGGATACAAGGAGAATAGAAGCATCAGGGAAGAGAGAGGTGAAGGTTTATAAACTAAAAAAGGAGGCAGTTAGGGTAAGATATAAACAGCTATTGGAGGATAGATGGGCTAATGAGAGCATAGGCAATGGGGTCGAAGAGGTATGGGGTAGGTTTAAAAATGTAGTGTTAGAGTGTTCAGCAGAAGTTTGTGGTTACAGGAAAGTGGGTGCGGGAGGGAAGAGGAGCGATTGGTGGAATGATGATGTGAAGAGAGTAGTAAGGGAGAAAAAGTTAGCATATGAGAAGTTTTTACAAAGTAGAAGTGATGCAAGGAGGGAAGAGTATATGGAGAAAAAGAGAGAGGTTAAGAGAGTGGTGAAGCAATGTAAAAAGAGAGCAAATGAGAGAGTGGGTGAGATGTTATCAACAAATTTTGTTGAAAATAAGAAAAATGTTTTGGAGTGAGATTAATAAGTTAAGAATGCCTAGAGAACAAATGGATTTGTCAGTTAAAAATAGGAGAGGAAAGTTATTAAATGGAGAGTTAGAGGTATTGGGAAGATGGAGGGAATATTTTGAGGAATTGTTAAATGTTGAAGAAGATAGGGAAGCTGTGATTTCGTGTATAGGGCAAGGAGGAACAACATCTTGTAGGAGTGAGGAAGAGCCAGTTGTGAGTGTGGGGGAAGTTCGTGAGGCAGTAGGTAAAATGAAAGGGGGTAAGGCAGCCAGGATTGATGGGATAAAGATAGAAATGTTAAAAGGAGGTGGGGATTTAGTTTTGGAGTGGTTGGTGCAGTTATTTAATAAATGTATGGAAGAGGGTAAGGTACCTAGGGATTGGCAGAGAGCATGCATAGTTCCTTTGTATAAAGGCAAAGGGGATAAAAGAGAGTGCAAAAATTATAGGGGGATAAGTCTGTTGAGTATACCTGGCAAAGTGTATGGTAGAGTTATTATTGAAAGAATTAAGAGTAAGACGGAGAATAGGATAGCAGATGAACAAGGAGGCTTTAGGAAAGGTAGGGGGTGTGTGGACCAGGTGTTTACAGTGAAACATATAAGTGAACAGTATTTAGATAAGGCTAAAGAGGTCTTTGTGGCATTTATGGATTTGGAAAAGGCGCATGACGGGGTGGATAGGGGGGTAATGTGGCAGATGTTGCAGGTGTATGGTGTAGGAGGTAGGTTACTGAAAGCAGTGAAGAGTTTTTACGAGGATAGTGAGGCTCAAGTTAGAGTATGTAGGAAAGAGGGAAATTATTTCCCAGTAAAAGTAGGCCTTAGACAAGGATGTGTGATGTCACCGTGGTTGTTTAATATATTTATAGATGGGGTTGTAAGAGAAGTAAATGCGAGGATCTTGGCAAGAGGCGTGGAATTAAAAGATAAAGAATCACACATAAAGTGGGAGTTGTCACAGTTGCTCTTTGCTGATGACACTGTGCTCTTGGGAGATTCTGAAGAGAAGTTGCAGAGATTGGTGGATGAATTTGGTAGGGTGTGCAAAAGAAGAAAATTGAAAGTGAATACAGGAAAGAGTAAGGTTATGAGGATAACAAAAAGATTGGGTGATGAAAGATTGGATATCAGATTGGAGGGAGAGAGTATGGAGGAGGTGAATGTATTCAGATATTTGGGAGTGGACGTGTCAGCGGATGGGTCTATGAAAGATGAGGTGAATCATAGAATTGATGAGGGGAAAAGGGTGAGTGGTGCACTTAGGAGTCTGTGGAGACAAAGAACTTTGTCCTTGGAGGCAAAGAGGGGAATGTAGATATCTGAGATATATCTGAGCAACCAGTCGTGTAACTTGACGAATACGAAGACTGGACTCTCCAATTCCTCGGTGAAGGGATGAAGGTTTTACTGCCCCAGCTTTCTTTGTAGTTTCCAGGTGTTTGGTGGATTTCTTATCTCCAGTTTTGCTTAACCTTGTGAAGACATCAGCACTGCGCTCACATTGTTCTGGTGGTAAATTTTCTCTTCCTGTGGGGGCTGTACTTAGTGTTTGATCTTGTGTGTCTTGTTGATAACTTGGAGGAGGAGGTGCAGGGTTTTCCTGCCCCAGCCTGGCTTCCAGTAACTTGTATTTGGCTTTCAGCTGAGCTTTCAAGACTTCTTCAGGTTTAAAGTGTCTGAGAGTATAGTTTTACCAACGCTCTTATATGGGTGTGAAGCATGGGTGATGAATGTTGCAGCGAGGAGAAGGCTGGAGGCAGTGGAGATGTCATGTCTGAGAGCAATGTGTGGTGTGAATATAATGCAGAGAATTCGCAGTTTAGAAGTTAGGAGGAGGTGCGGGATTACCGAAACTGTTGTCCAGAGGGCTGAGGAAGGGTTGTTGATTTGGTTCGGACATGTGGAGAGAATGGAGCGAAACAGAATAACTTCAAGAGTGTATCAGTCTGTAGTGGAAGGAAGGCGGGGTAGGGGTCGGCCTAGGAAAGGTTGGAGGGAGGGGGTAAAGGAGGTTTTGTGTGCGAGGGGCTTGGACTTCCAGCAGGCATGCGTGAGCATGTTTGATAGGAGTGAATGGAGACAAATGGTTTTTAATACATGACGTGCTGTTGGAGTGTGAGCAAAGTAACATTTATGAAGGGGTTCAGGGAAACCGGCAGGCCGGACTTGAGTCCTGGAGATGGGAAGTACAGTGCCTGCAATCTGAAGGACGGGTGTTAATGTTGCAGTTTAAAAACTGTAGTGTAAAGCACCCTTCTGGCAAGACAGTGATGGAGTGAATGATGGTGAAAGTTTTTCTTTTTCGGGCCACCCTGCCTTGGTGGGAATCGGCCAGTGTGATAATAAAAAAAATAAATATAATATATATATATATATATATATATATATATATATATATATATATGAAGCAATACATGACGTGCTGTTGGAGTGTGAGCAAAGTAACATTTATGAAGGGGTTCAGGGAAACCGGCAGGCCGGACTTGAGTCCTGGAGATGGGAAGTACAGTGCCTGCAGTCTGAAGGACGGGTGTTAATGTTGCAGTTTAAAAACTGTAGTGTAAAGCACCCTTCTGGCAAGACAGTGATGGAGTGAATGATGGTGAAAGTTTTTCTTTTTCGGGCCACCCTGCCTTGGTGGGAATCGGCCAGTGTGATAATAAAAAAAATAAATATGAGGAAATATATATATATATATATATATATATATATATATATATATATATATATATATATATGAAGGATATGTTGCATATATATATATATATATATATAATAAATATATATATATATATATATATATATATATATATATATATATATATATATATATATATATATATATATATATAATATAATATAATATAATATATATAAAACTTGCTATCTTGGCTTAAATAGCAACGTCATAAAACTATGTATGGTTCCCGCCTCCACTACGTCACTTTGTAGGCTACTCCACTGCCTGACAACTCAATGACTGAAGAAATACTTCCTTACATCCCTTTGATTCATCTGAGTCTTCAGCTTCCTATTGTGACCTCTTGTTTCTGTGTCCCATCTCTGGAACATCCTGTTTTTGTCCACCTTGTCTATTCCGTGCAGTATTTTATATGTCCTTATCATGTCTTCCCTGACCATCCTGTCCTCCAGTGTCGTCAGGCCAATTACCTTTAACCTTTCCTCGTAGGACAATCCCCTTAGCTCTGGGACTAGTCTTGTTACAAACCTTTGCACTTACTCTAATTTCTTGACGTGCTTGACTAGGTGTGGATTCCAAACTGGTGCTGCATACTCCAGTATGAGCCTGACGTACACGGTGTACAGAGTCTTGAACGATTCCTTAGTGAGGTATCGGACCGCTATTCTCAGATTTGCCAGGCGCCCATGTGCTGCAGCAGTTATCTGGATGATGTGAGTCTCAGGAGATGTGATCGGTATTATACTCACCCCAAGATCCTTTTTCTTGAGCAAGTTTTGCAGTCTTTGGGCACCTAGCCTATACTCTGCGGTCTTCTTTGCCCTTTCCCGATCTTCATGACTTTGCCTTTGGCGGGGTTAAATTCGAGGAGCCAGTTGCTGGACCAAGCTTCCAGCCTGTCCAGGTTTCTTTATAGTCCTGCCTGATCCTCATCTTATTTAATTCTCCCCATTAACTTCACATCAACTGTAAACAGGAACACTTCTGAGTCTATCCCTTCCGTCATGTCATTCACATATACCAAAAATAGCACTGGTCCTAGGACTAACCCCTGTAGAACCCCGCTTGTCACAGGCACCCACTCTGACACTGCGTCATGTACCATGACTCGTTGTTGCTTTCCTGTCAGATATTGTCTGACCCATTGCAGTGCCCTTCTTCTTAAATGTGCCTGATCCTCTACCCTTTGCACTAACCTCTTGTGAAGAACTGTGTCGACGGCCTTCTTGCAGTCTAAGAAAATGCAATCTACCCACCCTTCTCTCTCGTGTCTTACTTCCGTTAGACACGTCAGTGACACTGTTCTATAGTTTAGTGCCTCGTGTCTGTCTCCTTTCTTAAA
The DNA here is from genome assembly GCF_038502225.1 of Cherax quadricarinatus. Classification (NCBI taxonomy): domain Eukaryota; kingdom Metazoa; phylum Arthropoda; class Malacostraca; order Decapoda; family Parastacidae; genus Cherax; species Cherax quadricarinatus. The sequence goes on from NC_091312.1 coordinate 46,208,579, forward strand.
AATGGGGACTACATTTGCTGTCTTCCATATCTCAGGTAGTTGCCCAGTTTCAATAGATGTGATGAAAATTGTTGTTAGTGGCACATACAGCATCTCTGTATATACCACTAACAACAATGACCCACGGAGAGATGTTGTCCGGTCCTACCGCCTTTGAGGTATCAAGGTCACTTAGCAGCTTCTTCACCTCCACCTTGGTTGTTTGTATTTCGTCCAACACTTGTGTCAATGTAGTGTCATGTGCCAGTGTTGTGTTATGTTTCAGTTTGATGTTATGTGTCAATGCGGTCTTGTGTCAGTGTGGTGTCATGTGTCAGTATGGAGGTGTTATGTGTTAGTGTGGTGTCATAAGTCAGTATGGAGGTGTTATGTGTCAGTGTGGTGTCATGTGTCAGTGTTGTATCATGTGTCAGTGTGGAGGTTATGTGTCAGTGTGGTGTCATGTGTCAGTTTGATGGCGTCGTGTGTTAGTGTCAAAGAAATGTATTGCTGAGTGTATGTATGAGGGTGTCAATTAATGGTGATGGGTATCTGTGTAATGATGATGAGTATCTGTGTAATGGTAATGGGTATCTGTGTAATGGTATTACGTATCAGTTGATGGCGTTGGTTGAAGAATGAGAAGCTTGTGCAGTATTTGGGAAGCTTTTTGGAGGAAACGTTTTGCAACACAGGGGCTTCATCAGTCCAGTACGAAGAAGAATGGTAGAAAAAGAGGAGTAGTTTGAGTTCATCAGTCCCTCAGCCTGGAATCGATGTGTTCATTCCATAAATTTTGAAGAAAGTACTTTCTTCAAGATTGATGGACTGAACACAACGATTCCAAGTTGAGGGACTGATTACCTCACACTCATTCTTTACCTTGTCGGTTTTCCGAACCATTTATCACAAGTATTGGTTGCTTGAGTGATGGTGACTGTTATCTGCATGGAGATCTTAGTGGTTGCTTGAGTGATGGTGACTGTTATCTGCATGGAGATCTTAATGGCTGCTTGAGTGATGGTGACTGTTGTCTGCATGATCTTAATGGTTGCTTGAGTGATGGTGACTGTTGTCTGCATGATCTTAATGGCTGCTTGAATGATGGTGACTATTGTCTGCATGATCTTAATGGCTGCTTGAATGATGGTGACTGTTGTCTGCATGATCTTAATGGCTGCTTGAGTGATGGTGACTGTTGTCTGCATGATCTTAATGGTTGCTTGAGTGATGGTGACTGTTGTCTGCATGATCTTAATGGTTGCTTGAATGATGGTGACTGTTGTCTGCATGATCTTAATGGTTGCTTGAATGATGGTGACTGTTGTCTGCATGATCTTAATGGTTGCTTGAGTGATGGTGACTGTTGTCTGCATGATCTTAATGGTTGCTTGAGTGATGGTGACTGTTGTCTGCATGATCTTAATGGTTGCTTGAGTGATGGTGACTGTTGTCTGCATGATCTTAATGGCTGCTTGAATGATGGTGACTGTTGTCTGCATGATCTTAATGGCTGCTTGAATGATGGTGACTGTTGTCTGCATGATCTTAATGGCTGCTTGAGTGATGGTGACTGTTGTCTGCATGATCTTAATGGTTGCTTGAGTGATGGTGACTGTTGTCTGCATGATCTTAATGGTTGCTTGAATGATGGTGACTGTTGTCTGCATGATCTTAATGGTTGCTTGAATGATGGTGACTGTTGTCTGCATGATCTTAATGGTTGCTTGAGTGATGGTGACTGTTGTCTGCATGATCTTAATGGTTGCTTGAGTGATGGTGACTGTTGTCTGCATGATCTTAATGGTTGCTTGAGTGATGGTGACTGTTGTCTGCATGATCTTAATGGCTGCTTGAATGATGGTGACTGTTGTCTGCATGATCTTAATGGCTGCTTGAATGATGGTGACTGTTGTCTGCATGATCTTAATGGCTGCTTGAGTGATGGTGACTGTTGTCTGCATGATCTTAATGGTTGCTTGAGTGATGGTGACTGTTGTCTGCATGATCTTAATGGTTGCTTGAATGATGGTGACTGTTGTCTGCATGATCTTAATGGTTGCTTGAATGATGGTGACTGTTGTCTGCATGATCTTAATGGTTGCTTGAGTGATGGTGACTGTTGTCTGCATGATCTTAATGGTTGCTTGAGTGATGGTGACTGTTGTCTGCATGATCTTAATGGTTGCTTGAGTGATGGTGACTGTTGTCTGCATGATCTTAATGGCTGCTTGAATGATGGTGACTGTTGTCTGCATGATCTTAATGGCTGCTTGAATGATGGTGACTGTTGTCTGCATGATCTTAATGGCTGCTTGAGTGATGGTGACTGTTGTCTGCATGATCTTAATGGTTGCTTGAGTGATGGTGACTGTTGTCTGCATGATCTTAATGGTTGCTTGAATGATGGTGACTGTTGTCTGCATGATCTTAATGGTTGCTTGAATGATGGTGACTGTTGTCTGCATGATCTTAATGGTTGCTTGAGTGATGGTGACTGTTGTCTGCATGATCTTAATGGTTGCTTGAGTGATGGTGACTGTTGTCTGCATGATCTTAATGGTTGCTTGAATGATGGTGACTGTTGCCTGCATGATCTTAGTGGTTGCTTGAATGATGGTGACTGTTGCCTGCATGATCTTAATGGTTGCTTGAATGATGGTGACTGTTGCCTGCATGATCTTAAATGTTGCTTGAATGATGGTGACTGTTGTCTGCATGATCTTAATGGTTGCTTGAGTGATGGTGACTGTTGTCTGCATGATCTTAATGGTTGCTTGAGTGATGGTGACTGTTGTCTGCATGATCTTAATGGTTGCTTGAGTGATGGTGACTGTTGTCTGCATGATCTTAGTGGTTGCTTGAGTGATGGTGACTGTTGTCTGCATGATCTTAGTGGTTGCTTGAGTGATGGTGACTGTTGTCTGCATGATCTTAGTGGTTGCTTGAGTGATGGTGACTGTTGTCTGCATGATCTTAATGGTTGCTTGAGTGATGGTGACTGTTGTCTGCATGGAGATCTTAATTGTCAATGTGGAGTCAGATCTTTGTTTGATACCGGTGTGATATGCTAGGTGTTAGGTATCTATGTGAAGGTATCTGGTCTCGATGGTGTTAGGTGTCAGAGTGACGGCATCAGGTACCATTGTGATATGGTTAGGATTCATTGTGAGAGTGTTAGTGTGAAGATGTTATGAACTATGTCATGGTGTCATGTGTAAGTGCTGTAGTGTGAGGTGTCAGTCCGATGCCGTAATGCGCCTCAGTAATGATGTCAGGTGTCACTGTGAATTTGTTTGGAGCATGTGTATGGATGTCGAGTGTTGGAGCGATGGTGTTAAGGGTCTCTGTGATGGTGTCAGGTATCAGGTGCCAGTGTGATGGTGACGGTGTCATAAAGTTAGGTACATGTGTGATGGTGTTATGTTTCTGCTTGATGATAATAGGCATCTGTTTGAAGGGGTCATATGCCAAGTATCAGTGTAATGGTGTAATATGTAAGGTGTCAGTGTAATGGTGTAATATGTAAGGTGTCAGTGTAATGGTGTAATATGTAAGGTGTCAGTGTAATGGTGTCACATGTGTATTAGTGCCATGTGTCAATATGGTTGTATGAAGATTCAGTGTGATGACGTCAGGTGTCAGTGTGATGGTATCAAGTGTCAGTTTGATGGTAACAGATGTTAGTGTGATAGTGACAGGTATTAGTGTGACAGTTTAAGGAGTTAGTGTGATGGTTTCAGGGATGGTGTGATGTGTCAATTGTCAGTTTGGTATTACCTGGAGTTTACCTGGAGAGAGTTCCGGGGGTCAACGCCCCCGCGGCCCGGTCTGTGACCAGGCCTCCTGGTGGATCAGAGCCTGATCAACCAGGCTGTTGCTGCTGGCTGCACGCAAACCAACGTACGAGCCACAGCCCGGCTGATCAGGAACTGACTTTAGGTGCTTGTCCAGTGCCAGCTTGAAGACTGCCAGGGGTCTGTTGGTAATCCCCCTTATGTGTGCTGGGAGGCAGTTGAACAGTCTTGGGCCCCTGACACTTATTGTATGGTCTCTTAACGTGCTAGTGACACCCCTGCTTTTCATTGGGGGGATGGTGCATCGTCTGCCAAGTCTTTTGCTTTCGTAGTGAGTGATTTTCGTGTGCAAGTTCGGTACTAGTCCCTCTAGGATTTTCCAGGTGTATATAATCATGTATCTCTCCCTCCTGCGTTCCAGGGAATACAGGTTTAGGAACCTCAAGCGCTCCCAGTAATTGAGGTGTTTTATCTCCGTTATGCGTGCCGTGAAGGTTCTCTGTACATTTTCTAGGTCGGCAATTTCACCTGCCTTGAAAGGTGCTGTTAGTGTGCAGCAATATTCCAGCCTAGATAGAACTAGTGACAGCGGTAAGTTTCAGTGTGATCTTAATTATCAGTGTGGTAGTCCCAATGTGATGGTGTCATGTGTCTGTGTGATGGTGGCTGATAATCACTTATTTAAGTGATGGTGTCATTTATATGTGAAAGTGGCATATGTCCATGTGGTGGTGTCAGGTATGTATGATGGTGGCTGGCGTATGAATGATGGTGTTAATGTTACGGTGTCCGAAGACAGTATGGTGTTATGGGCCAATGTGATGATATTAAGTGTATGTGACACTGTGATGGTGTCAGGTATCAGTGATGGAGTTAAATGTTTGTGTGATGCTTTCAGGTGTCAGTGTGATTGTGTTAGATATTTGTGTGATGATATCAGGTGTCTGTGTTATAGTGTCAGGTGTCTGTGTTATAGTGTCAGGTGTCTGTGTTATAATGTCAAGTGTCTGTTTTATAGTGTCAGTTGTCTGTCTCATAAAGAACAAAAAGACACAATATCGTGACTGGAAGAATAAACAAATAACCCTAACATAGGAGAGAGAAACCTAGACGACGTTTCGGTCCGACTTTGACCATTTACAAGTCACACAAAGGTGAGGGAGCCAGTATATAGAGGAGAGAAGGAGGGGGACGGGACAAAGAGAGGAAGAAAGAAGTGGAGAAGTAATGGTAGAGGTAATGCTGGTAGTGGAAGCAGTACCAGAAGTAGTAATGGTAGTAATAAATAGGGAAAGTAGTGATAGACAGAAGGGAGTGAAGCGAGGTAATAGTAGTAGAAGTGGTAGTAGCAGTAATAGATGCAATGGTACAGGTAGAAGTGGAGTAAGTTTAAGGACAAGAGAAAGAAGCAACACAGGAGAGCTAATGTCCCACTACCACTACTCCTAATACTATTGTCTCGCTCCGCTCCCTTTTTTGTCTACCACTATTGCCCTTACTACTACCACTGCTACTTCCTCTATCACTACCTCTCTACTTCCTTCTTTCTTCCTCTATTTCGTCCCTCTCCCCCCTCTAATATATATATATATATATATATATATATATATATATATATATATATATATATATATATATATATATATATATATATATATATATATATATATATATATATATATATATATATATATATATATATATATATATATATATATATATATATATATATATATATATATGCAAAAAAAAACACTCTGAAAGAATAGAGAAATTCCAAGCGCTTTCGTGACTACTCACATTATCAAGGAACTATGAAAGTAAAGCATCCAAGGAAGGTATATAAGGGGGTCTGGCCAACAACCAGCCTTATTCAACTAAAAATATGTTGGTTCTCCCTTACCATGAAAACTTGGTTGATATGCCTTCTCTTCTTAAGACTTTTAATATTAAAGTTGTATTCAAATATCTTGATACAGTAAAAAAACTTTTGATAAAGAATTCCCCCCAAAATGCTGATGGATGTGTCTATAAGATTCCTTGTAAAATTTGCGATAAAGTTTATTACGGTCAAACTGGTAAAAATCTCGAACTAAGATTAAAACAACATAAATATAGCATTAGAACTGGACAAGATTCCAATGCTCTATTTATTCATGTAAGAGATTTTAACCATCCAATTGATTTTCAAAAAGTTGAGAAAGTAGTATCAAGCAAGTCCATGGTCGACAGGAATATAATTGAATCTTGTTTCATAAAAAGCAGTTTTGACAATAATATGAATATTTCCTTTGGTTTATATAAATTAGATCCATTTATAATTAATAGAATTTGGGAAGAATTTAATAATACACTGGACAAATAATAATTTTAAAAATTTTCTTGGGTAGAATAGTTTGTTGGTGGTTGACCAAAGGACCTGTCCAGTTGGGCCGGCGCGCGTCAGGTGTTTAACCGTTGTGGGATCTGATAGTGAGGTGTTGGCCAGACCCCCTTATATACGTTCCTTGGATGCTTTACTTTCATAGTTCCTTGATAATGTGAGTAGTCACGAAAGCGCTTGGAATTTCTCTATTCTTTCAGAGTGGTTGTTTTGCATATATATATATATATATATATATATATATATATATATATATATATATATATATATATATATATATATATATATATATATATATATATATATACATATATATATATATATATATATATATATATATATATATATATATATATATATATTTATATATATATATATATATATATATATATATATATATATATATATATATATATATATATATATATATATATATATATATATATATATATATATATATATATATATATATATATATATATATATATATATATATATATATATATATATATATATATATATATATATATATATACTGGCTCCTTCACCTCTGTGTGTCAGTGTGACTTGTAAATGGCCCAATTAAAACGTCGTCATAAGCTTTTCTCTCCTAGGTGAGGGTTGTTTGTGTCTGTTATACTGACAAGTGTTTGTGTTGTTGCAGGTATCTGTGCTATATTGTCAGGTTTTATTTTTTTTATTAACACATCGGCCGTTTCCCACTAAGGCAAGGTTGCTCAATGAGGAAAAACTTTCACCATCATTCACTCCATCACTGTCTTGCCAGAGGCGTGCTTGCACTACAGTTATAAAATTGCAATATTAACGCCCCTCCTTCAGAGTGTAGACACTGTACTTCCCATCTCCAGGACTCAAGTCCATCTCACCAGTTTTGCTGAATCTCTTCATAAGCATTACCTTGTTCACACTCCAACAGCATGTCAAGTCCTAAAAACCATTTGCCTCCTTTCCCTCCTATCTAATATGCTCATGCATGCTTGCTGAAAGTTCAAGCCCCTTGCACACAAAACCTGTTTCATCCTCTCCCTACAATCTTTTCTAGGCCGTCCCCTACCTCACCTTCCCACCACAACAGATTTATACACTGTCGAAGGTAATTCTATTTCGTTCCATCCTCTCTACATGTCCGAACCACCTTAATAACCCCTCCTCAGCCCTCTGGATAATAGTTGTGGTAATTCCGCACCTCCTCCTAATTTCAAAGCTACAACTTCTCTGCATTATATTCACACCACACATTACCCTCAAACATGATATCTCCACTGCCTCCAGCCTTCTCCTCGTTGCAACATTCATCACCCATGCTTCACACCACAGTAGGGACAGCGAGCGTGCGAGTCACACCTTCCGTGCTCCTGGAATATAAATGTTTTTGAGGGCTACCCAAGTGTGCTGCAAGGGTTGCAAAGCGTGTCAGGGTAGTGAACAATCCTAGAAGTGTTTTTTAATCTGCCTCAGCCACATAAGCGTGGGGAGAGCCACAATTTTGTAAGTAATCTAGAAAATAAAAACGTGGTGGCGCAGAGTGGGCAGGTTAGTGTGGGTGGTAAGGCGACGTTGTCAAGTGTCACCCAAGAAAGATAATAAAGTGTGACCAGTGAGAGAAATACAGTGAATAGGGTGCAATATTAAGGAGAAGAAATTGAGGTGGATCTACGCCAGGACGTCACGTCGAGCTGGACAATCTACAGGCTGCTACAGCTGCACTGCAAGTACTGTATCCACCTGTGAGTGGTTGTTTGGGTGTGGGGTTCCAGGTTCCAATTAACCGCCAAGCTGAATGTGAATGGTCTAACTCTCATAGCACAATAAAGAATAGGCACTCAAGTATTCAATAAGGAATAACAATTGGTAATCCATTGAACAGGGCGAGTAACTTACTGTAAGCTAGGTGGCAGGTAAAGCATTGGCAACATTGTAAGTAGGTGAGCATCAAGTCCCAGGAGGGTGGGAGTCAGGTCACAAGAGGTTGTGGACACAAGCGACCACTGAGAATCCACATTACACTCCAAGCACAAGTCACCTACTTTTCAACACATACTAAACCCACACATAATTACACACACACACACACACACACACACACCACCTACCCCCCCTAACCATCCCTCCCTCACACACACACACACACACACACACACACACACACACACACAAGGGCAGACACTCATAGAAGCTTCAGACCCTCGTAGCAATTTCTGCTTTTTATAACTGTTATGACCAAGGTCATAATGTGATTAATTTATATGTATTATCCACTTAATATTATACTCTGGGTTTCTTTAATATTAGCTAAATTAAAGATTCCACTAGTTTATAATATTATCTGATTTAGGAATATACCCGGGTATGATGTATATATATATATCTTGAGTAATGTGTTAGGTAGGTACACCTGGCTAAGGTTTATAACAAGGTATCTCCATTGGTGGGTAGTTTGCACCGCTCTACCCTCTCCCCCTTTTGACGAGTTGATGTCATGAAGGAATTTACTGTATATGGCAGTTCACTCTCTCTGCTGACTCAGTGTGCATTGACTGAGCTACCCTCCTAGTACTCCGCCTTATTCTCACTTGGATAGAGAATTGGGTTATAGAAACTCCTGATCCAGCTTGTGGTTTATTGTGAAGTCTTCTGACAATCATATACTGTTATCTTCAGGTTACGATGTGACGACCAGTGTCAAGCATAGAACTTTGTGATATATTCCTTATGCCAGGGAGTTACTCAGTGAAAGTGTTAATTCTCAATATATGTACTTGCACACAAGTAATGTTACTATTGAGGAAGCGATAATATTCCTCTGATCATTATCAAGTGTAGTGACCATATTGACATGTACATTCTATTTAAGAGTTTTCTTGTGTGAAGGAAAGTTTCTGACATTGATATTTAATAGATATTTATGAATATCTAAAGTATTTAAGCTTTTAAATAAAAAGAAACTTGAAAAGACTGAGTAACTATTATTTGTGCCTTACATTTCTAAGTTTGGAACCATATCCTTTCGTTCTATGAAGTGTGTTGTTACGGAGTGCACTAACCTGGCAAAAGATTAAGATTTGAACCGTAACAATAACCCAGAATTACTGGTATGTATTAACAGTATCTCCCCCTCATACCTCCCCCATACACACGAATGCACACGTATACACACATACACACACACACACACCTGTACTAGGACAAAATGGTAACTAACTAGGCGAATACACACACACACACATGCACATACACACACACATACATAAACACACACACACACACACACACACACGCACGCACGCACACACACACACACACACACATACATACACACACACATACATACACACACACATACATACACACACACATACACATACACATACACACACACACACACATACACACACACACACACACACACACACACTGTAAGTACGTGCCAGTCAAGTCCCAGGAGGTTGGGGGTCAGGTCACAAGAAGTTGTGGGCAGCCAAGGACCACTGAGACTCTACATTACAACGCACACGCCACCTACCTTTCAGTACATAATAAACCCACACATAATTCCACACAAAATTACACACACACACACACACACACACACACACACACACACACACACACACACACACACACAGGTTAGTTCCAGAGCTAAGGGGAATGTCCTATGAAGAAAGATTAAGGGAAATCGGCCTGACGACACTGGAGGACAGGAGGGTCAGGGGAGACATGATAACGACATATAAAATACTGCGTGGAATAGACAAGGTGGACAAAGACAGGATGTTCCAGGGAGGGGACACAGAAACAAGAGGCCACAATTGGAAGTTGAAGACACAAATGAGTCAGAGAGATATTAGGAAGTATTTCTTCAGTCATAGAGTTGTAAGGCAGTGGAATAGCCTAGAAAATGATGTAGTGGAGGCAGGAACCATACACAGTTTTAAGACGAGGTTTGATAAAGCTCATGGAGTGGGGAGAGAGAGGGCCCAGTAGCAACCGGTGAAGAGGCGGGGCCAGGAGCTAAGACTCGACCCCTGCAACCACAAATAGGTGAGTACAAATAGGTGAGTACACACTCACACACACATATCCAGACTCACACATACACTCCCCCCCTCGCCACCGACATCTCACTACTTCCCCTGATCCCTCCCCTCCCTAGTTCACCCTCCCCTCCCCTGTTCACCCTCACCCTCCCCACTCCTCTCCCACATAGCCACAGTTCCTCCAATACATCCCCTCCCCCACACTCTGACATACACACTACTAACCTAACATACAGAACTACATAGGTTTCCCACTCTGAGGCAATCAGGATAAAAAAAAAATGGGTTGCCAGAGAGCAACAAGAAAAACCAAGGGACAGGAGGAGGAAGCTGCAAAGGAAGATTGGGCAGCAAAGCTCATAAAAAGGGATCATGAATGGGAAAAGAAACTAGAAGAACTTAGCATGAGAATGGAAGAGAGGATAGATATGGAAAGCAGGAAGTGGGAGGTGCATGTCAAAGCAGCAGAGGCTAGGATACAGAGTTTAGAAGAGGAACTGAAAAATCTGAAACAGCCTAAAGAACTAAAGAACATTTTGGGATTGACAACAGAGACTGCTACCTCAGCCACAAATAAGGGGACAGTAGGGAAAGAAGGAGCACAACTGCATGGAGAAGCTCTGTCAGAGGAAACTGTAGTAAATGAAAGAGCTAAGCTTTATGCGGAGGCCCTAACAGACAACAACAGAGCCCAAGGAAAGCCGAGAAGGGAAAATGACAGGCCACTGAGCCCAAGTACATTAGCTAGTGAAACTGAAGAAAGGCAAGCTGCAGTGGAGGAAACCAAATTAAATGAGGGGATACACAGGGATATGCAGTGGGAGAATGAAAGGGTGAGGTCAGTTTTTGTGTATGGGCTCAAGGAAGTTGAACGGGAAACATATGAAGCAAGAAAACAAGGGAAAAAAAAAAACAATTGAAAGCATCATTAAGGCAATAGAAGACGACATGACCCAGCTGGAAAATTTTCTGAGAACAGGGGGGTTTGTAAAAAAAAGAACCCAGCCAGTGAAAGTGACCTTCAAGGCAGAAGCGACTCGGAACAGGATCCTGCAGGAGAAAGCACGATTAAGGGACATGCCGAAATACAGGCAGGTGTATCTCGACCGTGACAGAACACAAGAAGAAAGGCAGAAACTGAGAGAGATGGTACAAAGGCGAAAGGAGGAAAGAGATGGGATGGAGAAGACAGACAGGAGATCCCAGACCCAGGAAGAAGATCAAATACAGCCTCCCTCACAACTTCCTATAGAAGCCTCCCAACCAGGTCAACCCCAGTGCAACTAAACACTCTAAATCAAAACACCCATGCCACATCCAATGCCCCCACCCACTACTTTACAAACTCCACCCCCACAGGAACAACCCATAGTTCCTTACCAGGTCTCCCACTTCCCCAACCCCAATATACCTCCCAGACCACAGTCTTAGAAAAGTTGAAGGTGTGGTATACAAATGCCGTTGGAATAACAAACAAGTATGAGGAGTGGCACAAAAGAATCAAGGAGACATCCCCAGATATAATAGCACTCACAGAAACAAAACTCACCAGAATAATAACAGATTCAATCTTTCCATCCGGATATCAAATCCTCAGGAAAGATAGAGGGAGGAGAGGGGGAGGAGGAGTTGCACTGCTCATTAAAAACCAGTGGGGTTTTGAGAAAATGGAAGGAATGGATGGCACGGGCGAAAGGGACTACTTAGTAGGAACAATCCAGTCTGAGGGACATAAGGTGATAATTGAAGTAATGTACAACCCACTATAGAACTGCAGGAGGCCAAGAGAAGAATACGATGAGAGCAACAGAGCAATGATCGACACACTAGCCGAGGTGGCCAGGAGAGCACAGATGGGGGGAGCAAAGTTACTAGTTATGTGTGATTTCAATCACAAGGAGATTGACTGGGAAAACCTGGAGCCCCATGGGGGTCCCAAAACATGGAGAACCAAGATGATGGATGTGGTACTGGAAAACCTCATACATCAACATGTTAGAGACACTACCAGAGAGAGAGGAGAAGATGAACCAGCAAGACTGGACCTTGTATTCTCCTAGAGTAGTTCGGACATCGAGGGTATCATGTATGAAAGGCCCCTGGGAGCTAGTGATCATGTGGTTCTGTGCTTCGACTACATAGCTGAGCTCCAAGTGGAGAGAGTAGCAGGAATAGGCTGGGGAAAACCAAACTACAAAACGGGAACTACTCAGGCATGAGGAACTTCCTTCAAGACATTCAGTGGGAGAGGGAACTGACAGGAAAACCAGTACAAGAAATGATGGACTATGTGGCAACAAAATGCAAGGAGGCAGAGGAGACGTTTGTTCCCAAGGGAAACAGAAATAATGGGAAGAATAGAACGAGTTCTTGGTTCACCCAAAGGTGTAGGGAGGCAAAAACTAGGTGTACTAGAGAATGGAAAAGGTACAGAAGACAGAGAACTCAGGAAAATAAAGAAATTAGCCGAAGAGCCAGAAACGAATATGCACAGATAAGAAGGGAGGCTCAGAGACAATATGAAAATGACATAGCATCAAAAGTAAAGACTGATCCGAAGCTGTTGTACAGCCACATCAGGAGGAAAACAACAGCCAAGGACCAAGTAATCAGACTGAGGAAGGGTGATGGGGAATTCACAAGAAACGACCGAGAGGTATGTCAGGAGCTCAACACAAGATTTAAAGAGGTATTTACAGTGGAAACCAGTAGAACTCCAGGAAATCGGAACAGGGGGCCACACCAGCAAGCACTGGATGAGGTACATATAACCAAGGAGGAGGTGAAGAAGCTGCTATGCGAACTTGACACCTCAAAGGCGGTGGGACCAGACAACATCTCTCCATGGGTCCTTAAAGAGGGAGCAGAGAAATTGTGTGAGCCATTAACAAAGATTTTCAACACATCATTTGAAACTGGGCAACTCCCTGAGGTATGGAAAATGGCAAATGTAGTCCCAATTTTTAAAAAGGGAGACAGACATGAGGCACTAAACTACAGACCTGTATCACTAACGTGTATAGTATGCAAGGTCATGGAGATCATCAGGAGGAGAGTGGTAGAGCACCTAGAAAGAAACAAGTGTATAATTGACAACCAGCACGGTTTGAGGGAAGGAAAATCCTGTGTCACAAACCTACTAGAGTTTTATGACAAGGTGACAGAAGTAAGACAAGAGAGAGAGGGGTGGATCGACTGCATATTTTTGGACTGCAAGAAGGCCTTCGACACAGTTTCTCACAAGAGGTTACTGCAAAAGCTAGAGGATCAGGCACACATAACAGGAAAGGCACTGCAATGGATCAGAGAATACCTGACAGGGAGGCAACAACGAGTCATGGTACGCGACGAGGTGTCAGAGTGGGCGCCTGTGACAAGCGGGGTTCCACAGGGGTCAGTCCTAGGACCTGTGCTGTTCTTGGTATATGTGAACGACATAACGGAAGGGATAGACTCAGAAGTGTCCTTGTTTGCAGATGATGCGAAGTTAATGAGAAGAATCAAATCGGATGAGGATCAGGCAGGACTACAAAGAGACCTGGACAGGCTACAAGCCTGGTCCAGCAACTAGCTCCTTGAATTTAACCCTGCCAAATGCAAAGTCATGAAGATTGGGGAAGGGCAAAGAAGACCACAGACACAATATAGTTTAGATGGCCAAAGACTGCAAACCTCACTCAAGGAAAAAGATCTGGGGGTGAGTATAACACTGAGCATATCTCCTGAGGCGCACATCAATTAGATAACTGCTGCAGCATACGGGCTCCTGGCAAACCTACGGATAGCGTTCCGATACCTCAGTAAGGATTCGTTCAAGACTCTGTATACCATTTACGTCAGGCCCATACTGGAGTATGCAGCACCAGTTTGGAATCCACACCTAGTCAAGCACGTCAAGAAATTAGAGAAAGTGCAAAGGTTTGCAACAAGACTAGTCCCAGAGCTACGGGGATTGTCCTACAAAGAAAGGTTGAGGGAAATCGGCCTGACGACACTGGAGGACAGGAGGGTCAGGGGAGACATGATAACGACATATAAAATACTGCGTGGAATAGAAAAGGTGGACAAAGACGGGATGCTCCAGAGAAGGGACACAGATACAAGAGGTCACAATTGGAAGTTGAAGACTCAGATGAATCAAAGGGATGTTAGGAAGTATTTCTTCAGTCATAGTCAGGCCGTGGAACAGCCTAGAAAGTGACGTAGTGGAGGCGGGAACCATACATAGTTTTAAGGCGAGGTATGATAGAGCTCATGGGGCAGGGGGAGGGAGGGGACCTAGTAGCAATCAGCGAAGAGGTGGGGCCAGGAGCTGTGACTCGACCCCTGCAACCACAACTCTTCCTCCAATCTGATATCTAATCTTTCATTACCTAATTTTTTTTGTTAACTCTCATCACCTTTTAACGCCACACATCTTGCCAAGACCCTCGCATTCATTTGTCTTACAACCCCATCTACAAATATATTAAACACCCACGGTGACATCACACATCCTTGTCTAAGGCCTATGGGAAATAATCTTCCTCTCTCCTACATACTCTAACCTGAGCTTCACTATCCACGTAAAAACTCTTCACTGCTTTCAGTAACCTACCCCCTATTCCATACATTTGCAACATCTGCCACATTGCTTCTCTATACACCCTGTCATTCGCCTTTTCTGTTGCAACCCCTGAATGGGTTACAATGATTATTATGTATATATATAATGTATATTACCTTTTCATTTAATTTTATATTGCTTATATTTGCGATAATAGCTAAATCGTAAATGTATGACTTTATATTATTATTTGACTGTTATATTGTTATTTGACTTATGTTGTTAAGATGTGACATAATATGTGCTCAGTTCAAGTCTTGATTGTCAAACTACTGTAATTATCGCTTGTCGCTCGTTATACTGCCGGCTTCTGAGCTGTGCTGTCCACGGGGCTATCACGTGATCGAGGGGGGGGTGTCCTCACCTCTCGTGAAGTATTCAGTCTGCTCTAGACTCGCTTGGTGGTTGGACAGATTGTCTGTCTCATTATTCTTGTTAGTTCTGTAGAACTCTGTTCACAGAACATTGTATAGACTTAGTGATTTTCGACGTTGTACTGAGGTTGTGTGTCACATAGACACTCTGAGCATCTCAGGTCCCGAGCTGTAGCTTATGACCTAATTTGTACTGGTTTCTGTGTATTGTCACAGTCAGGGTTTTTCCTATGCTGAACTTAGATTCAGTAGTATGGGAGTTTTGTAACTTTTGTGGAGGATCTGCTGATAGTCCCTACTTAGTGTCGTTATATTATCTCCTTGATCCTGATTGTGTCGCAGTCGCTTGTTATATGGCTATTGGGCTTAGCATTCTTTTCATTGTTCAAGCAGACTGTTCTGGTTGCCAGTCGGTCAAGAAGTTAGTTTATTAGAGGACTTTGTCAGTCACTTGTTTAAGTCTAGTCGAGTCGTGAGACATAGTGAACTACTTAGAGCACTTACACGCATACACAAACTTACTTGTACATATTTGTAATATCTTATTAAATGTTAATGTACCAGACGGTACTTAAGAATTATAAATGTGATATGTGCTTTCAGCACAATAATATTGAACTCGAGAGATTGATTTTGTTTTGATTGCTGTAATTTAATTTAATTTGATAATATACCTCTAGACAGCTTAATGATTAATAAATTTATTAAATTTTAATTTCTCTAGTTAGTAGCCTACCAGTTGTAATCCTGAAGCACTATTGAATCTTAATGATTTCTAATGGATAATTGGACAAGGATACTGACTACTTGTTACGAAAACTCAGTAACAGGCTGGATGCTAGAAGGGCAGTCCTTTTTAGTATTCACTGGAGATCTCTAAGCTTTTAGAATCGCGTTTTTTGTAACAAATGGGGGCCTGTCCGGGAGGCTCTTGATCCAAGGTGTTGGAGAAATTGTCCAGTTTGACATACTAGTAAATCTATGATCAAACACTTTGAGTACTTTCCTAATCTGAAGACTTTGAGTTTAGTCTTGTACAACATACCAAGTGGATGTATGTACCTGACTGAGTCTCTTGATCCAAGGAGATGGAAATACTGTTTATGAGCTCTAGCTCCAAGACAACCAACACTAAAATTCCTATTAGGATTATAGTTTCCCATAATCACTCTCTCGTAGTACAATTATTTTCGTGATGTATGCCAAAGTGAAACAGTTAATTGATACTCTGACTTTGTCTGAGTTAAGTACATTAAAACTTCAGACGTGTTGGCGAGTAGCCAAATATCTCGGTGTGACGTATAACAGGAATTACACCGCAGAAACTGTCAGAGCATTAATTAAAGATATATTGTTTCCTGCTCATACAGAGATGTCTGATTATGATTCTCAGAAAGCCTAGTGTCACAATTAGGAAGTATGGCTCTATTTGAAGTTGAAGAAGGAGCAACTAAGGCAGAAGTGAGCCTAGTGTCCGAGCCTAGTGTAGCTCTGTTCTCGCTCACGCCTTCCCTCACTGACACATTAGTACAGAGTATAGCTGGTATGACTAAGCCTCTAGCTAGTATTGTGTATACTACACCTATATTTACCTATCCTAGACCAGATCTAGACACTCGAGAGACAGCTGGACGAGGTGTCCGACCTAAGGACAGTCCAGAAAGACATGTTAATTTCCCTACTCCTCCATTACCTACTGGTCCTATCTCTCAGGAACAGTTTGAGAGGTTTGAACGCCTCATTATGTTGCAGACTGCACAAATAGAGGCACAGAGGAAATTGAACGAAGAAGATTTCCAAAGAGAAAATGTTCGTCTGTTAAGACAACAGACTGATAGATCACAGGACACATTTAATGTGCAGAAAGCTGCATCCATGGTTCCTAAGTTTTTTGAAAGTGACTTAGACACATATTTTGATGTGTTTGAGAACCAGGCACGTGCTATGAACTGGCCACGTAAGCACTGGGCAACATTGTTGCATACAGCGTTGACAGGAAGAGCTCAAACCTGTACTGCAGCTTTGCCATTTACCAAGTACATTAGTTATGACGCTGTCAAACAAGCAATTCTAGAGACGTATAACTTGTTACCTGTAAGTTATCAAAGAGCATTTCGTACATTACAACGACGACAAGATCAAACTTGTGTAGAGTTTGCTCGTGAGAAAAAAGTTGCATTTCAGAGGTGGTGTAGGTCTGCCAAGTGTAACAACTACGACAGCCTTGTTCAGTTGTTACTACATGAAGAGTTTAGCAACTGTATGTCTGCTGACATACAAGAATATCTGATCGATCATACTACCTCGGATATTCTGGAAACTGCAGCATTAGCAGACAATTATGAGATTTCTCACAAACTTGTACGTACTAAAACACAGAGAAACAAGGTAACTAAAAATTGTCCTAGAAGTTGGCAACCTAAATCAGCTGCTCATTGCCGGCCTGATGTACCTGCTACTGTAACTTCTCGTACCTTTACCAGGAAAACTCACAATCCTGAATCTGTCTCTGTGGCTAGACAGAAATCTGGTATCGAGAAGAAGAAAGTTAAATGTACCTATTGTAACAGGAAAGGACATGCTAGAGAGTATTGCTATAAATTAGAAAGAGATACGAGAAGCAGTCGTGCGGCTGGCGCCCCCACTCAAGTCGTATCCTCTTCCGAGCAACAAAGACACCAAAATCCTAGCAATACCTTTGAACCTACTGTTTTAGATAATGTTACTCAGGATAGATGACTAGCGTCAAAAAGTGTATCTGACGAAAAGATTCATTCAGCGATAAGTCCTTACTTTTCAAGAGGCAGAATAGGATTTGACGAATCACATCTAACTGAGATAGTTACTTTCAGAGACACTGGCAGTTATCTCACGTTATTAAGAGAAGATGTACTGCCCATAACTGACGATACCTATTGCAAGATAGATGTATTGTTAGAAGCCTATGGAGGGGCTGTTATAAAAGTGCCTCTGCACAAAGTTTATATTGAAACAAGCTATTATACTGGTTATATTTCAGTGGGTATATCCAGTGGTGTATTTCCCATCAGGTCAGTGGACTTGTTGATAGGGAACGATATCCTTCATGCTGGTATATGTAAAGAACCACTTGTGATTGATAATAACACTGATGATAATTATGCCATTGAATCTTGTAAAGAGAAACCTATTTTATTTCCTCTCAGCGCAATTACTAGAGCTATGTCAAAGATTCAACAACCATCCTTGTCTCCTGTTGAGTTAGTTGATGACAATGATTTGGGGTTGAATATGTTGTTTAGTGACGCTCTGCACCCAGGATCATTAACACTGACTCCCCCCGGTCATCAACCTAGTCAGGACACAACTGACGTTAAATTTCTAACTCATGATGATTTAATCAAGGATCAGTTTGTTGATCAGTCACTGGAAAAACTGAGAGATATAGCAGTTACTGAGAGTGAAGCAAAGGATCTCGATAATTGTTACTATTATAGTAACGGTGTACTGATGGAGAAAAATACATGTAAGTTGTCAGCTGATAGTGTTTCCACCACAGTCAAGCATTTCGTAGTGTTACCAGTTACATTTCGTGAACAAGCCATTGATTTTGCTCACAATAGTCCCATAGGAGGACATTTGGGTGTCAAGAAGACACTCGGTAAACTGGCAAAACATTTTACTTGGCCAAAGATGAAGGAAACAGTAGCTGATCAAGTGCGACGTTGCCACGTGTGTCAAGTGACAGGCAAGCCAGCACACTCTCCTCCACCTGCACCTCTCACTATGTTCATTAGTACCAAAGTTCAGTTCATCTGGACTAGAGATTGTTCAGACTCGTTCAAAAGGTTGAAGCATCTGCTTTCCTCTGCTCCAGTGTTGAGTCCTAATTTCAATCTTTCCATCTTTTTACATATAGATGAGAGTGGTTATGCAGTGGGTGCTGTGCTGCTCCAACAGTCAACATCCACTGATATTCTCCATCCTATATGTTACTATTCATCTAAGCTTAAACGACACCAGAAAAATTATGCCACTATTGAGAAAGAGGCTCTAGCTCTTGTGGTGTCCTTGGAACATTTTGACGTGTATTTGGGCACTTCCCCATTTAAAATTAACGTTTTTTCAGACCACAATCCACTCACTTATATTAACACCATGAAAAGTAAAAATGCTAGGATCATGAGGTGGGCTCTCAGAATCCAACCTTATTCTATTAGTATAAAACACATAAGTGGTCATTGTAATGTAATTGCTGACGCTCTGTCTCGTCCTTAATAATTATCAGTTACATTAAATTAACGTAATTTTATGCCCAAATACCTTTTGTTACTTGCTATGTCAAATTCAGTAAAGTAACTTAATCCCTCCAGCCCATATTAACTATGTATACTCATGTCATGTCTAATTATTATATTATGTATTCACAGTATTGTTGTGTGAGGAGGAGACAAGCTGAGTGTTGAGTGGGTAGTGTGGTGCGGGTGATGTACTGCGTGACGCAACACTGTCCTGTCGCAGACCCCCCCCTCACTACACACCTTAAGCTGTTTCATACTCAGATGTTCATACTGCCTCGCATTCCACAACCACTACTTAAGAGTGGAATGCAGTCTCCTCTACTATGATCGAGCCTCAGTGCCCTGCTCGTCTACGCTATCCTGTCTCTACACTGATGTACATATCCGCGAGTATGCAGAGATACGATACTGTGTACTGCCCTAGTACTAGGGGCATATCCTAGTGACGGACGCTGTGAAATTGTAGAGGTGCTTGGCACAAGAAAGACTTTGATTAATATTTATATTAAATTGTATTGATATGAGTAATCAGTAATAATGTGAAAGACATTAATGCAACTCCTAGTGCGACCGTCTGTCGTGTTGGGGGGGGGGGGGGTTGCAACCCCTGAATGGGTTACAATGATTATTATGTATATATATATAATGTATATTACCTTTTCATTTAATTTTATATTGCTTATATTTGCGATAATAGCTAAATCGCAAATGTATGACTTTATACCATTATTTGACTGTTATATTGTTATTTGACTTATGTTGTTAAGATGTGACATATGTGCTCAGTTCAAGTCTTGATTGTCAAACTACTGTAATTATCGCTTGTCGCTCGTTATACTGTCGGCTTCTGAGCTGTGCTGTCCACGGGGCTATCAAGTGATCGAGGGGGGAGGGTGTCCTCACCTCTCGTGAAGTATTCAGGCTGCTCTAGACTCGCTTGGTGGTTGGACAGATTGTCTGTCTCATTATTCTTGTTAGTTCTGTAGAACTCTGTTCACAGAACATTGTATAGACTTAGTGATTTTCGACGTTGTACTGAGGTTGTGTGTCACATAGACACTCTGAGCATCTCAGGTCCCGAGCTGTAGCTTATGACCTAATTTGTACTGGTTTCTGTGTATTGTCACAGTCAGGGTTTTTCCTATGCTGAACTTAGATTCAGTAGTATGGGAGTTTTGTAACTTTTGTGGAGGATCTGCTGATGGTCCCTACTTAGTGTCGTTATATTATCTCCTTGATCCTGATTGTGTCGCAGTCGCTTGTTATATGGCTATTGGGCTTAGCATTCTTTTCATTGTTCAAGCAGACTGTTCTGGTTGCCAGTCGGTCAAGAAGTTAGTTTATTAGAGGACTTTGTCAGTCACTTGTTTAAGTCTAGTCGAGTCGTGAGACATAGTGAACTACTTAGAGCACTTACACGCATACACAAACTTACTTGTACATATTTGTAATATCTTATTAAATGTTAATGTACCAGACGGTACTTAAGAATTATAAATGTGATATGTGCTTTCAGCACAATAATATTGAACTCGAGAGATTGATTTTGTTTTGATTGCTGTAATTTAATTTAATTTGATAATATACCTCTAGACAACTTAATGATTAATAAATTTATTAAATTTTAATTTCTCTAGTTAGTAGCCTACCAGTTGTAATCCTGAAGCACTATTGAATCTTAATGATTTCTAATGGATAATTGGACAAGGATACTGACTACTTGTTACGAAAACCCAGTAACAGGCTGGATGCTAGAAGGGCAGTCCTTTTTAGTATTCACTGGAGATCTCTAAGCTTTTAGAATCACGTTTTTTGTAACATTTTCCAAATCCATAAATGCCACAAAAACCTCTTTACCCTTATCAATATACTGTTCACTTGTACGTTTCACTGCCAACACTTGGTCTTCACCCCCCCTACTCTTCTTTATGCCTCCTTGTTCATCTACTATCCTACTCTCTGCCTTACTCTTACTTCTTTCAATAATAACTCTAATATACACTCTACCAGGTATACTCAACAGACTTATTCCCCCATAATTTTTACATTCTCTTTTGTCCCCTTTGCCTTAATACAAAGAAACTATGCATGCTCTCTGCCAATCCCTAGGAACCTTACCATCTTCCATACATTTATTAAATAAAAACACCAACCTCTCCAAAACTATATCCACACCTGCTTCTAACATATCTATATTTATCCAATCAATTCCAGCTGCCTTACCTCACTTCATTCTACCCACTGCCTCACAAACTTTCCCCATACTCACTACTGGCTCATCCTCACTTCTACAAGATGTTATTCCTTTTTGTCCTATACACGAAATCACAGCTTGCCTATCTTAATCAACATTTAACAATTCCTCAAAATATTCCCTCCATCTTCCCGATACCTCCAACTCTCCATTTAATAACTCTCCTCTCCTATTTTTAACTATCAAATTCATTCGTTCCCTAGGCTTCCTCAGCTTATTAATCTCACTCCAAAACTTTTTTTCATTTTCAACAAAATTTTTTGATAACTTCTCACTCACTGTCTCATTTGCACTCTTTTTATATTGCTTCACCACTCTCTTAACTTCTCTTTTTCTCTCTTTTTCTCTCCATATACTCCTCCCTCCTTGCATCACCTCTACTTTGTAAAAACCTCTCATATGCTAACTTTTTCTCTTTTACTACTCTCTTTACGTCATCATTCCACCAATCGCTCTTCTTCCCTCCCACACCCACTTTCCTGTAACTACAAACTTCTGCTGAACACTCTAACACTACATTCTTAAATTTACCCCATACATCTTCGACTCCATTGCCTATACTCTCACTAGCCCATGTATCCTCCAATAGTTGTTTATATCTTACCCTAACTGCCTCCTCCATTAGTTTATAAACCTTCACCTCTCTCTTACTTGCTGCTTCCATTTTCCTTGTATACCATCTACCATTTACTCTCATTGTATCTACAATTAAAAATTGATCTGATTTATCTGTGGCCCCTCTATAAACATGTACATCCTGAAGTGTACTCAACAGCCTTTTATCTTCCAATATGTAGTGCAACAATCTACTGCCATTACACCCTACATCATACCGTGTATACTTATTTATCCTCTTTTTCTTAAAATACGTATTAACTGTAACCAAACCCCTTTCTATACAAAGTTCCATCAAAGGGCTCCCATTATCATTTACACCTGGCACCCCAAACTTACCACAATTACTCTGTCACTTGGTTCAGAAGTTCCTACACACTCAATTAACATCTCCCAAAATCTCTCTCTCTCTCTTCTCTACACTCATCTCTTCTCCAGGTGCATACACACTTTTTATGACCCACTTTTCACATCCAACTCTAATTTTAATCCACATAATCTTTGAATTTATACATTTACATTCTCTCTTCTCCTTCCAGAACTGATCCTTCAACATTATTGCTACCCTTTCCTTAGCTCTAACTTCCTCAGATACTCATAAGAACATAAGAAAGGAGGAACACTGTAGCTGGTCTGTTGGCCCATACTAGACAGGTTTTTCACAATCCATCCCACTATTAGGACATTTGCCCAACCCAGCCTTCAGCGCTACCCAAGAAACAAGCCCTGATAACTTCACTCACGTACAAGTCCCACTCACATCCAACCTCTCTCACTCTTGTATTTATATAACCTAAATTTTAAATTAACCAAGGTCCATGCTTCAATAACCTAATAGGCAGACTGTATGTAGAAATTTTCTCCAGGAGGGGGGTATCAGCCCCTTTCAGCCCTTTTCAGCCCTTTCAGCCCTCTGAGGGACTCAGCCCTCCAGAGGGGCTGATGGTGTCTTGCTTCTGCATCTCTGCATCAACACTTTAATTGATTCCAGACGCAGTACGAACGTGTGTCATGGTCATGCGACTTCCTTGCAAGAGACCAGTTTTGCAAATAGTGTAGTTTAATGAGATACTCTCAATCTCTTACCATAGCAGGATAATTAAGGAAAATCCTGCACCCACTTTATTACCATGTTAAAGAGAGTGTACATTACTCACGAAATCGTAATGACACGATTGCAAACAAACCATACCATGGGCGGGGCTAGAACCCGCGATCAGAGAGTCTCAAAACTCCAGACCGTCGAGTTAGCCACTGGACCAGCTAGCCACAATAAGATTCGTCCAACTAGGTATATTTCTACACCATAGTATTTGTAGTCACAGTGGTGCCTATGCTAACCTTCCTATGGTGTAGAAATATACCTAGTTGGACGAATCTTATTGTGGCTAGCTGGTCCAGTGGCTAACTCGACGGTCTGAAGTTTTGAGACTCTCTGATCGCGGGTTCTGTCCCCACCCGTGGTATGCTTTTTTAGAGTGTACATTGTTTTCTATGCCCAGACAGCAAGAGTCAAGCATTTTGCATTGCTTCATGGTGGAAGTTTGGCAAGGAAGGGACATATGCTGTGTCAGCTTTTCCTTCATGTGCTGGGGGCAAGCGAGGTGCAGTAAGAGGCGTCTTAGCTTAGATTGCTTTTAACCCTGCCGAGGGACACATTGACACCAGGATAACGAACAAAGAATACTGATCCATGCATTTGTGTGCATAAAGAATCTCAAAGAACACATCAAAACCTATTACCAAGAAGTGCGCACAGTTTCTTTAATAACATTACCTCGAAAGACAAGCCTTGTGGAACACAGTGCACCAGTGTGCATATTCCTAGACTGTGAAAGACGTGGACATCCAAGGACACTTCAGCTTCTATCAAGTCACCAATATCTGTCGAATATGGTGTAAACAACACCATAGCTCACGCTACAAGAGCAAGGTAGGTTTTGAACCATCTTGTCATAGAGGGGACTGTGCAGTTCTTGTGTCACAAGGGGTTTGAAATCATCCTATAGTCGGCAGTGAGGTGCAAACTTTTGAATTCAGACCAGTACGTATCGTCAACAGTCAGTTTATGACATATGTTGACACAATACCCCTTAGGGGTAATTATACTTAAAGAACATTTTTCACACAGCCCTTAGGGAGTGCATACGGCAGCTTCTCAAGACATCGCCTACAGGGACGGCTGTGTAGGCGAAACCTGTCTTTCAAGATAAGTCCATTATTTACAGTCCATTATTTACTCTTTGACTTAGCTTGTAGTATTTCCCTAAAAGACTGCTCCATTAATCAACTACCCTATTTCCAAACCAATACTTTCCTATATCCTTTCTAAATCTAAACTTACCTAATTTGAATCCATTATTGTGGGTTCACTCTTGGAGAGATATCCCCAAGACCTTATTTATATCCCCTTTGTTAATACCCACCTTCCACTTATATGCTTCAATCATGTCTCCCCTCATTCTCCATCTTACAAATGAATGTAATTTAAGAAACTTCAATCTTTCTTCATATGAAAGATTTCTAATGCTATAAATTAATTTTGTCATTCTTCGTTGAATGTATTCTAACGAATTTATATCCATTCTGTAATATGGAGACCAGAACTGAGATGCGTAATCTAGGTGAGGCCTTACTAATGATGTATAATGCTGTAGTATAACCTCTGGACTTCTGTTGCTTACACTACTTAATATAAATCCCAGTAATTTGTTTGCCTTATTACGTACACTTAGGCATTGCAATCTGTATGGCTAAGTTCTATGTTATTTAACTTATAAGTGCTAGGGTTATGGACACTCCCGAACTTCAGAACCTTGCATTTATTTACATTGAACTGCATCTGCCACTTTTCTGACCAGGAATTGAGTTTGTCTAAATCCTCCTGAAGTTCCGTGACATCTAATTTTAAATCAATTATCCTACCTATCTTCGTGTCATCGGCGAATTTGCTCATATCACTAGTAATTCCCTCATCAAGGTCATTGATATATATTATAAACAACAATGGGCCCAAGACTGATCCCTGTGGAACGCCACTTGTTACAGGTCCCAAATCAGATTTAGCCCTTTTAAGGACACTCTCTGCTTCCTATTGGTGAGCCATGACTCGATCCATGAGAGCACTTTTCCCCAAGTGCCATGAGCTGCCACTTTCTTTAACAGTCTCTGGTGTGGTACTCTATCAAAAGCCTTACTAAAATCTAAATAAACAATATCGAATTCTTTATTGTGATCAACAGCCTCTAAAGGTTTACTGAAAAGTTAATAAATTAGTTTGGCAGGAATGTCCCCTTGTGAATCCATGCCGAATATCATTAATCAAATTGACTCTAGTAATTTGCCTACAATTGAGGTCAGGCTTATTGGGCGGTAATTTGATGGTAACGACTTGTCCCCTGCTTTAAAAATAGGAATTACATTAGCCATCTTCCACATATCAGACACTACACCTGTTTGTAGAGATAAATTAAAAATATTAGTTAATGGTTCACAGAGTTCCATTTTGCATTCCTTAAGAACCCTTGAAAAAACCTCATCAGGACCCGGCGACTTATTTTGCTTCAGTCGGTCTATCTGCTTCACAACCATTTCACTAGTGACTGTGATGTTACATAATTTATCTTCTTCAGGTCCACTATAAAAATTAATTACTGGGATATTGTTAGTGTCTTCCTGTGTAAAAACCGAGAGAAAATAATTATTTAAAATCGATCACATTTCATTCTCTTTGTCAGTAAGATGCCCATTGCTATTTTTAAGGGAACCTATCTTATCTCTAACTTTTGTTCTATAAATCTGGAAAAAAGCTTTTGGGTTAATTTTCGAATCCCTAGCAACTTTAATTTCGTAGTCCTCTTTAGCTTTTCTTGTTCCCTTTTTAACATTCCTCTTAATGTCGGTATACTGATTCATAAGATGACCCTAACCTCTTTTGATGCGCCTACAAATTCTTTTCTTCTGCCCAAAAAGATATTTGAGCCTACTATTCATCTATTTTTTGTCATTTCTATTTGATCTAATTTCTTTATACGGGATAAATGTTCTTTGGGCAGCATATATAGCCTTAAGAAAGCTGTCATATCGATAGCTCTCTTCGTTTCCCCAGTCCTCAGATGATAAGCCCATTGTAATCTGCTAAGCGAAAATCTGGGACCATTAGTGAGTTATCCCTATTATCATACTTCCGTTCAATGCTAAAGGTAAATGATTTGTGGTCGCTTGTGCCGAGTTCCACTGTAATTTCCAAATTATTAGCAAGGGTTTCCTTGTTTGCCAGAACCAATTCAAGCAGGTTATTTCCCCTTGTAGGTTCTGTCACAAACTGTTTCAAAAAACAATCCTGAACTACTTCTTAGAAGTAGTTAGATTCTAAATTCCCAATCAAGAAATTTCAATCAATATGGCTAAAGTTAAAGTCTCCCTTGGTCCCTGTCTATGTTTGGGGGTCGGTATATCACCCCTAAAATCAATTTTCCATTCCCCTCTGGAAAGTCTATCCAGACAGACTCTGTATGAATTATTGCAGACTTTACACCCGTTTTTATGCAACAGTTCAAGCAATCTTGGACATATACTGCCACCCCACCCCCCTTCCCGATACTTTTATCTACTTGGAACAATTTAAAACCCTGAATATGACATTCAGCAGGCATGTCGTGATTATTCGAATTAAACCACGTCTCAGTTATGGTAAATACATCAAAGTTACCTGCACTTGCAACTAATCTCAACTCATCCATCTTATTCCTAGCACTACGACTATTAGTGTAATACATGTTTAAAGGCCCTCCCCTCTCTTTACCCTTCCTGCTCATTTCTGTTTTTCCACTATACCTATACGAAACTAATTATTTTCCATTTCTAAACCCATACCTCTAACTAATCCTAGTTTTAAGCCCTAACAACATCCTCAACTGAGCTACCAAGAGAACCCACACCTGCCCTAGATAAGTGAGCCCCCATCTCTGGCATGCACGTCATTTCTACAATAGAAGTGGTCCCAGTTGTCAATGAATGGTACTGCATTATCCTTACAGTGTTTGTCCAGCCAACAATTAACACTAATTGCTCTGGACAATCATTCATTTCCAACACCCCTTCTTGGCAAAATACCACATACAACAAGGCACTACCCCCCCCAACCCTTCTTCCTAATTATGTCTATTGATGTCCTGTACCTTTTAACTAAATCCTCACTTCTGCGCTTGCCTACATCATTGTCTCCAGCACTGAAGCAGACAGTAGGATTGATCCCATTGCCATTCATGATGTTGTCAAGCTGGTTAACAATATCCTCCATCCCAGTCCCAGGAAAGCAAACCCTCTGTTTCCTACTCCTATCCTTCAAGCAGAAGGCCCTATCTATATACCTAACATGGCTAGCCCCAACAACAACAATCTTTTTACCTTCCTAGGTGTCCCAGTAGTGGACTCACATTCATCGGGTAGCACGGAGAATGAGTTCGATGTTTCCGCAATAATTTCTTGGATCTTCGTTGCTTCTACCTCTCCATCCGTCCTCACGATCCTTAACTTTGTCCCATGCTTTCCAGCCACTGTCCAGGTTCCTTTCTTGGCTTGAGGATTCTCAACAGGAGGATTACAACGAATCCTCTTGTTTTCCTCAGTCAGTCGCTGTATCTCAAGCTTAGCTACCCTTAGTTCTTTTTAGCTGCTGGCAGGGCCGGATTACCACATAAGCAAACTAGGCATTTGCCTAGGGCCCCGCGCATTTGGGGGCTCCACGGTCCAAGGGGTTCAGGGGCTCATCCAAGACTGCGCACATGGTGCAAGTGCAAAGGGGTCCCTACCTAAAAAGTTCAAGTGTTTGGAGAGTAAAATTGATTTTTAAAAATTAATCAAAAATAAATAATGAAATAAAATAAAATAAAAATAAATAAACTTAACCATAGATGGCAACACTCAACACGCCTTTGTTTACATCAGAACAGCTGTGTTTTCCCGCTAATGGGTGAGTATGGGAGATTCCTCTCCAATTTTCTGTAGTAATTACACGTTATCTAGACTTGTACTGTGACAAATTAACTGAAGTGTTGTTGATAGACATTGATGTGTATGGGTAAATGTTTGTTTTCGCCTCTAAATGTTAAGGGAGGTACCTGATAGGGTTACTTGACCAGTAAAGACGCATGGACCAGTAAAGACGCATTTTTGGTAAAAATACTATAAAGAAAAACCTAAAAACGCAATCTGACTTCCGTTTGTAGGTTTTAAAAGCACTTTGTCCTGTCTTTAAGTCTTTATCATTTCAATAACAGATCTCAATTGATTGATGTTCTACATCACTTCCGTCGCAAATGCTTAGTTTTCAAGTTGCGACGGAAGTGATGTAGAACATCAATTAATTTACTACATATTTCCCCAGAAACACATAAGCCACATCAGAAAATCGTTGGTTGGGTGAAGCTGAAAATTGTCCCTGCATTCTTTAATTCTCATGTCCTTATCTATGGTGGTAGGCCATATATCATGCAAAACATAATGATTAGTTTAGTTATGAAAATGGTAATAAATAATACCATTGTGCATTGTTCTTGGACTCAATATGATTTCTGCTTAAGTAAATTGGAGATCAAGGAGGATGAATTAGTAAAATATTCGTAGCCCAAATCACTAACCTAATCTATGGTAAAAGTTCTGTATATGACTCCTTTCTGGTAACGTTTTGAATTTTTAGATGCGCAGCCAGAGGAAAGGGGGCTACAAGGGCCATATCCCCCCAATTGACAGAAATTTTTTTTTAATAATAATTAAACAATTAATAATAATTGATAATGAAAAATTTGTATTTGCATGATTACAGACAGTGATACATCCTCATTATGGCATCTCGTGAACGTGATGTTGGACGTTCTTATGCGAGTGGGTCACAGAAAAGAAAGAAGAAAATTCAAGAAGAAGAACAGAAAAAGAAAGATGTAGGAAGCTGCAGAAAGATCACAGACATGTTCACGAAAACAGTTTCTGATGTTACCAGTACAGTTGAATCTGCAGATACGTCAGATCATACAGGAAGCCCTCCCTCCATTATTTCTCAGCCAGCATCTACTTCTTTTGTGTCTCCTCTCAATGTCTCAACGGACATTTCATCCACAGGATTTGTCTTAAAAGATCCTGCCTCATGGCCAAATGTAATCCCAGATTCTCTACGTAATGCTTTCATTGCAGAAAACTTCAGTCAAACTCTGAACATTGACTTTAGGAAATCAGCAAGGATTTATGATGATGGAAGTCGTCGTTGTTTAAAGTCATCTATGTTTTATAGGAAGCTTGCAAATTCAGAAACTGTGAAAAGATCATGGATGGTATACTCTGAAAGCTCAGGAAAAGTGTACTGTTCAGCATGCAAGCTATTTTCACACAGGGGTTCAATGACTGGAAAAATTCCAAGCGTTTCGAGGAACACGAAAACAGCACCACTCACAGGAGCTGCATTTTAGCCAGTGTATTTCGTGCACAGAAAAAAGGCTTATTGGATTCTCATTTGGAAAATCAAACTGAAAAAGAGCGCACTTATTGGAGAAAAGTTCTAGAAAGAGTTGTTGCTGTTGTAAAATTCTTAGCTTTAAGAGGACTTGCTTTCCGTGGAGAAAATGAGGTTTTTGGTTCGGAAAACAATGGCAATTTCCTAGGGATCATAGAACTGTTAGCACAATTCGATCCATTCTTAGCAAATCAAGTGTCACGCCTTGGGAATGCAGGAAGAGGCACTGTATCTTACATGTCATCTACTATATGCAATGAATTTATTGAACTGATGACTAAGAAGGTCCTCAATAACATCATAGCAGCTGTGAAAACTGCAAAATACTTTGCAATAAGTGTAGATTCAACACCAGATATTTCACATACAAATCAATTGACATTCATTGTTCGCTTTGTAGACTCCAGTGGTAAGCCTGTAGAACGCTTTATAAAATTCATTCCTCTTTCAGGCCATGAATGTAGTACTGGATACTCTGCTTGAACATGATCTCTCTATTATGGATTGCCGTAGCCAGAACTACGACAATGCAAGTAACATGTTGGGTAAATATAATGGATTGCAAGCCCGTATCAAGCAAATCAACCCACATGCTGAATATGTGCCCTGCTCAGCACATTCTCTTAATCTTGTTAGGTCATGTGCTGCGGAGTGTTGTGTCGCTGCAGTTTCATTTTTTGGACTTTTACAAGCACTCTTTAATTTTTTCTCTGCTTCAACGCATCGGTGGAGTATACTCAAGTCAACCATTCATGGAGATGTCATCAAATCATTATCAACAACAAGGTGGTCAGCGCAGCATGATGCAACACATGCTGTAAAAGACAGCTTTGCTGAAATACGTTCTGCTTTGATCCAAATAGCAGAGGATGAAGACCAGACAGCAACTACAAGAAGCGAAGCAGCCAGCTTAGCATCAAAATTGGAAGATTTTGAATTGGCCTTACTCTGTGTGCTTTGGGACTGTATACTGGAATGGTTAAATGCCACAAACAAGACACTTCAGAAAATTGAAATTGAAATGGCTACTTGTGCTAACCTCTATGCAGGCTTAGTGGAATTTGTAAGCTCACTTCGCAATGATGAAGCTTTTGAAATGTTTGAAGAGAAAGCTAAACTGCTGGTGAAAGACTACAGTTACCGGGCTGATCATCAGCAGTCAAGGAAGAGGAAACGCAATTTTGAAGAGCCAGACAATGAAATTGTGTTGCTACCAAGGCAGAAATGTAAGACAGCTACATACTTCGTCATTCTGGATTCACTGATTACAGAATTAGTGAAAAGAAAAGAAATCTACCAGAATCTCAATGATAAGTTTGGATTTCTATTCAAAATTACTACTATGCCAGATGCAGAATTGAGAGAAGCTGCATTAAAGTTGCAACAACACCTTTCAGCAGATGTTCAGGACACATTTGTTGAAGAAATAGTTCATTTTTCTGGGTATATGAATCAGATTAAAGCTCCACCTGAAAAATGTGCACCCTCAGCTGCTTTGAAACATTTAAGAAATGCAGGTATCTCAGAAACCTTCCCTAATGTTGACATAGTGTATCGCCTTTACCTAACACTTCCAGCTACTAACTGTGAAGGAGAACGTTCATTTTCTGTTTTGAAAAGAGTGAAAAACCAGCTTCGTTCAACAATGAGCCAAGACAAATTGTGTAACCTAGCCTTGTTGACCATTGAGTCTGATCTAACAAGAAATATTGATTTTCAGAATATAATTGATGATTTTGCCAATATGAAATCCAGAAAAAAGTTTATTTAAGAAGTGCCTGTGAATATAAACAATTCTTTACTTTCTTGAGTTTATATGATTTGATAGTCTTATGCATGATGCAGTGATAACAATAATGGTCAGTGATTTATAAAGGGAATAATAGTGCTGTAGTGGTTATGCTGAATATAATAGGTACATGATGTCACTACTTTAATAGCCTAATCTAGTAATACTATGCTGTCTTGAGTTTATTCTGTTTAAAATGTATGATTTAACAAGATAGTTATAATGGCTGTTGGTAAATGGTTTTGGTTGTCTTGATGTACTTTCCCTATTAAATTTAATCTAAATAGCCAGAATGTATTTAATTAGACCTTAAACAGGCTCACACCGACCCCCCCCCCACCCCCACCCCCAAGC
The DNA here is from genome assembly GCF_038502225.1 of Cherax quadricarinatus. Taxonomy (NCBI): domain Eukaryota; kingdom Metazoa; phylum Arthropoda; class Malacostraca; order Decapoda; family Parastacidae; genus Cherax; species Cherax quadricarinatus. The sequence continues at coordinate 46,240,575 of NC_091312.1, forward strand.
TGGAAGGGGTCGCTTCGCTTACCCGTAACTCAAAGGGGCCCCGCCAATCTGAATAGCCTAGGGCCCGGAGACTTCTTAATCCAGCCCTGGCTGCTGGTAGAGTTGTTCAAGAGAGGACATCTTGTTCAGATTCACAGAGCACACAAGACACGTCTTCACAGAGCTATGTACAGGTCATCACTCGACTTAATCCCATTTATCTCTCCCCACTGAAACCCACCTACCCCCTTAGGTTTTGTTTCGCTTAGCTAAGACATCCAACTTCTTTTCATTCATAACATTTGCAATCATCTGTTTCTTATCATCCGCACTACATCCACACACATTCAAGTGTCAGGTGTCTGTGTTATATTGTCAAGTGTCTGTGTTATAGCGCCAGGTGTTTGTGTTATAATGTAAGGTGTCTGTATCATAGTGTCAGCTGTCTGTTTCATTGTCAGCTGACTGTGTTATAGTGTCAGCTGTCTGTGTTATAGTGTCAAAAGTCTGTGTTATAGTGTCAGATGTCTGTGTTAGATTGCAGGTAACTGTGTTATAGCGTCAGGTGTTTGTGTTATAATGTCAGGTGTCTGTATCATAGTGTCAGCTGTCTGTGTTATAGTTTCAGCTGTGTTATAATGTCAGATGTCTGTGTTGTAGTGTCAGATGTCTGTGATAGATTGCAGGTAACTGTGTTAAAGTGTCAGCTGTCTGTGTTATAATGTCAGATGTTTGTGTTATAGTGTCAGATGTCTGTGTTAGATTACAGGTAACTGTGTTATAGTGTCACCTGTCTGTATTAAATTGTCAGGTGTCTGTGTTATAATGTCAGGTGTCTCTGTTATAGTGTCAAGTGTCTGTGTTAGGTGTCTGTGTTATAGTGCTTGTCATCCGCATAAATGTGTCAGGTATTTGTGCAGTGTGGCAGATGTCTGTGTGTTGGCATCATGTGTCATCATGTGAATGGTTGTCTAGGGCAATTGGTGTAAATTGCTGGCTAGACAGATACTGCAAGGAACTTGCAATCCCATTCATTGACAACTGGAACAACTTTTATGGCAAACATGATATGTATGCAAGGGATGGGGTACATCTCTCTGGGGGTGGGGTGGTAGCACTTGCAGACTCGATTGAGAAGGCCATTGGTGAAATGCCTATGATTTTAAACTGATGGAAGATAGAGGTATGGGTGAGTGTGGGAAACAAGCAGGTTGCAACACTTGGGTTGGAAACAGTAAATGTATAAAAGGCATTCAGCATGAAGTTATAAATAAAGACAATAGATCAGGTCAGCAAACAAAGGGGGACAGCAGAGGGCAGCAAGGGACTAGCTTCCTTAAGGTTTACTATACTAATAGCAGGAGTGTAAGAAATAAGATAGATGAGCTAAGATTAATTGCAAGTGCAGGAAACATAGATATTATTGCTATAACAGAGACCTGGCTCAATCTGAAAGATAGAGAGATGCCCTCTGAATGTCACATACAAGGCTATAAATTATTCCACACTGACAGGGTCAACAGGAAAGGTGGTGGAGTAGCGATGTATGTCAGAGACAATTTAAATTGTTGTGTTAGACAAGATATTAAATTAGAAGCGTCAGCCACTGAATCTGTTTGGTTACAGCTTCTTGAGGGCCGAGAAAAACTAATTTTGGGTGTGATTTACAGGGCCCCAAATCTTGATAGGGAGTGCAGTAAACTTCTATGGGACGAAATTCGTAAGGCATCTACACACGAAAATGTTGTGCTAATGGGAGATTTCAACTATAGACAGATTGACTGGAGCAATTTGACAGGAAATTTAGAGTCAGGTGACTTTCTTGATACGATCCAGGATTGTTTTTTAAAACAGTTTGTGACAGAGCCAACTAAGGGAAATAACCTCCTTGACTTGGTTCTTGCCAGTAGGGAAACACTAATTAATAATCTTGAGGTTAATGATGAGCTTGGGGAAAGTGATCACAAATCACTCAGTTTTAATATATCATGGAATTCCCCTAATAATGGCAATCAAGTCTCCGTCCCTGACTTTCGCTTGGCTGATTTTATAGGAAAGAAAAATTACTTAGGTGGGCTGAACTGGAATGACCTGACTAAGGGTCAGGTAGGTGGTGATGGTTGCCGATATGATGCTTTCCAGGGCATAGTTCTAGCTGCTCAGTCAAATTATGTTCCAAATAGGGAAATCAGATCAAACAAAAATGATCCTAAATGGATGAACAATAGATTAAAATATCTGATTGGTCAAAAGAGAGGCATATATAGGCAAATTAAAAGAGGAGAGGGGCAATTGAGAAACCGATATATTCAGTTAAAGAGAGAAATAAAAAAGGGAATTAGAAAAGCAAAAAGAGATTATGAGGTTAAAGTTGCAAGAGAATCGAAGACTAACCCAAAAGGATTCTTTCAGGTATACAGAAGTAAGATCAGGGACAAGATAGGCCCACTCAAAAGTTCCTCGGGTCAGCTCACTGACAGTGATAAGGAAATGTGTAGAACTTTTAACACATACTTCCTCTCAGTTTTTACACAGGAGGATACCAGCGATATTCCAGTAATGATAAATTATGTAGAACAGGACGATAATAAACTGTGCACTATTAGGGTCACAAGTGACATGGTCCTTAGGCAAATAGATAAATTAAAACCTAACAAATCCCCAGGCCCTGATGAACTGTATGCAAGGGTTCTAAAGGAATGTAAAGAGGAGCTTAGCACACCTTTGGCTAATCTTTTCAACATATCACTACAAACTGGCATGGTGCCAGATAAGTGGAAAATGGCAAATGTGATACCTATTTTCAAAACAGGTGACAGGTCCTTAGCTTCGAACTATAGACCAATAAGCCTAACCTCCATAGTGGGAAAATTTATGGAATCAATAATTGCCGAGGCAGTTTGTAGCCACCTTGAAAAGCATAAATTAATCAACGAATCTCAGCATGGTTTTACAAAGGGGCGTTCCTGCCTTACGAATTTATTAACTTTTTTCACTAAGGTATTTGAGGAGGTAGATCATGGTAATGAATATGATATTGTGTATATGGACTTCAGTAAGGCTTTTGACAGGGTCCCACATCAGAGACTATTGAGGAAAATTAAAGCACATGGAATAGGAGGAGAAATTTTATCCTGGATAGAGGCATGGTTGACAAATAGGCAGCAGAGAGTTTGCATAAATGGGGAGAAATCAGAGTGGGGAAGTGTCACGAGCGGTGTCCCACAGGGGTCAGTGTTGGGCCCCCTGCTGTTCACAATCTACATAAACGACATAGATGAGGGCATAAAGAGCGACATCGGCAAGTTTGCCGATGACACCAAAATAGGCCGTCGAATTCATTCTGACGAGGACATTCGAGCACTCCAGGAAGATTTGAATAGACTGATGCAGTGGTCGGAGAAGTGGCAGATGCAGTTTAATATAGACAAATGCAAAGTTCTAAATGTTGGACAGGACAATAACCATGCCACATATAAACTAAATAATGTAGATCTTAATATTACGGATTGCGAAAAAGATTTAGGAGTTCTGGTTAGCAGTAATCTGAAACCAAGACAACAGTGCATAAGTGTTCGCAATAAAGCTAATAGAATCCTTGGCTTCATATCAAGAAGCATAAATAATAGGAGTCCTCAGGTTGTTCTTCAACTCTATACATCCTTGGTTAGGCCTCATTTAGATTATGCTGCACAGTTTTGGTCACCGTATTACAGAATGGATATAAATTCTCTGGAAAATGTACAAAGGAGGATGACAAAGTTGATCCCATGTATCAGAAACCTTCCCTATGAGGATAGACTAAGGGCCCTGAAACTGCACTCTCTAGAAAGACGTAGAATTAGGGGGGATATGATTGAGGTGTATAAATGGAAGACAGGAATAAATAAAGGGGATGTAAATAGTGTGCTGAAAATATCTAGCCTAGACAGGACTCGCAGCAATGGTTTTAAGTTGGAAAAATTCAGATTCAGGAAGGATATAGGAAAGTACTGGTTTGGTAATAGAGTTGTGGATGAGTGGAACAAACTCCCAAGTACAGTTATAGAGGCCAGAACGTTGTGTAGCTTTAAAAATAGGTTGGATAAATACATGAGTAGATGTGGGTGGGTGTGAGTTAGACCTGATAGCTTGTGCTACCAGGTCGGTTGCCGTGTTCCTCCCTTAAGTCAATGTGACCTGACCTGACTAGGTTGGGTGCATTGGCTTAAGCCGGTAGGAGACTTGGACCTGCCTCGCATGGGCCAGTAGGCCTTCTGCAGTGTTCCTTCGTTCTTATGTTCTTATGTCCTTATGTCTGTATGACAGTGATTTAAAAAACACACCTGACACCATCACACTTACCCATAGCCTCCGATAAGTATCAGATGCCGGTGTGACTGTGAGAAGTGTATGCAATGGTGTCAGATGTTAGAAAGTGGTGCCTGGTGTCAGTATGATGGTATCGGATGTCTGTGTGATTATGTCAGGTGTATGAGCGATTATCACATGTGTCTGTGAGGTTGGGCCAAGTGCTTATATGAACAGGTGCTGCAAGAGATATGTTATTTAACAGGTGTTTCTACTAACTTACTTGCTGGTGTGATTTCCTTTCAGGTGTGCTGCGATCCTCCATCCACGCTTCCGTTTTGTCATCGATCTCCCCCATATGACCTGTTTCTTCACCACCTGCTGTTGTACGCTGCAGGTGCTGCGTGGATGAGAGGGTCGGAAGATTGAAGGCGTGGAGAGACATGGGGAGACGTTGTGACATGGGTTGGAGGCGATGTTAGAACGCCTGTAGACGGCGTGGCAAATCGTTGAAGTCGTATTACAGTGTTTGCAGAGGGTGCAGCTCAGAGTGGAAGTGGTGTTTTTATGCGTGAAGGCGGGTTCTAAGGCGCGGCCTCAAGAAAATTCCCCTGGGGGCTATGCCGATAGGTCAAATAGTTCATCTGTCGGAATCCAAGACAAAGAAGGAAATACTGTACGTTAGGGTGAGGATTTTGAGATCGCATTTACTAAAGTTTAAAGTTGCAGTTTAAAAACTGTAGTGTAAAGCACCCTTCTGGCAAGACAGTGATGGAGTGAATGATGATGAAAGTTTTTCTTTTTCGGGCCACCCTGCCTTGGTGGGAATCGGCCAGTGTGATAATAAAAAAAAATATTTACTAAAGAAAATTTTAAGTAGGGAAAGAGGAAAATTAGGAAGGAACATTTAGTGATTTTTTTCTTTACTTCTTTTGATATGTCAAAATTTCTGGAAATGCAAATAGATAAACAGGTGGACAAACACACACACAGATGCAGTATTCTTAGAAGAAATCTGATATTGATGGAAAAAAAAAGAAAATGGGTCTTAAACAGAAACTGGTGGATAAACAGAGGCAAAGCAAATGACTATAAAATGTTAACATTCACATTAACTAACAAGATGGCCGCCGCTATGACAATATGGTACGGAAAATTAGTCATTACTTCTGGTAGAAACGTGAGAGAAGCGTGATTTTGTTCTCTATACTTAGGCTTTACTGGTAGGCAGACTCCAATGCAAGTAATTAAAAACTCGCCAGTAAATGATCAAGTGAAAATGATCGTCGTTCCTAGCTGAAACTAGCAAAATTATCAGTAAGTCCTCTTCGATTATTTATTTACCTAACTGATTATGATTTATTTATTTATTTATTTATTTAAAAATTTGAGCACACATACAGAGGTACAACAAATACAGGTAAGAGCAGTATGCCAAAGCCACTTATACTATGCATAGCATTACGGGCTGGCTTAAAATTAACTTAAGATTAACTAAGCAATGATGAAATCAGTGATAAAACATTAATGTAAACAGGTTACTATAAAGCACAAGTGAGTATTACAAAGACAGGTCATATGGTTGTATGCATTGTTGTACATTCAGTAGAATGGAGTATTCTGTTAGGTAGTGTATTTAAAAAATAATAAAGTTAGATTGGGTTTTAGGTTTAACATTTATGTGATATAATTGTGAGAAACATTTAAGATATACAATTTATAAGGTTCAGTTATTCAGAATTTATTTGGTTTTGGGTGAGTAAGTGATCTTTGAGAAGAGACTTGAATTTATAAACAGGTAGTGTTTCTTTTATATTTACAGGTAATGAATTCCAGATTTTAGGGCCTTTTATGTGCATTGAGTTTTTACATAGTGTGAGATGGACACGAGGAACATCAAAGAGTGATCTGTGCCTTGTGTTATAGTCATGTGTTCTGTTGAGGTTGGCAAGGAGATGTTTGAGGGGAGGGTTAATATCAGAGTTAAGTGTTCTATGTATGTAATAGGTGCAGTAGTAAGTATGGATGTTTTGTATGGTGAGGAGGTTTAGTGTATTGAATATTGGTGGAGTGTGCTGCCTATAGTGAGAATTTGTTATCATTCTAACTGCAGCCTTTTGTTGGGTAATTAGTGGTCTGAGATGGTTACTTGTTGTTGAGCCCCATGCACAAATTCCATAGGTGAGATAGGGGTAAATAAGAGAGTGATATAGGGCCAGGAGGGCTGACTGTGGAGCATAGTACCGTATCTTCGATAGTATGCCTACAGTCTTGGAAATTTTCTTAGAAATTTGTTGTATATGTGTATGAAATTTGAGTCTATTATCAAGGTGGATTCCTAAGAATTTTCCCTCTGTTAGCTTTGTGATAGGTGATCCGTTTATCATTATGTTAAGAGGGACATCTGTAGCTCTGTTACCAAACTGAATGAAGTAGGTTTTGTCAATGTTTAGTGTAAGTTTGTTAGTTCTCATCCAGGTAGATATTTTCTGTAATTCGGTATTTACAGTATTGGCTAGCGTGACTGGGCTCGGGTGGGAGAAGACGTATGTAGTGTCATCTGCAAATAGTGTGGGTTTGAGTAATTGCGAAGCATTTGGTAGGTCATTTATGTATAGGAGAAAGAGAAGAGGGCCAAGGACACTTCCCTGTGGGACACCAACTGTAATTGGTTGTGCAGAGGAGTTTGCCCCATTTGCATACACATATTGGCTTCTGTTGCTGAGGTATGACTTGAGGTAGTTGAGGGAGTGCCCTCTTATACCATAGTGTGACAATTTTACGTGGAGCAAGTCATGGTCAACTGTATCCAAAGCTTTACGTAAGTCAATGAAGATCCCCAGTGGGACTTCTTTTTTCTCTATTGCAGTGTATATATGTTCTAGCATGTGTATAATAGCATCATTAGTATTTTTATTAGGCCTGAATCCAAATTGGCAGGGGTTGAGTATGTTTTGGGAGATAAGGTAGGAGTAGATTCGTTTATGAATTAATTTTTCGAAGATTTTTGAGAGAGGGTGTAAGTTGGATATTGGCCTATAGTTATTCAACTCTGTTTGGTCTCCTCCTTTGTGGATCGGGGTGACCCTTACTATTTTGAGTACTGTAGGGAAGGTGGAGGATTCAATGGATTTGTTAAAGAGTGTTGCAATGATTGGTGATAGCACTTGTGACACTTTTTTGTATATAAAGGGTGGTAAGTTATTTAAATCTCCTGCCTTGTTTTTTAGTGCGTTGATAATAAGGGAGACTTCGTATGGGTTAGTCGGAGCTAGGAACAGTGTGTTCGGGTAGTTGCCGGTGAGGTAGTCATTTGGTGGGGTATCTGAGCTTGGGATTTTATTGGCTATATATTCTTTTCATCAGTCAGTTTCTTCATTAGTTGTTTTTATTTATACGAAATATATTGAGCAACGTTTCAAGACGACGAGGCGTACATTGTGTGTCCACTGTCCACACACTGCAGTGGAAAGGAGACCTGGCCTGCGTGTGAGGTGGAAGGAATTCAGACTATACTTGTACAAGAATGGTATACAACACCGACAAGATGAAATTGAGACACATGTGCAACATCTGGGTATCTGTATTGTAGACGTTTCGCCATCCAGTGGCTTTATCAATACAAATTCCAGGACATAACTAGGTTGAGGGACTGATTACCTCATCTTCTGTACATAGTTCTCCTGTCTTCAAGTTTTGTCCTGGAATTTGTATTGATAAAGCCACTGGATGGCGAAACGTCTACAATAAAGATACCCAGATGTTGCACATGTGTCTCAATTTCAGACTATACTTGCATGCAAGAAGGTTAGAGATGTACATGAAGGTTACACAGTACCGACAAGATGCATCATAAGACACATATTCAACAACTAATTAACTTTATTTGTAGACGTTTTGCCATCCAGTAGCTTTATCAATACAATACGATACAATACAAGGACATAATGTGACTATGATATCCAGGTGGCCCTCCAGGTGGTGCTGTACTCACATACAGATGACACTAATAAAATGCAAGCTACTCCCATTCACTTAAGCTTAAAATCTAAGCAAAACAGCGTTACTGACAATCACACAGCTCGCAGGTGCAGGTCACAGAGAGTTTAGCTTGATAGTTAATGTGAGACTACTGAGAAACCTGGCCAACAACCTTGTCAGGGGATCCTTCTAGATATATGCGATCAAAGAAATGATATCCGGGCCAGAAAAAATGGAACTTCGGATTAGACGGGTTATTCCTGATCTTCCTGTAGCAGATGCCCAGAATCACAGGTGTTGTTGTGATAAGTTCAGGAAAATAATAAACAGAAGTAGTGTATTAAGCAAGCGATATGTAGATGATAACTTTCACAATTGTTACATTGATGAAATATACAGAAAATGTTTCCGTATCCTTACAACCTGTGGTTTTCGTGACGTGTGTTGTAGTTTTGAGGACCAGTTAACAAAAAAAAAAAACATAGTTTCCAATGTGATTATTTCGGGGACGAGGCAGGAGTAGCACACATCGAGGGGTATTCCTATATTGTGAGCCTTTCTGATGTTTTTGATCGGTCACTTAGAATTGTCAGGAGTGATAGTACAGAGGAGAGTGTGGAGACTGTGTTACCTAGGAGAGTGTGGAGACTGTGTTACCTAGGAGAGTGTGGAGACTGTGTTACCTAGGAGAGTGTGGAGACTGTGTTACCTAGGAGAGTGTGGAGACTGTGTTACCTAGGAGAGTGTGGAGACTGTGGTACCTAGGAGAGGGTGGAGACTGGTAGATACAGGTAAGATCAAGGCTATGGCCAGGGCTGCACATCATATTCGTTAATATGATCTGAGCGACTTCACGTATGAGAAAATAGTTGCCTGAACAAGTTAAACTCATCTAGTTATTGTCTCTAAGCTTGAGAAAAGTATCGTTAATTCATCAGTAATATTACCCTTTATCTGGCTACCAAGGTGCATCCAAATTTGATATTTTTTAATCAAGTTGTTCATTTGTCATTGAGAACAGTAATATCATTCATAAAACTATGGCTTTGATTAATGGGGTGGGTTCCAGATTTAGCTAGTTTGACTACTACTGTCTCTATGTGTGCACATTCAATGGTCACCGTGATACTCAAACCTTGGGAGTTCAGTTTCAATATCATCCTACAGAAATCATTCAAAATGGCAGTACAAAACCTGGGGTAATGACGCTTACGATTCCTTGTCTAAGTAAATCATCATCAAGCTCAGTTTATTTGGTAGTTGACTCTAAGAATGCAAATCCATCAGCGGTTGAAAGTACATCAAGGGCAAAATATTGTGAGAGCTGAGAGGAGTAGGAGAGGAGTCATGTGTTTGCTCAGGTCAAGGAAGAAGTGCGGTATGTCCACTAAAATATCTGTTTACATAACTGGGTAAAAATGTTGGTCAAATGGTTCTACCCAAATCGAGCAGTGAGAAGAGTATAAGAGGTAATAGTGAGAAGAGTGAAGTGTTGCGGTGTGTAGTGTGAAGCGTTGCTGTCAGTAGTGTTACTAATTCCCTATGTGATATACTTGTGTAGTTATTCCCAGCATGTTATATAAGCTTCCCTGTCTAGCTATACCAGTAACCATTACAGCACCGCATCCCTGCATTAGACCGTTATGTGACTCATTGCTAACCACAGCATGATGTCACATTACTCTTTGAATGCGCTCCGGGCACTGGGCGTCAGTTCAAGCCAGGTTAGCAGAGGAGACAGGTCAGGCCTGGTGCTCTTCTTATTTATCATCTTAATATACGTTACCAAGCCATCCTACATTTGTGTTATTACTACTTTAAATCCATAACAAACCCCTACGACAAATTAGTGGGAGCGCTGTGGGTCTTGATTTAGAGAATTTCAACAATTAACGAAGAAAAGAAGACTTGCTTCACGGCGGTCACTGAGTGAGTGTCGTAGTGTCCCTCGGTCAGCCCATAGCCATTCCTCGGGCCATGACAGCTTCTACAGCTGTCTCTAAGTTTCGGGGTTAATGAGCTTAATTGTTAACCTTCGAGGAGTTGATCCGGGTTTTTCAATTACACCAGCCAGTTACGCCAGTCTAAGGGAGAGCGCCAGTTAATCATCCAGCCTGCCTCATCCGTCATCCAGACTGCTCCTTCATGTTGTGTGCATCGTTACAAGTATTCAAGTCAACCCTTATCGAGGGTTTATACCAGTGAGCCACCCCAGCTTCCTAACACAGCTGCAGAGAGAGAAGTAAGCCAAAAATAACAAAAAAGGCACAATACCGTGACTGGAACGATACAAAAATAACCCGCACATAAAAGAGAGAAGCTTACGAAGACATTTCGGTCCGACTTGGACCATTGACAAAGTCACACTGTGTAAGTAAGCCAAGCCAGTTCCTATTTGAAATATTATCTCCAATATCACTTTGTGATACCAGTTGGACGCTGGTAAGAGTGATCTTCCTCATCCATGTGGCATATTGTGGCTTAGCAAGCCACCTGGGATTTTCAAGTGAGTGGTGTAAATGTGTGCCAATGAGGTGCGCGGGACAAGCCACCCAACCCTCCACCACCACCTCCACTTCCTCCACTACCACCATCCACCACTCAAAGCCTCATCTCCCTGTGGCTTTTTTCACCCATATACCGGGTCCTAGCATCGTCTTTTGGGCTCGCATAGTTGGTCAAGAGATTCTTTTTGTGCGCCAACGATAAAACCACCTGTTTGAGTTCACCGACAAAGCGCAAATTTCTTCAAGATTCTCCATGTGTGTGTATGGTGTGTGACACCACCAACAAGACTTGTATTTTATTAGTGTCATCTGTATGTGAGTACAGCACCACCTGGAGGGCCACCTGGATATCATAGTCACATTATGTCCTTGTATTGTATCGTATTGTATTGATAAAGCTACTGGATGGCAAAACGTCTACAAATAAAGTTAATTAGTTGTTGAATATGTGTCTTATGCTTCATCTTATCGGTACTGTGTAACCCTCATGTACATCTCTAACCTAACTTGCATGCAAGTATAGTCTGAATTCCTTCCACCTCACACGCAAGCCAGGTCTCCTTTCCACTGCAGTGTGTGGACAGTGGACACACAATGTACGCCTCGTCGTCTTGAAACGTTGCACAATATATATCGTATAAATAAAAAAACAACTAATGAAGAAACTGACTGATGAAAAGAATATATAGCCAAATCATAATTAGTTAGATAAATGATGATGGTCTCTAGGCACCATGATGGTAATGCTGGTGCAGTAGTAAGAATGAATGGGAGGGTGTTGGCACCTGGAGAAGAAGTTGATATCCTTGGGGTGAAATTTGACTCCAAACTAACCATGAAGAACCATGTTGTAAATCTTGCAAACAAGGCAGCCAGGAAGCTTACAGCACTTCGCCGTGTCTCGCATCTGCTTGACAGTAGGGGTTGCAAGATTCTGTACAAAGCACAAGTACGCTCACACCTTGAGTATGCTCCACTTTCTTAGTTTGCCTGCCCCCCCCTCTCATCTGCGACTGCTTGACAGAGTAGAGAACAGAGCAAGACGTCTCATCTCTCGCCTGGACCCATCCTGGATAGATCTGTCGTTTCAGCAGAGCCTTCAAAACAGGAGGGATGTGGGTGGCCTTACTGTTATGTACAAGGCCAATATTGTCAAAGTACCACACTTGGATCTACTTCGTAGATGATATCTTAGTACTTTTAATCCCTAAATGGTTCAGTATTGTTTTACATTATTGCGTTAGTTTACATTGATGCGTGTAAGGGCTCTTGATTCTAGGAACTTAACTTCCTCTTACTCGAATTGAATCTGAAAATATCACATTCCGTAGGTGGTGTGTGGCTCTCCTGGTTTAGATCTTTCCCCTGATTAAATACAACAATTATGAACAGTATCAGTCTTTAATGGCTGATTCATTTTACTAAATGGTTTGAATTTTTTTTGACCATATGCTGTATAAGTGCAAATTTTGTTGGATTCTGTGCAATAATTGGAGAATGCCTCTCCTGGTCGGCTTTAAACGTTTACTTCTGATGTTTTTTTTCTGAGTGGAAGCTTTATATTGTGTTTACGTTGTGTAAGTTTTAAAATGACAACTTTATTAAACAAATTGTTTCCGAAAAATATCTGGAAAATGTCTCTTCCGATCAGAAATAAATCTCGGTGTTTGGCTTTACTTTGTCTTCAAGGCTGTTGCTTTCTAGCGGGTTTTAATTTGTTTAGAGTTGTATATGTCTTAGTTTGCAATTTTTTTATTGAAAAATAAAATAGGATTAAAGAGACCATATGATTACTTGTGAATAAAAAAATCAATTTCGCTTCAAATCTTCAGTGCTAATTCTTAACAGTATTAAAAATTTATGCCACACTCTGCACTACTTTTTACCGTATACTGACGTACCAGTGCCCGTGGTTGTGCAGTATAGGTAAACCTTTCACGAATCTGAAGCCTTGACGATATCATCAACATTCCGCCTGACACTGGCTGGATTGCATGGTTTCGGTCTCTCCTCCAGGTGATCTATGTATAGTCTGGCGACCAACGCACTGAGTGGTGAGCCCATGGCTATGTTGTTTGATTGTTTATATAAATCTGTGCTAAAAGAAACCAATTAAATTTAATGCAGAGTTCAAAAATATCAAGAAAATATTTAGCTGGAATAGGAAGGCTTAAATCCTCCGTGACATTTTGCCGAGACTTTTTTTGACAATTGCATGTTGTGTATTCACCTGTTTGTGGCTGCAGGGGTCCAGTCATAGCTCCTGTCCTCGCCTCTTCACTGATCGCTACTGGGTCTTCTCTCTCCCTGTTCCATGAGCTTTACCAAACCTCGTTTAAATCTATATATGGTTTCTGCCTCCACTACGTCACTTGCCAGATTATTCCATTTAATGACAGTTCTATGACTAAAGACTACTTCCTAACATCTCTCTAACTCATCTGAGTTTTCAACTTCAATTGTGACCCCATGTTTCTGTGTCCTATCTCTGGAATATCCTGTCTCTGTCCACCTTGTCAATTCCTCACAGTATTTTACATGTGGTTATTATGTCTCCCCTGACTCTTGTGTCCTCCCGTGTCGTCAGGCTGATTTCCCTTTACCTTTCTACGTAGGACAGTTCTTTTAGCTCTGGGACTAGTCTTGACTAGTCTTGACGTGCTTGACCAGGTGTGGGGTTCCAAACTGATGCTGCATACTCTTTAAAACATAAGAAAGAACATAAGAAAGAAGGAACACTGCTACAGGCCTACTAACCCATGCGAGGCAGATTCAATTCTCCCACCGCCTTAAGCCAATGCTTTATCCTAGTCAGGTCAGGTCACATTCACTTAAGGAAGGAGCACGGCGTCTGACCTAGTAGCACAAGCTAGTCAGGTCCAACTCACTCCGACCCACACCCACTCATGTATTTATCTACCCTATTTTTAAAACTACACAACGTCTTAGCTTCTATGACGGTACTCAGGAGTTTGTTCCACTCATCGACAACTCTATTACCAAACCAGTGCTTTCCTATATCCTTCCTGAATCTGGATTTCTCCAACTTAAAGCCATTGCTGCGACTCCTATCTAGGCTAGATGTTTTTAGCACGCTATTTGCATCCCCTTTATTAACTCCTGTTTTCCATTTATACACCTCAATCGTATCCCCCCTAATTCTATGTCTTTCTAGAGAGTTCGGATTCAGGGCCCTCAGTCTATCCTCATAATGAAGATTTCTGATACATGGGATCAACTTTGTCATCCTCCTTTGTGCGTTTATCAGTGCATTTATATCCATTCTGTAATACGGTGACCAAACTGTGTAGCATAATCTAAATGAGGCCTAACCAAGGATATATAGAGTTGAAGAGCAACCTGAGGACTTATATTATTTACACTTCTTGACATGACGCCAAGGATTCTGTAACCTTTATTGTGAAGACGCATGCATTGTTGTCTTGGTTTCAGATTACTACTAACCAGAACTCCAAAATCCTTCTCACAATCAGTAATATTATGATCTACATTATTTAGTTTATATGTGGCATGGTTATTTTCCTGTCCAACATTTACAACTTTGCATTTGTCTATATTAAACTGCATCTGCCACTTCTTCGACCACTGCATCAGTCTATTCAAATCATCCTGAAGTGTTCTAATGTCCTCATTAGAATGAACTGGACGGCCTATTTTGGTGTCATCAGGAAATTTGCTTATGTCGCTATTTATTCCCTCATTTATGTTGTTTATATAAATTGTGTACAACAAGGGGCCCAACACTGACCCCTGTGGAACACCGCTTGTGACGTGCCCTCATTCTGATTTCTCCCCATTTATGCCAACTCTCTGCTGTCTATTTGTCAACCATGCCTCTATCGAGGAAAACATTTTTCCTCTTATTCCGTGCCTTAAGTTTCCTCGATAGCCTTACTGAAGTCCATATACACAATATCATATTCAATTCCATGATCTACCTCCTCAAATATCTTAGTGAAAAATAGTTAGTAAATTTGTAAGACAGGAACGCCCCTTTCTAAAACCGTGTTGAGATTCATTAACCAATTTATGCCTTTCAAAATTGCTACGAATTGCCTCGGCAATTATTGATTCCATAAATTTTCCCACTATGGAGGTAAGGCTTATTGGTCTATAGTTCGAGGCTAAGGACCTGTCAAATTCCTTGAAAATAGGTATTACATTTGCCATTTTCCACTTGTCTGGCACTATGTCAGTTTGTAGTAATATATTGAAAAGATTAGCCAAAGGTATACTAAGTTCCTCTCTGCATTCCTTTAAAACCCTTGCAGACAGTTCATCAGGACCTTGGGATTTGTTCAGTTTTAAATTCTCTATTTGTCTGAGGACCATGTCACTAGTTACCCCAATCATGCATAGTTTATTATCGTCCTGTTCTACGAAATTTTTATTTCTGGAATTTCGCTAGTATCTTCCTGAGTAAAAAAATGAGAGAAACTAAGAGTTGAAAAGTTCACACTTTTCCTTATCACTGTCAGTGATCTGACCAGAGTTACTCTTAAGTGAGCCAATCTTGTCCCTAATCTTACTTCTATATACCAGAAAGAACTCTTTTGGGTTAGTCTTCGAATCCATTGCGTTTTTAGCCACATAATCCACTTTTGCTTATCTTATTCCTTTTTTTCATGTCTCCCTTTAATTAAATATATTGATTTCTGAACTGCCCATCCCCTTTTTTGATATGCCTACATATGCCTCTCTTTTGAAGAATTAGATGTTTTAATCTATTGTTTATTCATTTGGTATCATTTTTGTTAGATCTAATTTGTCATCTCGGAACAAAAGTTGTCTGGGCAGCTAGACCTATGCTCTGAAACACTTCATATTGGCAACGAACACCACCTACCTGACCCATAGTCAGGTAATCCCAATTTAGCCCATCAAGGTAATTTCTCAGTCCCATGAAGTCGGTCAAGCTGAAGTCTGGGACAACGACTTGATTGCAGTTATCTGGGTAATTCCATGATACATTGAAACTAAGTGATTTGTGATCACTTTCCACAAGCTCATCATTAACCTCAAGATTATTAATTAACTAGTGATTCTTTGTTGGCAAGAACCAAGTCAAGAAGGTTGTTTCCTCTTGTGAGGGAAAAGTTCAATAGATAGGAGTAGAGAGGGAGTATATAGTAACAATAGTTTCATTGCCGGCTACTTGTTAAGGTAGGGTAAGTCAAGCTCCCGCTATTCCCGCCTTTTTCCCCCTCCCCGAAAGTGATAGTTTGATTGCCGGCTGCTTGTTAAGGTAGGGTCAGTCTAGCTCCCGCTATCCCTTCCCCTCCCTCTCCCCCCCCCGAAAGGTGACGTGTGGGGCTCCGGTCCAAACAGTAATCACTAGACTCACAGCTCCCAGCACTACTGGAAGTACATGCCTGCCTTGTATTCTAGTGGATTTATTGGTTGAAAGCTTCACTTTTAACCAATAATAAACTTAGTCCTTTCAGTCTTGCTCTAGGTTGACTGCTGTAATAATCACCACGTCTTTTAGGTATTGTACTTATCATGGAGAGTGATTTCTTAAGCAGTGGGTAACCTGTCTATCTTTCCAGCTTGGATGACAGAGAGGGTCACCTGCCAATCAACGAGTAGAACTGATGGAGATGGACTAACGTCCTGAGACTTCCCCTTTTTGGATTTAATTACCTGTGCACCTGTATAAAAGTGCAGGACGTAACCCCTCATCATTGCAGCGGTAAAGAACCTGCTTTCCTGTCATCGGGATAGAATACTCAAGGCTATACTGTGAAGAACGAACCGTTGGGTTGTAACCAACACCTGCGTCCCCCCCCCCATCATCAGCAACTGCTACGATTTCAACAACACTCAGTGTCACCAACACCAGACACCCCTATATATATTAGCGTTGAATTCAGTTATCATTTATATTTTTCATTTTTCATTTTCTTTAATGTAGGATTAATATTTCATATTTAAGTGTTTTATATTTTCTATATAATAAAGTGTTTATGTTTGTCTGTTATTTCTTTTTCTATTCACTAATTTTCCTGAGGAGGAGCCAGCCTTGGTAATACTGTCTGAAGTTGTTACAGGGCTGAGTAAGCCTTCACACCTCTAGTTGGTTCTGTCACAAACTGTTTTAAAAAGCAGTCCTTAACCGAATCAAGAAAGTCACTAGACTCAAGCTTTCCTGTCACATTGTTCCAATAAATTTGTCTAAAGTTAAAATCTCCCATTAACACATTTTCATATCTAGATTCCTTATTAATTTCGTCCCATAGCAACCTACCACACTCCCTATGAAGGTTTGGGGGCCTATAAATTACCCAAAATTAATTTTTCACGACATTTGAAAAACTTTAGCCAAACAGATTCTGTGTCCGATGTTTCTAATTTTATATATTGTCTAACACAACAATTTAAATTATCTCTGACATACATCGCTACTGCACCATCCTTCTTGTTGACCCTGTCAGTGTGGAATAGTTTATAACCCTGTATGCTGCATTCAGAAGGCATTTCTCTATCTTTCAAGTTGAACCAGGTTTCTGTTATAGCAATAATATCTACATTACCTGCACTTGAAAGTAATCTTAGCTCATCTATCTTATTTCTTAGACTTCTACTATTTGTATAGTAAACCTTATTGGAGCTAGTCACTCATTGCCCTCTACTATCTCTCTTTGTTGTGCACCCCTCAAGGAAGGTTCCTTGATGTTGGTGAGGGGCTCTTGATTTAGGGAATTGGATCTGTGCTCCAGTTCCCTGAATTAAGCCTGAATGCCTTCCACATCCCCCCCCCAGGCGCTGTATAATCCTCCGGGTTTAGCGCTTCCCCCTTGATTATAATAATAATCTTTGTTGTGCAACTGCTTTGCGTTTACTAGCCTGACATCCACTAGCCTGACGTATACGGTGTACAGTATTGAACGATTCCTTACAGAGGTATCAGAATGCCATTCTTAGGTTTGCCAGGCACCCATATGCTGCACCACTTATCTGGTTGATGTGCACCTCAGATGTGCTCGGTATTATACCTACCCCAAGTGAGTATCAAAATGGTATACAATACCGACAGGTTTGTAGGTAAGACACATAGGCAACAGTTAGGCAACTTTATTCCGAAACGTTTCGCCTACACAGTAGGCTTCTTCAGTTGAGTACAGAAAGTAGATAGTGTATACCATTTTTATACTCGCTCTGTCAGACACTGCAACACAACGGCATCTTGGTACAGAAGACAAAAATCCTTGGACAACTTTTTCAAGTGAGACTTGTTGGATGAGAGAGGGACGTGACCTCTCAGTGACTACATTCTCTCGTCTACTACTCTGAACCTCTCCTTCCGATAGTATATGTCTCCACACAGTAGCCTGATCTTCAGATTGTTCCAGACTATGGAACAGAACTCTTCTCCAGGCTGAGGGACTGACAACCTCAAATCTACGACTTCAAGGGTGATGGACTGATTTCATCGTCTTCACATCTCTACTGCTCCTGACAACTTTCTGTACTCGACTGAAGAAGTCTACTGTATAGGCGAAACGTTTCGGAAAAAAGTTGCCTAACTGTTGCCTATGTGTCTTACCTACCAACTCACCCCAAGTTCCTCTTCCTTGAATGAAGTTTGCAGTCTTTGGCCACCTAGCCTATACTCTGTCTGCGGTCTTCTTTGCCCTTTCCCGATCTTTATGACTTTGCATTTAGCGGGATTTAATTCTAGGAGCCAGTTGCTGGACCAGACTCGCAGCCTGTCCAGGTCTGTTTGTAGTCCTGCCTGATTCTCATCCGCTTGAATTCTCCTCATTAATTTCTTATCATCTGCAAACAGGGAAACGTCGGAGTCTATCCCTTCCGTCACGGCATTCACATATACCGAAAACAGCATTGGACTTAGGAACCCGGCTCTTCACAGGCTCCCACTCTGACACCTCGTCACGTACCATGACTCGTTCTTTCCTCCCTGTCAGGTATTCTCTGATCCATTGCAGTGCCTTTCCCGTTATGCTTGCTTGTACTCACCTAGTTGTGGTTGCGGGGATCGATTCACAGCTCTTGGCCCCGCCTCTTCAACTGGCCGCTACTCAGTCACTCTTCCCGCTCCGTGAGTTTTATCATACCTCTGCTTAAAGCTATATATGGATCCTGCCTCCACTACATCATTACCCAGGCTATTCGTCTCCTGACAACTCTGTGAAGAAATACTTCCTAACATTCCTGTGATTCATCCGAGTCTTCAACTTCCAACTGTGACCCCCTTGGTGCTGTGTCCCATCTCTGGAATATCCTCTCTCTGTCCACCTTGTCAATTCCTCTCAATTTTTTATGTGTCGTTATCACATCCCACTATCTCTCCTGTTCCCTATTGTCGACAAGTTAATTTCCCTTAACCTCTCTTCGTAGGACATATCCCTTAGCTCCGGGGCTAGTCTTGTTGCAAATCTTTTCACTTTCTCTAATTTCTTTACATGCTTGACTAGGTGTGGGTTCCAAACTGGTACTACATGCTCCAACATAGGCTTTCCATACACAGTGTACAGGGTTCTGAACGATTCCTTATTAAGATGTTGGAATGCCATTCTTAGGTTTGCTAGGCGCCCATATGTTGCAGCAGTTATTTGATTGATGTGGATATTCATTTCTGGCTCTACGACTTTTCTCCTTCTTCTCCTAGGTTCTTTGCCTTCTATACGTTTTCCATTCTCTAGCACACTTGGTGTGCTAGAGAATGGGACACTTCGGATTCTATTCCTTCCATCATGTCGTTCACAAATACCAGAAACAGCACCGGTCCCAGGATTGATCACTGTGGCACCCTGCTCGTTACAGGCGCCCACTCTGACACCTCGCCACGTACCATGACTCGCTGTTGTCTTCCTGACAGGTATTCCCTGATCAATTGTAGTGCCTTCCCCGTTATCCCTGCCTGGTCCTCCAGCTTCCGCACTAATCTCTTGTGTGAAACTGTGTCAAACGCCATCTTACAGTCCAAGAAAATGCAGTCTACCCACCACTCTCTCTCTTGTCTTACTGCTGTCACCCTGTCATAGAACTCCAGTAGGTTTGTGATACAAGATTTCCCATCCCTGAAACCATGTTGGCTGTTGTTGATAAGGTCATTCCTTTCTAGGTGTTCCACTACTTTTCTCCTGATAATCTTCTCCATGACTTTGCATACTATATATGTCAGTGACACTGGTCTATAGTTTAGTGCTTCATGTCTATCTCCCTTTTTCAAAAATTGGGACTACATTTGCTGACTTCTAGGGGTACACATAGCACCTTTGCTCCCTCTCCCAGGATCCATGGAGAGATGTTATCTGGTTCCATCGCCTTTGAGGTATCTTGTTTGCTCAGCAGCCTCTTCACTTCTTCCTCGGTTGTGTGTACTGTGTCCAGCACTTTGTGGTGCACCCCACCTCTCCATTTTTCTGGAGTCCCCTCTGTCTCCTCTGTGAACACTTCTTTAAATCTCACGTTGAGTTCCTCACATACTTCGCGGTCGTTTCCTGTGATCTTTCCTCCTTCCTTCCTTAGCCTGATTACCTGGTCCTTGACTGTTGTTTTCCTCCTGAGGTGACTGTACAACAGCTTTGGGTCAGATTTGGCTTTTACTGCTATGTCATTTTCATACTGTCGCTGGGCCTCCCTTCTTACCTGTGCATATTCATTTCTGGCTCTACGACTGCTCTCCTTATTCTCCTGGATCCTTTGCCTTCCATATTTCTTCCATTCTTTAGCACACTTGGTTTCGGCCTCCTTGCTGCTTTGGGTGAATCACTGGCTCATCCTGGCTTGTTCATTATTCCTGTTACCCTTGGAAACAAACCTCTCCTTGCATATTGTTGTCACTTTTCCATCATCTCGTTTACTGACTTCCCTGCCAGTTCTCTCTCCCACTGAACCCCGTCCAGGAAGTTCTTCATTCCCGTGTAGTTTACTTTCTTGTAGTTTGGCTTCATTCTTTCGGCCCTTCCTGCTTTCCCCTCGACTTGTAACTCTACTGTATATTCGAAGCTTAAAACCACATGATCCCTGACTCCATGGGGTCTTTCATATGTGATGTCCTCAATATCTGCACTACTCAAGGTGAATACTAGGTCCAGTCTCGCTGGTTCATCCTCTCCTCTCTATCTTGAAGTATCACTTACGTGTTGGTACATCACGTTTTCCAGTACCACCTCCATCATGTTAGCCCTAGATGTTTCTTGGCCCCCATGTGGCTCCAAGTTCTCCCAATCGATTTCCTTGTGGTTGAAGTCACCCATGATCAGGAGCTTTGCCCTGCTTGCATGAACCCTTCTGGCCACTTCAGCCAGTGTATCATCCATCGCTTTATTACTCTCATCATACTCTTGCCTTGGCCTCGTGCTGTTCTGTAGTAGGTTATACATCACTGCAATTACCACCTTGGAACCTCCAGACTGAAGTGTGCCAACCATGTAATCTCTTGCTTCTCCTCTGTCTCCTCTGTCCAGTTCATCAAAATCCTATTGGATTTTAATCAGCAGTGCCACTCCTCCACCCCCTCTGTTCCCTGTCTTTCCTCAGGATCTGATATCCCGTTGGAAAGATTGCATCTGTTATCATACCTGTGAGCTTAGTTTTTGTGAGAGCTCTGATGTCCGGCGATGCCTCTTTGACTCTTTCGTACCACTCCTCCCACTTATTTGTTATTCCATCAGTGTTGGTGTACCATACCTTCACATTCCTCTCCAACACTGTGTTTTGGGGGGTCTGTGAGGGTGGGGGACTTGGCAGTGTACTGTGGGATTCTATAGCTGAGTGCTGAGTGTGGTTTGTGTTGGGATACTGTGATTGGTTGTGGGGATTATTCTGTGTGTGCTTGCTCTTGTTGCTCTACTGCTCTGGTTGTCCTCTGCTGATTCTGTCCTTGTCTCTCTTCCTAGCTCCTTTCACTTTTTTTGTCGTCTCCCTCAGCTGCTGTCGTTCTGTTTGTGTTCAGTCTCGGTCAGTGTGTTCTGTCTTGGTCAGTGTGTTCTGTCTCGGTCGGTGTGTGTGTACTCACCTAGTTGTGGTTGCAGGGGTCGAGTCATATCTTCTGGCCCGCCTCTTCACTGGCCGCTACTGGGTCACTCTCCCTGCACTATGAGCTTTATCATACCTCTGCTTATAGCTATGAATGGATCCTGCCTCCACTACATCGCTTCCCAAACTATTCGACTTCCTGACTACCCTGTGACTGAAGAAATACTTCTTAACATCAGATTTAGCTTTCACTGTTATGTCATTTTCATATTGTCGTTGGGCCTCCCTTCTTACCTGTGCATATTCATTTCTGGCTCTACGACTGCTCTCCTTACTCTCCTTTCTCTCCTGGGTCCTTTGCCTTCTATACTTCTTCCATTCCCTAGCACAGTTGGTTTTGGCCTCCCTGTCCCTTTGGATGAACCACGGGCTCATCCTGGCTTTTTCATTATTCTTGTTACCCTTGGGTACAAACCTCTCCTCAGCTTCCTTGCATATTGTTGTCACATATTCCTTCATCTCGTTTACTGACTTCCCTGTGTGTGTGTGTGTGTGTGTGTGTGTGTGTGTGTGTGTGTATGTGTGTGTGTGTGTGTGTGTGTGTGTGCACTCACCTAATTCACCTAATTGTACTCACCTAATTGTGGTTGCAAGGGTCGAGACTCAGCTCCTGGCCCCGTCTCTTCACCGACTGCTACTGGGTCCCCTCCATCCCTGCTCCATGAGCTTTATCATACCTCGTCTTAAAACTATGTATGGTTCCTGCCTCCACTATATCGCTTGCCAGACTGTTCCACTTCCTAACAACTCTATGGCTGAAGAAATTCTTCCTAACATCCCTTTGAGTCATCTGAGTCTTCAGCTTCCAATTGTGACCCCTTGTTTCTGTGTCCCATCTCTGGAACATCCTGTCTCTGTCCACCTTCTCTATTCCATGCATTATTTTGTATGTCGTTATCATGTCACCCCTGACCCTCCTGTCCTCTAGTGTCGTCAGGCCGATTTCCCTTAACCTCTTTTCGTACGACATTCCCATAAGCTCTGGAACCAGCGTTGTTGCAAACTTTTGCACGTTCTCTGATTTCCAGGCGTGTTTGGCCAGGTGTGGGTTCCAAACTGGTGCTGTGTTCTCTAGTATGGACCTGACGTACACAGTGTATAAAGTCTTGAACGATTCTTTACTGAGGTACCGGAACGCTATTCTCAGGTTTGCCAGGCGCCCACATGCCGCAGCAGTTATCTGGTTAATGTGTGCTTCTGGCAACGTACTCGGTATTATACTCACCCCTAGATCTTTATCCTTGAGTGAGGTTTGCAGTCTTTGACCGCCTAGCCTATACTCTGTCTGCGGTCTTCTTTGCCCTTCTCCCATCTTCATGACATTGCATTTGGCTGGGTAAAATTCTAGGAGCCAGTTGCTGGACCACGCATCCAGCCTCTCCAGGTCTCGTGTGTGTGTGTGTGTGTGTGTGTGTGTGTGTGTGTGTGTGTGTGTGTGTGTGTGTGTGTGTGTGTGTGTGTGTGTGTGTGTGTGTGTGTGTGTGTGCGAGTGTGTGTGTGAGTGTGTGTGTGTGTGTGTGTGTGTGTGTGTGTGTGTGTACTCACCTATTTGTACTCACCTATTTGTGGTTGCAGGGGTCGAGTCTTAGCTCCTGGCCCCGCCTCTTCACCGGTTGCTACTGGGCCCTCTCTCTCCCCGCTCCATGAGCTTTATCAAACCTCGTCTTAAAACTGTGTATGGTTCCTGCCTCCACTACGTCATTTTCTAGGCTATTTCACTGCCTTACAACTCTATGACTGAAGAAATATTTCCTAATATCTCTCTGACTCA
The DNA here is from genome assembly GCF_038502225.1 of Cherax quadricarinatus. NCBI lineage: Eukaryota > Metazoa > Arthropoda > Malacostraca > Decapoda > Parastacidae > Cherax > Cherax quadricarinatus. The sequence goes on from NC_091312.1 coordinate 46,264,131, forward strand.
TTGGTGTGTGTGTGTGTGTGTGTGTGTGTGTGTGTGTTTGTACTCACCTATTTGTGGTTGCAGGGGTCGAGTCATAGCTCCTGGCCCAGCCTCTTCGCTGATTGCTACTAGGTCCTCTCTCTCCCTGCCCCATGAGCTTTATCATACCTCGCCTTAAAACTATGTATGGTTCCCGCCTCCACTACGTCACTTTCTAGGCTATTCCACGGCCTGACTACTCTATGACTGAAGAAATACTTCCTAACATCCCTTTGATTCATCTGAGTCTTCAACTTCCAATTGTGACCTCTTGTGTCTGTGTCCCATCTCTGGAACATCCCGTCTTTGTCCACCTTGTCTATTCCGCGCAGTATTTTATGTCGTTATCATGTCTCCCCTGACCCTCCTGTCCTCCAGTGTCGTCAGGCCGATTTCCCTCAACCTTTCTTCGTAGGACAATCCCCGTAGCTCTGGGACTAGTCTTGTTGTAAACCTTTGCACTTTCTCTAATTTCTTGACGTGCTTGACTAGGTGTGGGTTCCAAACTGGTGCTGCATACTCCAGTATGGGCCTGACGTAAATGGTATACAGATTCTTGAACGAATCCTTACTGAGGTATCGGAACGCTATCCGTAGGTTTGCCAGGCGCCCGTATGCTGCAGCAGTTACCTGATTGATGTGCGCCTCAGGAGATATGCTCGGTGTTATACTCACCCCCAGATCTTTTTCCTTGAGTGAGGTTTGCAGTCTTTGGCCATCTAAACTATATTGTGTCTGCGGTCTTCTTTGCCCTTCCCCAATCTTCATGACTTTGCATTTGGCAGGGTTAAATTCAAGGAGCCAGTTGCTGGACCAGGCTTGTAGCCTGTCCAGGTCTCTTTGTAGTCCTGCCTGATCCTCATCCGATTTGATTCTTCTCATTAACTTCACATCATCTGCAAACAAGGACACTTCTGAGTCTATCCCTTCCCTTATGTCGTTCACATATACCAAGAACAGCACAGGTCCTAGGACTGACCCCTGTGGAACCCCGCTTGTCACAGGCGCCCACTCTGACACCTCGTCACGTACCATGACTCGTTGTTGCCTGTGTGTTGTGTGTGTGTGTGTGTGTGTGTGTGTGTGTGTGTGTGTGTGTGTGTGTGTGTGTGTGTGTGTGTGGGTGTGTGTGTGTGTGTGTGTGTGTGTGTGTGTGTGTGTGTGTGTGAGTGTGTGTGTGTGTGTGTGTGTGTGTGTGAGTGTGTGTGTGTGCGTGTACTTTTCTGAATAGAGAAATGATATCGTAACTGTTTTGTCGGATTCCGAGAGACTATGTCAACGGGCGGGTCTCTAGTCTTGTTAAGTACTTAGGAGTATGCAACAAGGGAAGAAAACTGCTTTACATTTAACCCAAGAATCTGAGACTTGCCAGTTTATAGATTCCCTAAAACACACAAACCAGAAGCATCTCTTAGAAGCATCTCTTCAAACTCCTGGAAATGATCAGCTCTGCATATCTTCGATATTCAGGAGACCTCCTGCATAGAATCAGGAATATGAGTGTTAATAGGAAAATGCTCACCAATTACGGTGCCACTTCTCTTTTCACAAAAGTCCACACACACACAAACACACACACACACACACACACACACACACACACACACACACACACACACACACACACACACACACACACACACACACACACACACACACACAAAGTAATTATCAAAAGAGCCAGAGCCTGTACCAGCCAAATATTTTCTTAATATTGTCGAACTTTCATTAACGTAACTGTTGTTCTTTAAGTTCAAGTCTCTACTTCACTTGTTACTCAGAGAGATTCGTCATCCTGTCTGTAAGCCATAGCATAATTTTCTTCCAGCGACTTTAAGAATCTCGCTGTTAAAAAAAAAAAAAGAGAACACCGTGAAACGAGGGCTGGGGTGCACACCATTCCATGTGGGCCATGTGACAATATATTTTGAGGATACCGATGAAAGAATCACACAGTGAAACTACGTACATCCCAGCGCTTGTCAGAATGATGACCGGAATATTCTTATGCCACTCATGGCAACACTAGTAGGTATCTCATGGGCTTCGAGGATGGAAAGCTAGTTATGAGAGAGTCCGATCGTTGAAACAGACGTCCGCTTACAGTAACGATGTTTTCAACTGCTGTGCCTAATCTAACGCTTGTATAAGTGACATTGTTACTGCGTGTGCTTCAGATTCATCACGACTATTGTCGTGAACACCAACTTAGAAGCGGTGCTGATTTCCTCGTTTTTCACTGACAGAAGAGTTTCAACAATTTCCAATAACCTTTATATCAAACCGATAAAGCCACTGAAAGGCGAAATGTCTTCGAAATAAAGACAGACAGGTTTTGTACTTGTATCTTATTCATCATCAGTGAGGAGAGTTAGGTGCAATAGTGGAGAGAGTAAATAATAACAAAGTGAAAAATTAGGAATACCAGTGAGAAGAGCCAAGCAAAGCAGTGAGGAGAGTTACAGCAGTGATTCACGATGTCGTAATGACACGATTGCAAACAAACCATACTACGGACGGGGATAGAACCCGCGATCAGAGAGTCTCAGAACTCCAGACCGTCGCGTTAGCTACTGAACCAGCTAGCCACAATAAGATTCATCCAACTAGGTATATTTCTACACCATAGGATAGAACCCCGTCCGTGGTATGGTTTTTTTACAGCAGTTATGTGTAGCAGTAAAGAGAGTGAGGTGCTGCAGTGAGGAGTGAGAGGCATACGAATGAAACAGCGAGGAGAATGAGGTGCATCAGTGTAGGATGGATACTCACCGTGGTGGTGGTGTGTATTGTGTGACTGTGAGGTAAAGCAGAGTACTCACCATGGTGGTGGTGTGTATTGTGAGAGTGTGAGGTAAAGCAGAGTACTCACCGTGGTGGTGGTGTGCATTGTGAAAGTGAGGGGTAAGGCAGAGTACTCACTTCGGCAGAAAGGTGAAGTAGGGAACTCATCTTAGTGGAGAGGTGTGTGGTGTTACACTGAGGGGAGAAGTAAGGTACTCACCGTGATGGAGGAGTGTGTAGTGCGGTACTCATCGTGATGGACAGTGTGTAGTGAGGTACTCACAGTGATGGAGGAGTGCGTAGTGAGGTACTCACAGTGATGGAGGAGTGCGTAGTGAGGTACTCACAGTGATGGAGGGTGTGTAGTGAGGTACTCATAGTGATGGAGGAGTGTGTAATGAGGTACTCACAGTGATGGAGGGTGTGTAGTGAGGTACTCACTGTGATGGAGGGTGTGTAGTGAGGTACTCACAGTGATGGAGGGTGTGTAGTGAGGTACTCACAGTGATGGAGGGTGTGTAGTGAGGTACTCACAGTGATGTAGGGTGTGTAGTGAGGTACTCACAGTGATGGAGGGGTGTGTAGTGAGGTACTCACAGTGGTGGAGGGTGCGTAGTGAGGTACTCACAGTGTTGGAGGGGTGTGTAGTGAGGTACTCACTGTGATGGAGGGTGTGTAGTGAGGTACTCATAGTGATGGATGAGTGTGTAGTGAGGTACTCACAGTGATGGAGGGTGTGTAGTGAGGTACTCACAGTGATGGAGGGTGTGAAGTGAGGTACTCACAGTGATGGAGGGTGTGTAGTGAGGTACTCACAGTGATGGAGGGTGTGTAGTGAGGTACTCACAGTGATGGAGGAGTGTGTAGTGAGGTACTCACAGTGATGGAGAGTGTGTAGTGAGGTACTCACAGAGATGGAGGAGTGTGTAGTGAGGTACTCACAGTGATGGAGGGTGTGTAGTGAGGTACTCACAGAGATGGAGGAGTGTGTAGTGAGGTACTCACAGTGATGGAGGGTGTGTAGTGAGGTACTCACAGTGATGGAGGGTGTGTAGTGAGGTACTCACAGTGATGGAGGGCGTGTAGTGAGGTACTCACAGTGATGGAGGGGTGTGTGGTGAGGTACTCACAGTGATGGAGGTGTATAGTGAGATACTCACAGTGGTGGAGGGGTGTGTAGTGAGGTACTCACAGTGGTGGAGGGTGTGTAGTGAGGTACTCACAGTGGTGGAGGGTGTGTAGTGAGGTACTCACAGTGTTGGAGGGGTGTGTAGTGAGGTATTCACAGTGATGGAGGGTGTGTAGTGAGGTACTCACGGTGATGAAGGAGTGTGTAGTGAGGTACTCACAGTGATGGAGGAGTGTGTAGTGAGGTATTCACAGTGATGGAGGGTGTGTAGTGAGGTACTCACAGTGATGGAGGAGTGTGTAGTGAGGTATTCACAGTGATGGAGGGTGTGTAGTGAGGTACTCACAGTGATGGAGGGTGTGTAGTGAGGTACTCACGGTGATGAAGGAGTGTGTAGTGAGGTACTCACAGTGATGGAGGAGTGTGTAGTGAGGTATTCACAGTGATGGAGGGTGTGTAGTGAGGTACTCACAGTGATGGAGGGTGTGTAGTGAGGTACTCACAGTGATGGAGGGTGTGTAGTGAGGTACTCACAGTGATGGAGGGTGTGTAGTGAGGTACTCACAGTGATGGAGGGTGTGTAGTGAGGTACTCACAGTGATGGAGGAGTGTGTAGTGAGGTACTCACAGTGATGGAGGGTGTGTAGTGAGGTACTCACAGTGGTGGAGGAGTGTGTAGTGAGGTACTCACAGTGATGGAGGGCGTGTAGTGAGGTACTCACAGTGATGGAGGGTGTGTAGTGAGGTACTCACAGTGATGGAGGGTGTGTAGTGAGGTACTCACAGTGATGGAGGGTGTGTAGTGAGGTACAGTGATGGATGGTGTGTATCTTCCTCGGTGGCAACGCTCTAACTGGCTGGCTGGACGAGGTGTGGCAACGGCAGCAGTTTCTTTGGTCCTGGTAGTGGGCGTGGCTCAGGAGTGTGGGGGCGTTGGTCAGGAGTGTGGGGGCGTGGCTCAGGAGTGTGGGGGCGTGGCTCAGGAGTGTGGGGGCGTGGCTCAGGAGTGTGGGGGCGTGGCTCAGGAGTGTGGGGGCGTGGCTCAGGAGTGTGGGGGCGTGGCTCAGTAGTGTGGGGGCGGGGCTCAGGAGTGTGGGGGCGTGGGTCAGGAGTGTTGGATCGTGCCTCAGGAGTGTGGGGGCGTGGCTCAGTAGTGTGCGGGCGTGGCTCATGAGTGTGGGGGCTTGGCTCAGGAGTGTGGGTGCCTGGCTCATGAGTGTGGGGGCGTGGTTCACGAGTGTGGGGGCGTGGGTCAGGAGTGTGGGGGAGTGGCTCAGGAGTGTGGGGGCGTGGCTCAGGAGTGTGGGGGCGTGGGTCAGGAGAGTGGGGTGTGTGGGTAAGGAGTGTGGGGGCGTGTATAAGGAATGTGGGGGCGTGAGTCGGGAGTGTTGGGGCGTGGTTCAGGAGTGTGGGGGCGTGGGTCAGGAGTGTGGGATCGTGGCTCAGGAGTGTGAGGGCGTATGTCGGGAGTGTGATAGCGTGGCTTAGGAGTCTGGGGGCGTGGCTCAGGAGTGTGAGGGCATGGCTCAGGAATGTGGGGGCGTGTCTAAGGAGTGTGAGAGCGTTCCTCAGGAGTGTGTAAGGAGTGTGGTGGCGTGGCTCAGGAGTGTGGGGGCTTGGCTCAGGAGTGTGGGGGCGTGGCTCAGGAGTGTGGGGGCGTGGCTCAGTAGTGTGGGGGCGTGGCTCAAGAGTGTGGGGGCCGTGGCTCAGGAGTGTGGGGGCGTGGCTCAGGAGGAAGGGGGCGTGGCACACGAGGGTGGGGGCTTGGCTCAGGAGTGTGGGGGCGCGGGTCAGGAGAGTGGGGGTGTGGGTCAGGAGTGTAGGGGCGTGGGTCGGGAGTGTGAGGGCGTGGTTCAGGAGTGTGGGGGCGTGGGTCAGGAGTGTTGGATCATGGCTCAGGAGTGTGGAGGCGTATGTCGGGAGTGTGGGGGCGTGGCTCAGGAGTGTGGGGGCGTGGCTCAGGAGTGTGGGAGCGTGGCTCAGGAATGTGGGGGCGTGTCTAAGGAGTGTGGGGGCGTGTCTAAAGAGTGTGGGTGCGTTGCTCAGGAGTGTGGGGGCCTGGCTCAGGAGTGTGAAGGCGTGTCTAAGGAGTGTGGGGGCGTGGCTCAGGAATGTTAGGGTGTGTGTAATGAGTGTGGGGGCGTGGCTCAGAAGTGTGAAGGCGTGTCTAAGGAGTGTGGAGGCGTGGCTCAGGAATGTGGGTGCGTGTCTAAGGAGTGTGGGGGCGTGGCTCAGGAATGTGGAGGTTTGTCTAAGGAGTGTTGGGGGCGTGGCTCAGGAGTGTAGGGAGGTGGCTCATGAGTGTGGGGAGGTGGCTCATGAGTGTGGGGAGGAGGCTCAGGAGTGCGGGGGCATGACTCAGGGGTGTGGGGGCTTGACTAAGGAGTGTTGGGGGCGTGGCTCAGGAGTGTGGGGAGGTGGCTCAGGAGTGTAGGGAGGTGGCTCATGAGTGTGGGAAGGAGGCTCAGGAGTGTGGGGGCGTGGATCAGAAGTGTTGGGCCGTGTCTAAGGAGTGTAGGGGCGTGTTAAGGAGTGTGTGGGTGAGGCTCAGGAGTGTGGGGGCGTGTATAAGGAATGTGGGGGCGAGGCTCAGGAATGTGGGGGGGTGTCTAAGGAGTGTGGGGGCGTGGCTCTGGAATGTGGGGGCTTGTCTAAGGAGTGTTTGGGGCGTGGCTCATGAGTGTGGGGAGGTGGCTCATGAGTGTGGGGAGGTGGCTCAGGAGTGTGGGGAGGTGGCTCAGGAGTGTGGGGAGGTGGCTCAGGAGTGTGGGGGCGTGGCGCAGGAGTGTGGGGGCATGACTCAGGGGTGTGGGGGCTTGTCTAAGGAGTGTTGGAGGCGTGGCTCAGGAGTGTGGGGAGGTGGCTCAGAAGTGTGGGGGCGTGGGTCAGGAGTGTGGGGGCGTGGATCAGAAGTGTTGGGGCGTGTCTAATGAGTGTAGGGGCGTGTTAAGGAGTGTGGGGGCGAGACTCAGGAGTGTGGGGGCGTGTCTAAGGAGTGTGGGGGCGTGTCTAAGGAGTGTTGGGGCGTGGTTCAGGAGTAGGGGAGCGTGTTTAAGGAGTGTGAGGGCGTGCCTAAGGAGTGTGGGGGCGTGTCTAATGAGTCTAGGGGCGTGGTTCAGGAGTGTGGGGGCGTGTCTAAGGAGAGCGGGGGCGTGTCTAAACAGTGTTGGGACGTGGCTCAGGAGTTGGGGGCGTATCTAAGGAGTGTGGGGGCATGTCGAAGGAGTCTAGGGACGTGGTTCAGGAGTGTGGGGGAGTGTCTAAGGAGAGTGGGGGCGTGTCTAAGGAGTGTTGGGACGTGGTTCAGGAGTGGGGGGCGTGTCTACGGAGTGTGGGGGCGTGTCTAAGGAGTGTAGGGGCGTGGCTCAGGAGTGTGGCGGAGTGTCTAAGGAGAGTGGGGGCGTGTCTAAGGAGTCTAGGGGCGTGGTTCAGGAGTGTGGGGCCTTGTCTAAGGAGTGTTGGGGCGTGGTTCAGGAGTGGGGGGCCTTTCTAATTAGTGTGGGGGCGTGTCTAAGGAGTGTTGGGGCGTGGTTCAGGAGTGGAGGCGTGTCTAAGGAGTGTGGGGGTGTGTCTAAGGAGTATTGGGGCGTGGTTCATGAGTGGGGGCGTGTTTAAGTAGTGTAGGGGCGTGGTTCAGGAGTGTGAGGGCGTGTCTAAGGAGTGTGGGGGAGTGTCTAAGGAGTGTAGGGGCGTGGTTCAGGAGTGTGGGGCCTTGCCTAAGGAGTGTGAGGGCTTGTCTAAGGATTGTGAGGGCGTTCTAAGGAGTGTAAGGGCGTGTCTAAGGAGTGTGGAGACGTGTCTAAGGAGTGTGGGGGCGTTTCTAAAGATTGTAGGGGCATGGTTCAGAAGAGTGGTGGCGTGTCTAAGGAGAGTGGGGGCGTGTCTAAGGAGTGTGGGGGTGTGGTTCAGGAGTGTGGGGGAGTGTCTAAGGAGTGTGGAGGCGTGCTTCCGGAGTGTGCGGGCGTGTCTAAGAAGTATAGGGGCGTTGCTCAGGAGTGTGGGGGCATGATCCAGGTGTATGAAGTACCTCAGGTGTGTGAGGTCTTGGGTCAGATGTGTGAAGTCGTGGCTCAGGTGTGTGAGGTCTTGGGTCAGATGTGTGAAGTCGTGGCTCAGGTGTGTGAGGTCGTGGTTCAGGTGTGTGAGGTCGTGGCTCAGGTGAGGTCGTAGCTCAGATGTGTGAGGTCGTGGCTCAATTGTGTGAGATCGTGGCTCAGGTGTGTGAGGTCGTGGCTCAGGTGTGTGAGGTCGTGGCTCAGGTGCGTGAGGTCGTGGCTCAGGTGTGTGAGGTCGTGGCTCCGATGTTTGAGGTCTTGGCTCAAGTGTGTGAGGTCGTGGCTCAGGTTTGTGAGGTCGTGGCTCAGGTGTGTGAGGTCGTGGCTCAGGTGCGTGAGGTCGTGGCTCAGGTGCGTGAGGTCGTGGCTCAGGTGTGTGAGGTCGTGGCTCCGATGTTTGAGGTCTTGGCTCAAGTGTGTGAGGTCGTGGCTCAGGTGTGTGAGGTCGTGGCTCAAGTGTGTGATTGTTCCTGAGAGTGTAGTAACGTGATACACCAGGCAATAATTATCAAACAGGGTGTAGAGTTACAGTTGACGATATTTCTTGATTGGTACTGTTGGAGGTGTGACCTTTATTAATAACGAAGGTACGCTGTGGTAGAGTCAGTAACCCCAGGTGAGTCAGGGAATAGTAGCCCGAGAGTGAGAGTGAATCTTGGCCCAGTGACCTCTATACCCAAGGGCCCCATCAGATGTCACTAGTGCGAATGGCATATCGTGTTTTTAACCTCAGTTTGGTAAGTTGGGAAGGGAGAAGGATAGATAAGGATGGAATGTGGAAAAAGGTGGGTGGGAGGTGGGGAGACGGGGGGATGGTAATGAAAGTAAGTGGCTTAATGACTTTGGTGCATTTTAATAAAGGTGTGTGTGTGTTGTGTTATTTATGATAATCATAGGATTTGGTATACCACACTACTCGTCAGCAGCATATATATATGCAAGTTGCATTCATGCATGGTAGCGAATTGGAAGTAGTTTTTCCTTACTGCCGTTTTCTTTTTGCAGTAGGGAGGTTTATTGTGGCAACGTTTCGCTCTCCAGGAGCTTTATCAAGCCATTACAAACAATACACGGACACAGAGGGTATATAAAGGCTCAGAGTGAGGTGCAATACTAGTGAGGTACCATTTCGATGTTCACTAGTGGTAGTGGTAGTAGTAGTAGCACTGATCGCTGTTTCAAATACAATTAAACAAAACAACGGCAGCTTCACCATCTCCGAAGTCTTAGCAAGAATCCTCCTGAAAACAGTAAACCCTGCCATCACATAGTCTCTCCTGTTATACTACACAAAGCACATTACAGAGAGTGAACACTGAAACAACCTGCCTCTTTCCACTCTATATTTGTCCAACCTATTTTTATGTTACCCAAGTAATAGCTTTTATATCCTTTTACTCATGTATGAATTAATTGCTCTACCATATTGTATTACTTTTGTCACTACCACTACTACTACTACTACTACCACTACCACTAGTGAACATCGAAATGGTACCTCACTAGTATTGCACCTCACTCTGAGCCTTTATATACCCTCTGTATCCTGTATTGTTTGTAATGGCTTGATAAAGCTCCTGGAGAGCGAAACGTTGCCACAATAAATGTCACATTAGTTGCACTTGTGTCCTTTTACTTTACATATTGTCGGTAATTCTACCAACTTTATTACAGTAGGGAGGTTGCAAAGGCTGGTCACAGGGCGCCTGCTGGAGCTGGTGGTGGTAGTCGATTGCTTTGCTAGCACTGGTGGTCGGCTGAACTTGCAATGGCGAGAGGTTTGAAGTTATATATCCCTTACTACCTACCTACCTCTTGCCATCCCAGCGCCTTGGTTGCTGACTCCAGCTGGCAGAAGGGTTTATTGATTTGATGCAAGCTCTATATATGTAGCATTCTAAGAGTATATTACATTTTATTCGGTGTATGTCACACTCCCATATAGGCTGCCTCCCTACCAGCAAAATCAATAGGGGCCCCGTCGTTATATCAGTACTCCTACTCATCGACCAATCACAGACAAGCCCTCCAAAGCTGTGGAGCAATGTAGTTCACTTGTGACTAGTGTTGACAGACTGTCTGGGATGCTCCTCTTTCATGTTGCATTCTCTGTCTCTTGAATTTTTGCCTCCTTTTACATTACTTTTACATTACTTTTATATTGCTGTAAATATTGCAAATAATGCACATATTGTAAATACTAACTTGTTTATTTGGTGAAGGAAATACAAGTCATACATTGCTGTTGTCTTTTGGCTTGCTCTACTGTTTGTTCAATTACGACAAGATGAGCAGGCCATTCTACACCTCTGTTTATAATAACATATCGCATTAAAAGAATCTGAATGCACACAAAAACAAAAGCTCAACTGTGGAAAGGAAAAAGACGTTGACTGTTCACCGACTATCAACTGTGGCGACAGTGAAGGCTGCAGTTGCTGCTGATTAAGGAGTTTAGCTTTTCTATACAAAGGCGCTCGCTTCCCTCTTTCCTGAATGGAAAAAGGGGACATAAATCTTCCACACAAATGTTAACAATCATGAGTACTATAATAACCCACGATGTCGTACCTTAACATGTTTGAGAACTTAGGCAACGGGAATGAGAATAATTTATTTTCTTAAGCAGATCTAGCAAGAGAAGGTATAAAAAGTACAGTGGTAATGTTGCTCTTGAAAAAGTTAAATGACCATTTATATAAGTGTCTAAACTTCCAGCTATGAAAATGTCCCACCTCATGTTAGAACCAACTTAGAAAGAGTTTCTTGAGAAAAGTTGAAATTGATTTAATTAATGAGCCAAAATATTGATGAGAGTAACTGTCTCTTCGTTGAGTTTGATTTATACATGGTATTAAATAAAGGTCGATCTAAAGCTCCAGTAGCGGATGGTATAACTTGCGATATCCTCAAAACTTTAAGGTGAACTCATGATAACTCCTGCTTAGCCCTGTATTCTCTTAGTTAACATAAGAACATAAGAAAGGAGGAACACTGCAGGAGGCCTGTTGGCCCATACTAGGCAGGTCCTTTACAATTCATCCCACTAACAAAATATTTGCCCAACCCAATTTTCAATGCCACCCAAGAAATAAGCTCTGATGTGAAAGTCCCACTCAAATCCAACCCCTCCCACTCATGTACTTATCCAACCTAAATTTGAAACTACCCAAAGTCCTAGCCTCAATAACCCAACTAGGTAGACTGTTCCACTCATCTACTACCCTATTTCCAAACCAATACTTTCCTATGTCCTTTCTAAATCTAAACTTATCTAATTTAAATCCATTACTGCGGGTTCTCTCTTGGAGAGACATCCTCAAGACCTTATTAATATCCCCTTTATTAATACCTATCTTCCACTTATACACTTCGATCAGGTCTCCCCTCATTCTTCGTCTAACAAGTGAATGTAACTTAAGAGTCTTCAATCTTTCTTCATAAGGAAGATTTCTAATGCTATGTATTAATTTAGTCATCCTACGCTGAATGTTTTCTAACGAATTTATGTCCATTCTGTAATATGGAGACCAGAACTGAGCTGCATAATCTAGGTGAGGCCTTACTAATGATGTATAAAGCTGCAGTATGACCTCTGGACTTCTGTTGCTTACACTTCTTGATATAAATCCCAGTAATCTATTTGCCTTATTACGTATGCTTAGGCATTGCTGTCTTGGTTTAAGGTTGCTGCTCACCATAACCCCCAAGTCCTTTTCGCAATCTGTATGGCTAAGTTCTACACCATTTAACTTATAAGTACTAGGGTTATGGGCACTCCCAAGCTTCAGAACCTTGCATTTATCTACATTGAACTGCATCTGCCACTTTTCTGACCAAGAATAGAGTTTGTTTAAATCCTCCTGAAGTTCCATAACATCTACGTTTGAATCAATTATCCTACCTATCTTTGTGTCATCGGCGAATTTGCTCATATCACTAGTAATTCCCTCATCAAGATCATTGATATATATTATAAACAACAACGGGCCCAAGACTGATCCCTGTGGAACGCCACTTGTTACAGATCCCCACTCGGATTTAACCCCATTTATGGACACTCTCTGCTTCCTGTCAGTGAGCCATGACTCGATCCACGAGAGCATTTTTCCCCCAATGCCATGAGCTGCCACTTTTTTTAACAGTCTATGGTGCGGAACTCTATCAAAAGCCTTACTAAAATCTAAATAAATAATATCAAATTCTTTATCGTGGTCAACAGCCTCAAAAGCTTTACTGAAGAAAGTTAATAAATTAGTTAGACAAGACCGGCCTCTTGTGAATCCATGCTGAGTATCATTAATCAAGCTATGCTTATCGAGATGGCTTCTTATAATCTCAGCTATAATTGACTCTAGTAATTTGCCTACAATTGAGGTCAGGCTTATTGGGCGGTAATTTGACGGTAACGACTTGTCCCCTGTTTTAAAAATAGGAATTACATTAGCCATCTTCCACATATCAGACACTACACCTGTTTGAAGAGATAAATTAAAAATATTAGTTAATGGTTCACAGAGTTCCATTTTGCATTCCTTAAGAACCCTTGAAAAAACCTCATCAGGACCCGGCGACTTATTTTGCTTCAGTCTGTCTATCTGCTTCACAACCATTTCACTAGTGACTGTGATGTTACATAATTTATCTTCTTCTAGCCCACTATAAAAATTAATTACTGGAATATTGTTAGTGTCTTCCTGTGTAAAAACTGAGATAAAATAATTATTAAAAATCGAGTACATTTCATTCTCTTTGTCAGTAAGGTGCCCATAGTTATTTTTAAGGGGACCTATCTTATCTCTAACTTTTGTTCTATAGACCTGGAAAAAACTTTTTGGGTTAGTTTTAGAATCCCTAGCAACTTTAATTTCATAGTCCCTTTTAGCTTTTCTTATCCCCTTTTTAATGTCCCTCTTAATGTCAATATACTGATTCATAAGATGACCCTCACCTCTTTTGATACGCCTATAAATTCCTTTCTTATGCCCTAGTAGATATTTGAGCCTATTATTCATCCATTTTGGTTCATTTCTATTTGATCTAATTTCTTTATATGGGATAAACGTTCTTTGAGCAGCATGTATAGTGTTCAGAAAACTGTCATATTGATATCTCACTTCGTTATCCCAGTCAACAGATGATAAGTGTTCTCTAAGCCCATCGTAATCTGCTAAGCGAAAATCTGGGACTGTTACTGAGTTATCGCTACTATCGTACTTCCATTCAATGCACAATAAACTAGCCGCGTTAGCAACAAAATGCACAGTGTGAAAGCGTCGGTGGGCCTCATGACCAGGGGTAGAGGACTGCTGGCAAACAACACATTCTCCTGTAAAATACAGAAGAGACAGCATTTCCTAGTGAAATAATATATTAGAGCTAGACTGCAAAGGCCAAAAATGCAAACGTTCACTGCACTGCAGCATCGGCAAAGTAAATGTACAAATGAAATAATCTTGGAAGAATGCAATACACGGAAGTTGCGGTTACTTATTGAATTTATGGGTACTGACACTACATTCTGCTAATGAACAATCCGCATACTCGGCATCGGCATGGGAGTGAGAAGTACCACGGGCAGGATCTGTCACACTTATATGCGCCTTTTCTGGAGCTAAGTGTGAAAGTATGTTGGACAGGTAGATTGGAGTCTGTCACGTCTTGAGAAGAGAATGAATAAGGGCTGTAATGAACGTCCTATATTGATTATGAAATCTCAACGCCCACTTCTATACTTCAAATTCTGTACGAATATTATTAGCAACTTTTATATGATCCAAGTGAGTATTAAGATCTTGGGATCTTAATACAGGGAATTCTTCAACTTGCCTAACCCTTGGGCATGACCTGCTTCCACACTGGTCAAATGTGACTCCATCTACGACTGCTGCACCTCTCCTGACTGATTACCTCAAACTCCTCCTCTTCTTCACCATTCTCCTTTGTATGGACTGATGAAGCCACTTTGTGGTGAAACGTTTCCTCATTAAAGATACCCAAGTGTTGCACATGTGTCTAATTTATCATCCATAATAGTTAGTGATTTTACGGAACAAACAGCTAATGCATTCTAGGTTCCTGGCTATGATTCTGCTGCATTATTTATCAGGCTGGTACCACTTGATTTGCTTTGGAAGCAGCTTTTCCCTTACTCTCTGAAACACGTTTTGGGAATTCTGAAACCGATTTACACTGAAATCATCAGCATTATATATCGACTGCAGAGGAGAAAGGAAGATGCTTATTATTTTACTTCAATACAAAATGTGAGGCATCTTTTTTCAATCTGTTAAGGTAATGAAAACTGTTATCCAGTGAAGAATTTATGATTATAGTAAATGATACTTTAGCTATAAAAAAAAAAATAATGATAATACTGAAAAATACTTTTCTAGTGAGCTTTGCATATATGGCATCACGTCATCACAGATACCCTTTACCGTGCAGGCCTGAGTGTACTCGGGCCTAAGAGCGTGGTTTTTGCGCATGTCCTCCTACTCTCCCAGCACATCTGGGTTCCCATTCTCTATTTCTGACCAATCAAAAGCCTTCCCTGAGTCACTCCAGCTAAAGGCTATGGCGTCTCCCTGCTTCCCATTGGTCGAGAGAGCAAAATGTAAGCACTTCTAGCTTGGCGTCGCCCAGACTCGTGTTTATCATCGAGTGCTCCTCATATACTCTTGCATTTCACCCTCTACAATGTCGGTAAGTACTGATTTGTGTGTCTAGTGCGTAAATGAATAGGTTAGCTACATTTGCATATATATATAAAGGCGTTGTGAAGCATAATAAGAGTGCACCATGCAAATGAAAAAAGTTCAACAAAAGAGGACCGAGTACACTCGGCCCTGCCCGTTTAGGTGATGTTTCAAGTTTCGGTATATAAATATTTCCATAAAATTTGGTAGCATATATATGAATTCAGTAATGATCTGGGTGTATGCAGAACGTTTTTATTGTCCTTCCAGATCTATCAGAAATTGTTCTATGGTGACTCCTCCAAGGATAAGTCAAAATTTGTCTGTGTTTGGGACGAAAATGACTCAGATCAAGACCCAGATGACCTGGAATTGGTGGACAGTGGTGATGAATACTTGCCACCAGATGCAGAAGTGTCAACAGATGAGGAAGCTATACCACCATCCAAAAAGCAGAAATTGAACAAGAAGATACTTGCTTACATGAAAGCATTGCAGCAAAAAGAATAATCATGTAACATCCTCATTTTCCTGTGCCACATGCAAAGTAAATCTATGCATCAAGAAGGATAGAAATTGTTTCATAAAGTTTCATTGCAGAAATTAGTGATGTAAAATGATTGTTCTTTCTCAGAGAACTCAGGAACATTTCATTTGTAAGTTGATCCCATTGCAATGTGTCATTGTTGATAAGTAGTTCCTATTTCTATTTTTTTAATGCTTACAAATTGTTCAGAAACAAGTTTCATTTATGTTTTTTATATTGTCTACTTGTATAATAAATTTAATTTTTTTTGTAACAATTGCAACCTTGCAACCTTTTAAATTGTTATACCCTTAACGGGCAGGATCGAGTTTACTCGGACTTCGCATATCTGCAATTGCTCGACACATAATTTTTACAACTTCATTTAGATGGCCTCAGTGACCTTACATCGAGCGGCTCTATCCCCTCATAGGAAATCACTTTCAAATTCGCATTTTGGTCTGTCTTGCCTCCTGAAGGGTTAAGGAGGCCTGGCTGCGGGAGCCTTGACTCCTGGAACACACTACAGGTAGGGATGGTCGTTACTTGTAATTTATAGAGGATTTTCTGTCTTGTATGCTCAGCAAGACCATTGCTCACTGGGTTGCAGAAGCTTACTGGATACTGAAGTTCAGGCAAAGAGACTTTAATGTTGGATTTATAAACTCAGAGCCGTTATCAAACAGAAGACCTCGTGGACACGTATGACGAAGAATGATTCTCTCTTTGAACACATTAGCTATTATCTTGACAGCTTCGTTAGGAAGAGGAAAGATTTCACAAAATTGTGAAGTTATTTACTATCATAAATAGGTGCTTATTATATTTCTCCGAGATCAAGAAATGCGTCAGTAGGTCAAGAAATGCGTCAGTAGGTCAAGAAATGCGTCAGTGGTTAATTTAGGACAGGATACTGCAGAATATGACTTGGTCTACCTATTTTACCTTTATGCTGGGTGCAGGTTATGCATTTTTGTACACAATATCTCCTTTGTCATTTTAGACAAAAAGTATTTTATTATAGCCTGTTTGACACTGAAGTCTTTTTCTGAATAAGCTTCTCATGGAACATCGGGGATCAATTTAAACGTACCAATATAAGCAATAAATGTAAAGGGAATGAATCAAAACAGTGAAACAGGTAAGAAGGCCAAACCTACTCTCTTTGGCCTGCCATGAGGCAGGCCAAAACAGTATGGGTTCGAGTCCTTGGCAGGTCCACTGTTGTTATTGATCAATACCACTCGTTCGTGGTCACAATAATATAAAATACTGCTCGTTGAACTAGTACACCAAACAGGCACTAGAGTGAAATTAGCCTAGAGTCATCCACACCATCGTGTGTCCTTGGGTAGCGAGAACAACATTCAGTTTCGCTGGATGCGCTACTCTTAAGGATCGTATGGTCCAGTGGATGAGGGCTTCATGTGTTTTTGCCCACCATGAGGCAGGCCAAAGCAGCATTGGTTCGATTCCTTGGCTAGTGCAGTGTTGTTATTGATCAATACCACTCGTTCGTGGTCACAATAATATATATATATATGCAAGGAATTCGCAAGAGCAGGCGAAATATGTTAGGTAAGACACATATGCAACAGTTAGGTATCTTTATTTTGAAACCTTTCGCCTACACAGTAGGCTTCTTCAGTCGAGTACAGAAAGGTTGATAGAAGCAGAAGATACTTGAAGACGATGTAATCAGTCCAGACTGAAGAAGCCTACTGTGTAGGCGAAACGTTTCAAAATAAAGATACCTAACTGTTGCATATGTGTCTTACCTAACAATCTGTCGGTATTTTATACCATTTTAATGTTCAGGCGAAATATATACAAACACTGATCTCTGGCTGAAGGAGAACCTACGAACCTTGGAACAAGGTACGCAGTGCTATACAAAACTCACCACACTGGACCAATACCTCGGAGTCCAGCTTGCGCTAGACTTTGATCCAAGGCAGCCAGCTTTCAGGGAGAAGGCTTACAACTTTTCATCTCATCCCCTGCATGCATCAGCCTTACTAGAGATTTTTACAATGCAAGGAATTCGCAAGAGCAGGCGAAATATACACAAACACTTATCTCTGGCTGAAGGAGAACCTACGAACCTTGGAACAAGGTACGCAGTGCTATAGCATTGCGTACCTTGTTCCAAGGCTCGTAGGTTCGAGTCTCCTTCAGCCAGAGATCAGTGTTTGTATGTATATGTCGTGCCGAATAGGCAGAACTTGCGATCTTGGCTTAAATAGCAACGCTCATCTTGCCATATAGGACAAATGAAAATTTGTGTATGCAATAATTTCGCCAAAATCATTCTGAACCTAACGAACAAAATATATTTCACTGTGTTTGTTTAGTATCAAATTACTGTAAACAAATCTAAAATATATTTAGTTGGGTTAGGCTAAAATAAATTGCTCTTGTTATAATAAGGTTAGGTAAGTTTTCTAAGATTCTTTTGGTGCAAAATTAAAAAATTTTACATTAACATTAATGAAAAAAATATCTTTAAACGTATATGAGAAAATTTTAGAAAGGACTTAATTTTAAATGAGTTCTTGCTAATTGGCCAGTTTTACATATTCGGCACGACATTATATATATATATATATATATATATATATATATATATATATATATATATATATATATATATATATATATATATATATATATATATATATATATGCAATAAGATCACAGTAAACAGGTGATTTCAAAATATGCAAAACAACCACTCTGAAAGAATAGAGAAATTCCAAGCGCTTTCGTGACTACTCACATTATCAAGGAACTATGAAAGTGAAGCATCCAAGGAAGCTATATAAGGGGTCGGCCAGCACCTCACTATCAGATCCCACAACGGTTAAACACGTGACGCGCGGCGAGCCAACTTGGATAGGTCCTTTGCAAAACTCACCCCCAAGCTATTTATTTGTCCAGTGTATTATTAAATTCTACCCAAATTCTATTAATTATAAATGGATCTAATTTATATAAACCAAAGGAAATATTCATATTATTGTCAAAACTGCTTTTTATGAAGCAAGATTCAATTATATTCCTGTCGACCATGGACTTGCTTGATACTACTTTCTCAACTTTTTGAAAATCAATTGGATGGTTAAAATCTCTTACATGAATAAATAGAGCATTGGAATCTTGTCCAGTTCTAATGCTATATTTATGTTGTTTTAATCTTAGTTCGAGATTTTTACCAGTTTGACTGTAATAAACTTTATCGCAAATTTTACAAGGAATCTTATAGACACATCCATCAGCATTTTGGGGGGAATTCTTAATCAAAAGTTTTTTTACTGTATCAAGATTTTTGAATACAACTTTAATATTAAAAGTCTTAAGAAGAGAAGGCATATCAACCAAGTTTTCATGGTAAGGGAGAACCAACATATTTTTAGTTGAATAAGGCTGGTTGCCCTTTTTTGGATTATAAAAAGTGTTCCTAGCAACTTTAAAAGATTTATCAATTACATTTCTTGGGTATTTTAAATCATTACCTATTTCATAAATTTTGGATATTTCCTCATCTATGAACTCAGGACTACAAATTCGTAAAGCTCTCAAAAACATTGATGTTGGTTCTCCCTTACCATGAAAACTTGGTTGATATGCCTTCTCTTCTTAAGACTTTTAATATTAAAGTTGTATTCAAAAATCTTGATACAGTAAAAAAACTTTTGATTAAGAATTCCCCCCAAAATGCTGATGGATGTGTCTATAAGATTCCTTGTAAAATTTGCGATAAAGTTTATTACGGTCAAACTGGTAAAAATCTCGAACTAAGATTAAAACAACATAAATATAGCATTAGAACTGGACAAAATTCCAATGCTCTATTTATTCATGTAAGAGATTTTAACCATCCAATTGATTTTCAAAAAGTTGAGAAAGTAGTATCAAGCAAGTCCATGGTCGACAGGAATATAATTGAATCTTGCTTCATAAAAAGCAGTTTTGACAATAATATGAATATTTCCTTTGGTTTATATAAATTAGATCCATTTATAATTAATAGAATTTGGGTAGAATTTAATAATACACTGGACAAATAAATAGCTTGGGGGTTAGTTTTGCAAAGGACATATCCAAGTTGGCTCGCCGCGCGTCACGTGTTTAACCGTTGTGGGATCTGATAGTGAGGTGCTGGCCGACCCCTTATATAGCTTCCTTGGATGCTTCACTTTCATAGTTCCTTGATAATGTGAGTAGTCACGAAAGCGCTTGGAATTTCTCTATTCTTTCAGAGTGGTTGTTTTGCATATATATATATATATATATATATATAAATATATATATATACATATATATATATATATATATATATATATATATATATGCAAGAAAAGCCACAGGGGGGTTGGAAATCTTTAGCTCAAATACTTTTGCACTTATCAGTGTGTCATCAGGAGCTATGCAATGTTGCAAGGTTGCAGCTGAAGGAATGAGGGGAAGTTTTTTCTCAGAATAGCACAGAGTGGGCCTGTCGCCTCCTGCTGGCTCTCTTAGAATGTGGCCAGCGGTTGGTGTCACACCCACCACGGCCACCGTTCCCCATCCCCCCATATAGGGTAAGAGGGTTTTCAGAAGTCAAGAAATGTGAAATTAGAAGGTATAATAGTCCGCCTAAGGTTTTTCTAACAGTTTAGAACAGGTCCTGTGACTTGAGAAAATGCGTTTCTCTGGGGATATTATACATATGGATTGCTATTATTCTGTGTAGCCTATTTAATTAATAAAAGAAAGGAAATGACTGTGCTCTTTGCCCATTTTAAATGTCCTGTTCCCGAAAGTTCTCAGGGGTACTGACACGTATCCTTTATATTGCCTACTATTCTTTTCAGTGCGGTTATTATGCCTTACTTGGGATTCTTCTATACTATTCCAATAATATTTCTTTGATCCAGATTTCTACTTTTAACATCCTTTAACCCACTACCTATGTAATCAGGTAATCTTGTCAATGTTTGGTGCAATCACAACTAAACGTGTTATATAACAATATATCAACTGGCTTAACATAGTGTTTTTGGTGCGTAGACAACTGGTCAAGCGTCACCAATCCATCATGAGACCACCTGGCTTAATGAGCAATCCTGTGATTTTGTGTAGCACTGTTGTTTATGGTTGTTTGCAATAGACTCTACTAGATAGCTATCGAGCTTGTATAACCCAAAATTTGAGTTATACACGGTATTTCTGTTATGTTTCAAGAGAGAAGATTCAATTGTTATTTTCTATGACAGAACTGTTTGGTACAATAATTTGGGCAGCATCCCAACCTGGTGGGTGATTACAGGAGCTAACGTGGTTAAAGATATCGTTCGACTCCTACCCTGTCCTGGCTGAGTATTTATGTTGGGTAATTCTGGTTCCCAGAATTTTACCTGTTTGACCTATATGTTAGAGAGGACACTGAGTACATGGAACCTTTTAAACCCCAGCAACTTTGTTGGAGGGGTTTCCCTTCAAACAAGAATTTGCAGTCAGTAACACAAAGTTTTATTAATTATATTATTGCTTTCGTGGGATAGGGTATGGGGAATTTTTCTAGTTCCTCTTCAGTGTATGAAAGCAAGTCAGGGACAGGGACTTTGGTGAACAGAGCTGTGACATCAAAGCTCACTAGGGTAAAGTCTTGAGGAACATTTAATTTCTGGAGTCTTTCAGTAAGGTCAACGTTGTTTTTAATAATGGAAAATCCCCTTAGCCCCTTACTCAGCAACTTATATATGGAATTCTATGAGACTAGACTTCTTAAAGACATTCTCCCAGATAAAGCTAGAGGGTTCAGATACGTAGATGATGTTCTTTGCCTATGGCCGATAGATCACAACATTGATGAGTTTCTACCCATACTCAACAGATTTGTACCTTCCATTAAGTTCACTACAGAACATGAAACAAACAACACTTTGACTTTCCTGGATGTTTTAATCCATCGTATTGATAGAAAATTCAAATTTACAGTTTATAGGAAGTCCACCAATGTGTCGTCATACATTCAATACTGTTCCAATCATGAAACTAAGGTAAAAAGGTGTTCCTCACAATGTTCTTGAGAGGCTTGCGCATCTGCAGTCCAGAGTACTTCGAGGACGAAATCAGCAAGATATTCACCATAGCCACAAAACTGATATATCCTAGGGATTTTGTCGAGAAGGCACTAATGTCAGCAAAAAAGACTTTCTACAGGACTGAACCTAAGGAAATGATGGCTAGGAAAAATGTACTAGTTTTACCATACAATGAGAATGTGATTTGCCTACGTGAGACATTACAAAAGATCACTATAAACCTTGCTTTCAAAAACACGGGGACAGTGAAACAAAGGCTGCTTAAAAACACACCCTCCAACAAAGTTGGTGTCCTTTCTCTTATATAGGTCAAACAGGTAAAATTCTGGGAACCAGAATAGCCCAACATAAATACTCAATCAGGACAGAGCAGGAGTTGAACGCTATCTTTAACCACGTTAGCTCCTGTAATCACCCACCGAATGGGGATGGTGCCCAAATTATTGTATCAAACAGTTTTATGACAGAAAGAAACGTAAAAGAATATTCTATCTTGAAACATGACAGGAATACCGTATACAACTCAAATTTTGGGTTATACAAGCTCGATAGCTATCTAGTAGAGTCTATTATGCATAACCTTAAACAACAAAGCTACACAAAATCACAGGATTGCTCATTATGCCAGGTGGTTTCATGATGGATTGGTGACGTTTGACTAGTTCTCTACGCACCAAAACACCATGCTACGCCAGTTGATATATGATTATATTAGGATTTTAGCTGTGATTGCACAAAACACTGACAAGATTAACTGATTACGTTAGTGGGCTAAAGGATGTTAGAAGTAGAAATCTGGATCATAGAAATGTTATTGGAATGGTATAGAAGAATCCCAAGTAAGGCATAATAATCGTACTGAGAAGAATAGTAGACAATATAAAGGATACGTCTCAGTACCCCTGAGAACATTCGAGAACAGGAAATTTAAACGGGCAAAGAGCACATTCATTTCCTTTCTTTTATTAAATAGGTTACACAGAATAATAGCAATCCATATATATAATATCCCCTGAGGAACGTATTTTCTCAAGTCGCGGTGAGAAAAAGGCTAGGGCGGACTATCATACCTTCTAATTTCATATTTTTTGACTTCTGAAAACCCTCTTACCCCATATGGGGGGATGGGGGATGAAGGATGATGGCAGTGGTGGGTGTGACGCCGACCAGGAGGAGGCGACAGGCCCACTCTGTGCTATTCTGAGAAAAAACTTCCCCTCACTCCTTCGGTTGCAACCATGCAACATTGCATAGCTCATGATGACGCACTGAGAAATGCGAAAGTATTTGAGCTAATGATTTCCATCCCCCTGTGGCTTGTCTTGCATTGTTAAGATCACCTGTCTGCGATTGTTTGCATATATGTATATACTTATATATATATATATATATATATATATATATATATATATATATATATATATATATATATATATATATATATATATATATATATATATATATATATACATACATACAGCGAGGAGACGGTTGGAGGCAGTGGAGATGTCCTGTTTAAGGGCAATGTGTGGTGTAAATATTATGCAGAAAATTCGGAGTGTGGAAATTAGGAAAAGGTGTGGAGTTAATAAAAGTATTAGTCAGAGGGCAGAAGAGGGGTTGTTGAGGTGGTTTGGTCATTTAGAGAGAATGGATCAAAGTAGAATGACATGGAAAGCATATAAATCTATAGGGGAAGGAAGGTGGGGTAGGGGTCGTCCTCGAAAGGGTTGGAGAGAGGGGGTAAAGGAGGTTTTGTGGGCAAGGGGCTTGGACTTCCAGCAAGCGTGCGTGAGCGTGTTAGATAGGAGTGAATGGAGACGAATGGTACTTGGGATCTGACGATCTGTTGGAGTGTGAGCAGGGTAATATTTAGTGAAGGGATTCAGGGAAACCGGTTATTTTTATATAGTCGGACTTGAGTCCTGGAAATGGGAAGTGCAATGCCTGCACTTTAAAGGAGGGGTTTGGGATATTGGCAGTTTGGAGGGATATGTTGTGTATCTTTATACGTATATGCTTCTAAACTGTTGTATTCTGAGCACCTCTGCAAAAACAATGATAATGTGCGAGTGTGGTGAAAGTGTTGAATGATGATGAAAGTATTTTCTTTTTGGGGATTTTCTTTCTTTTTTGGGTCACCCTGCCTCGGTGGGAGACGGCCGACTTGTTGAAAAAAAAAATACATACACATGCATACACGTATGCATACATACATACATATATACAAACACCGTGCGACAGTTGTTCTATTCCATGACATGTGGAACTGCTAGGTTTGTTTACTTTTAGTGGCTAACTTTTATCTCAGAAGAGAAAAAGGAAAGTTAGCTTGAGTAAACTTGCATGGATGGCATATCAAAGGTTACTAATTCTGTCATTTAATAATTCAAACTTAATATCCTTCTACTATCATTTGCTCTTACTCTAATTTATATCTTCCCTCTATCTTTCATCTCTTCTAATGAGGATTTCGGTACTTAAATTTTATATGATGAATAAATCATTGTTCTTTCTCTCATTCTCTCTTCTCTCTATCGCTAACTTTTTTATGTGCTTAATGTGTTTTTATAGATATTTTGCTCAAATTCTTGTCTAAAATTGTGACATTACTAAGTTGTTGAAGTGGTGATTGTTTCTATTTTTTTTCAGAGGGATGTAAATGTTTTAGTTTGTAGTCTTTGAAATCTCAGATATTTGTGTATGTTCTCATTGCTTTTAAAGAGTAACGGCCGATGTGTTATATATATTGATGCCCAATGTTGCTAACTTGTCTCATTTATAAACAAAAAAAAGATGCGCATATACTGACACTTATTTTTCTTCATAATTATGTCATATTCTCCGCTGTGAATTAGTCACCGTCCACATGGAGAAAAATAAAATAATTTCCAGCCTTTCAAAAGCAGTTAGGATGTCTGATTTTGGCAGTGTTTGTTGACGTGGACGGTGAGCGGTGAGTTGCATGTCTTCAGCGGTCATTACCGCCTGACGGTGATAGACTTGCTGCTTTTAATTGTTTATATTTCAATCTGTTTCATCATAATTGGCATTCGTCAGTGGTCGTCCAACAGAGACCCGGAGGTAAGTGTTGCATATGTGTCTTAATTATCACATTAAACTTTGACAATATAGTTTATACTGTTTACATAGTTTATACTGTTTACATAGTTTATACTGTTTACATAGTTTATACTGTTTACATAGTTTATACTGTTTACAATTTACTCTGGAGGAAGAAAATGGTTGTGTTTCTTTCTTTCAAGGAAGGAAACATTCTAAAATACAGGCTTCCTAGAAAATCTAAAAATAACGATGACTTGATATGCAGCTATTCTCACCGCGTCTACAGGATTTAAAACGGAGTGTGTATATACTTTTACCACCATCCCTTCGGGATATGTGATGATGAATTTAATTAGGACGAAAATCCATTGATGACTTTTTCCCTTTTTCCAAAGTTCCCACTATCCTTCATTAAATCCTAAGAAGGGGAAGCCTTTCTCATCCACACCATTCTCAGGAAAAACAGATAACATTGTTTGTCGTCTTATCTTCCCCTCAGGTAACGTTGCTTCCTACATCGCCTTCATTTTTCGTAAAGCTAACACAGTTGATGTTTGAACCAGGTAGACCAGACCTCCGAGATCGAAGAGTACCACTACATCATTCCGTAAACTGTACATTGGAGAGACAGGGCGTGACAGTCAGACTCGCAAGAAGAAACATAAATATGTTTGCAGGATAAATAAAATCCGTAAATCATGCGTCATTCACCGCAATCTACACTCACACATCATGGACTATGGAGCAATAGTTATACCAGGAGGATGATCAAATCTTTAATCAAAATATGGGAAGGTACCCACTGACAGGTCTTATTGCGTATATCGAGCGTGGTTTAAGTAATAACATTTATTAATGAACCTGCCTTCGTGTTTACCTCACCCCCAACTACGGCCCCTGTACATCGGGACCTATATGATGCTCATTGTTTAAGTTGCCTGTCTCCCCATGACCTCACCTGTTACCTCATTTTGCCCTCTCCCGATCATGACCTAAGATTGTTCGTTTTTCTTATAAGGTCGAGAGTGTGTACTCTTTTATATGCTTGATAAAATCCAGTCATATAAGAAATGTAGTAAGAGGTGTTTCACTGCAAACATAGTGTTTTACTCATCATCCTTGACTTTACTGAAACACACAGTGAAGACGATGTGACGTAAGTGGACAAGAACCAGTTTCTCTGGAAGATGAGCTCTTTGGTACTTGAAGCTTACTCCAGACGCATAAAAAGGAAGAGAAAAGACAAATTCGAGAGAAAAGAGGTCGCTCTGCCGGCGAAGCTGATACAGACAACTTCACTGGGTAGCGGTCTTTCTGAAACACGGAAGAAAACTGTAGCTGGAGAAATGGTGAGCATCGAGTTGAAAATTTATGCGTCATATTAAGTTTAGTAGAGATAGAAGGTAAAAAAAAGTATTAAGTGATGTCTTAAGTGATGTCAAAAGAAATTCCAAATACTTTTTCCCATACGTAAAATTAGGGGCAAAAACTAAGTAATGAGTTCTTTCTTGAGGAGTTGAAGAATGTGACACACGGGCAGCAACTGGGCATCACGTTTCTCCAACCAGTGGCTTTTCAGTACCATGCAGAGATAAATACAAAAGACTGAAGAGATAGAAGACTACTGTTCTGAGCACCTGCTGTCTTCCTAAGAAAATTCTTACCTCATCTTCTACCTAATCTTTAGCCTTCTGTTTTTGTCACTGTATTATATTAATAAAGTCACTGGTTGGCAAAACGTCTTAATAATAAAGATATCTAGTTGTTGTATATGTGTTTAATTCTTCAACCTGTCAGTACTATATACCTTTGATGTTAAAGGAGGTGAAACATGTACAGATGATAGTAAATAATGAGTGAAGTGCTGAGGTCAAAGTATGAGTCTATGTTCAGTGAGCTATTATTCAGTCTTCAGTTTTTCATGACAGAAACTAATAACGCAGCCGACATCTGCACAATTACTAACGAAATCCTGTCCCCATAAAACTTTGAAGAAACCTGCATTCTGCCTCAAACCCAGTCTCGTGGAATTCTATATTCATCAAAAATTGAAAGAAACTACCATGTTGTTCTAGTGATAAGAGGGCGCTGATTGGGGACCCCTTTACCATATCATAGGTTTCTTTGTAGACCTTGTTACTGAAAGAAAAGCAGTTGAAATTAATGCAGAGTTAAATCAGGCCAACGAAATCTCCGGGAGGTAGAGGAATATTAAGGTCCTGATTGACTTTACGTCAAAGAATGTCAATGCCTTATGTGTGGGTACTTTAGTGAAGAGGGAAGTTACGTCCAAACTATTTAGTTTCATGTTTCGGATGGAGAGGTCTCTGATGCGGTTGAGAAGGTCGCCTGAATGCTTTAGATGAGCGCGGCTGATGGCCCCTAGAAAGCAAGAAAGATGTTTGGCGAGAACTTCGACTGATTTGTGTGGTGAACTGCCTATACCTGATGTGACTGGTCTATGAAGAATATTATGCTTATGGGTTTTAGGTAAACCATACATGTGTGCAGGTTTAAGATTGCTGGGTATCAAATGTAGAAGTTTCTTCCCTTCACTGGTACTTCTAAGTATTTGTCTGGTTTCGTATAAGAAGCTCTTGGTGAGTGTCTCCCGCTGTTGTGTGCTGATGGGCCCGTATGTAGACTGGTTGCTTAAGAGGCCCATCATTTTGGTGTTGTAGTCGCTGGTGTTGAGTATGACGACTCCACCTCCTTTGTAGGCTCTGGTGAAAATATTTGGGTCATTGGCTGGGAAGATTAGTAGATGAAGGTTCACATAAAGTTGCGGTGAGAATGCCCTGTATATAATCTTTTTGGTAGTTACTGTCACTGTGTCTGTGGTTTCTGGTGACTAAATCCAGTTGATGGTTTGATTTGCATAGGTTAGTGGTAAATTTGAGTCCTGGACTCAGCACTTGTTTCTCGTAGTCGGTTAAGGTGCACGCCGATATGATGTTGATTCGGATGTCCTCAGGAGCTTATTTTTATCTTCTTTGTTTATGCCCCTCTTCCATTTCAATCGTGTGCCCCTTCATTCTTCGTCTTACAAGAGAATGTAATTTAAGGGATTTCAGTCTTCTTCGTAGGGGAGGTTTCTTATGGAATAGATTAATTTTATTATTCTTTTCTGAGTGTTTTCTAACGAATTTATATCAATCGCGCAATATTGAGACCAGAACCGAGCTGCATAATCTGAGGCCTTACTAATGAAGTTTAAAGCTGTAGCATAGCATTGTCTCCCTGTCATCCCAATATGGCATTCTTGAGGTCACCATGTGTCACTGACACCCCACTCTGCTTATATATACTGTCTTTTTAAACTGTATATCAGAAGCGATCAACGATTTCAGGACCGAAACGTTTTCTAATAAATATGGAGAATCTAATAAAAAATGGGAGTTGCCACAGTTGCATTTTGCCGATGACGCTGTGCTTTTGGGATATGCTTAAGAAAAGTTGCAAAGGTTAGTGAATGAATTTGAGAGGGTATGTAAAAGAAGGAGATTAAAAGAGAACATAGGAAAGAGCAAGGTTATTAGAGTAGCAAATGAGTTTGGTAATGAAATATTTCATATCGGTTTGGAGGAGGAAGTGAATGTGATCAGAATGTGATCATACATGGCATACTCATATTCAAAAGATGCACACTAAAGCATTTTAACGTATTTAAATGGGAAAATTCATTCTAATTTACACATTAAACTGAAAAATCGGACCCCTTCCAAAAATCCTGATATGGTCTTCACGCCACTGGCCAGGATACACCCGCGAAAGCCAATAATTGCGTGACTCCTTCTCCCATCGCAGGAAACCAGTGTTGAAAATCTAATGCCCACTGGACGAGGATTTTTTAAGGTGACTAACATCCACGTGAGGGATCCTACGTTTCCGAAACCTTAAGATGACCAACACTTACCCCACGGGGTATTAGTAGTAGAAGTAACAACTGTAGTAGTAGCAGCAATAGTATTAATAGGAGTAGTGGTAGTAATAGTAGCAGTGTTATTAACACTAATAACAAGTAAAAGTAGTCATAGCAGTAATAGCTGTGTAAGTAATTTTAACAGAAACAGTGGTAGTGGTAGTAGTAGGAGTAGCAGGTGTTTTAGTTGTGGTAGTAGTAGTTGTCGTCGTCGTAGTAGTAATAGTTGTAGTAGTAGTTGTAGTATTAGTTTTAGTAGCAGAAGTAGATGTTGCTGTTGTTGTAATAATAGCAGCAGTAATAGCAATATAAAAAACAGCATTCATCATTAAGTTAACTTTGAAACCCGAAGAACTAGTGATTGTTGTGTCTGAGACATCACTAAGTTAACTTTGATACCAGAGGAACTAGTGATTGTTGTGTCTGAGACATCACTAAGTTAACTTTGATACCAGAGGAACTAGTGATTGTTGTGTGTGATACATCACTAAGTTAACTTTGACACCCGAGGAACTAGTGATTGTTGTGTCTAAGACATCACTAAGTTAACTTTGACACCCGAGGAACTAGTGATTGTTGTGTCTGAGACATCACTAAGTTAACTTTGATACCCGAGGAACTTGTGATTGCTGTGTCTGAGACATCACTAAGTTAACTTTGATACCAGAGGAACTAGTGATTGTTGTGTGTGATACATCACTAAGTTAACTTTGACACCCGAGGAACTAGTGATTGTTCTGTCTGAGACATCACTAAGTTAACTTTGATACCAGAGGAACTAGTGATTATTGTGTGTGAGACATCACTACGTTAACTTTGACACCCGAGGAACTAGTGATTATTGAGTCTGATACATCACTAA
The DNA here is from genome assembly GCF_038502225.1 of Cherax quadricarinatus. Taxonomy (NCBI): domain Eukaryota; kingdom Metazoa; phylum Arthropoda; class Malacostraca; order Decapoda; family Parastacidae; genus Cherax; species Cherax quadricarinatus. The sequence goes on from NC_091312.1 coordinate 46,293,283, forward strand.
GTTAACTTTGACACCCCGAGGAACTAGTGATTGTTGTGTCTGAGACATCACTAAGTTAACTTTGAAACCCGAGTAACTAGTGATTGTTGTGTCTGAGACATCACTAAGTTAACTTTGATACCCGAGGAACTAGTGATTGCTGTGTCTGAGACATCACTAAGTTAACTTTGAAACCCGAGGAACTAGTGATTGTTGTGTCTGAGACATCACTAAGTTAGCTTTGACACCTGAGGAACTAGTGATTGTTGTGTCTGAGACATCACTAAGTTAACTTTGACACCCGAGGAACTAGTGATTGTTGTGTCTGAGACATCACTAAGTTAACTTTGATACCCGGGGAACTAGTGATTGTTGTGTCTGATACATCACTAAGTTCACTTTGACACCCCGAGGAACTAGTGATTGTTGTGTCTGAGACATCACTAAGTTAACTTTGATACCCGAGGAACTAGTGGTTGTTGTGTCTGATACATCACTAAGTTAACTTTGATACCCCGAGGAACTAGTGGTTGTTATGTCTGATACATCACTAAGTTAACTTTGACACCCGAGGAGCTAGTGATTGTTGTGTCTGAGACATCACTAAGTTAGCTTTGACACCCGAGGAACTAGTGATTGTTGTGTCTGAGACATCACTAAGTTAGCTTTGACACCTGAGGAACTAGTGATTGTTGTGTCTGAGACATCACTAAGTTAACTTTGACACCCGAGGAACTAGTGATTGTTGTGTCTGAGACATCACTAAGTTAACTTTGATACCCGAGGAACTAGTGATTGTTGTGTCTGATACATCACTAAGTTCACTTTGACACCCCGAGGAACTAGTGATTGTTGTGTCTGAGACATCACTAAGTTAACTTTGATACCCGAGGAACTAGTGGTTGTTGTGTCTGATACATCACTAAGTTAACTTTGATACCCCGAGGAACTAGTGGTTGTTATGTCTGATACATCACTAAGTTAACTTTGACACCCGAGGAGCTAGTGATTGTTGTGTCTGAGACATCACTAAGTTAGCTTTGACACCCGAGGAACTAGTGATTGTTGTGTCTGAGACATCACTAAGTTAACTTTGATACCCGAGGAACTAGTGATTGTTGTGTCTGAGACATCACTAAGTTAACTCTGATACCCTAGGAACTAGTGATTGTTGTGTCTGAGGCATCACTAAGTTAATTTTGACACCCGAGGAATTAGTGATTGTTGTGTCTGAGACATCACTAAGTTAACTTTGACACCCGAGAAACTAGTGATTGTTGTGTCTGAGACATCACTCAGTTAACTTTGATACCCGAGGAATTAGTGATTGTTGTGTCTGAAACATCACTAAGTTAACTTTGATACCAGAGGAACTAGTGATTGTTGTGTGTGATACATCACTAAGTTAACTTTGACACCCGAGGAACTAGTGATTGTTGTGTCTAAGACATGACTAAGTTAACTTTGACACCCGAGGAACTAGTGATTGTTGTGTCTGAGACATCACTAAGTTAACTTTGATACCAGAGGAACTAGTGATTATTGTTTGTGAGACATCACTACGTTAACTTTGACACCCGAGGAACTAGTGATTATTTTGTCTGATACATAAGAACATAAGAAGAACATAAGAACGAAGGAACACTGCAGAAGGCCTACTGGCCCATGCAAGGCAGGTCCAAGTCTCCTACCGGCTTAAGCCAATGCACCCAACCTAGTCAGGTCAGGTCACATTGACTTAAGGGAGGAACACGGCAACCGACCTGGTAGCACAAGCTATCAGGTCTAACTCACACCCACCCACATCTACTCATGTATTTATCCAACCTATTTTTAAAGCTACACAACGTTCTGGCCTCTATAACGGTATTTGGGAGTTTGTTCCACTCATCCACAACTCTATTACCAAACCAGTACTTTCCTATATCCTTCCTGAATCTGAATTTTTCCAACTTAAAACCATTGCTGCGAGTCCTGTCTAGGCTAGATATTTTCAGCACACTATTTACATCCCCTTTATTTATTCCTGTCTTCCATTTATACACCTCAATCATATCCCCCCTAATTCTACGTCTTTCTAGAGAGTGCAGTTTCAGGGCCCTTAGTCTATCCTCATAGGGAAGGTTTCTGATACATGGGATCAACTTTGTCATCCTCCTTTGTACATTTTCCAGAGAATTTATATCCATTCTGTAATACGGTGACCAAAACTGTGCAGCATAATCTAAATGAGGCCTAACCAAGGATGTATAGAGTTGAAGAACAACCTGAGGACTCCTATTATTTATGCTTCTTGATATGAAGCCAAGGATTCTATTAGCTTTATTGCGAACACTTATGCACTGTTGTCTTGGTTTCAGATTACTGCTAACCAGAACTCCTAAATCTTTTTCGCAATCCGTAATATTAAGATCTACATTATTTAGTTTATATGTGGCATGGTTATTGTCCTGTCCAACATTTAGAACTTTGCATTTGTCTATATTAAACTGCATCTGCCACTTCTCCGACCACTGCATCAGTCTATTCAAATCTTCCTGGAGTGCTCGAATGTCCTCGTCAGAATGAATTCGACGGCCTATTTTGGTGTCATCGGCAAACTTGCCGATGTCGCTCTTTATGCCCTCATCTATGTCGTTTATGTAGATTGTGAACAGCAGGGGGCCCAACACTGACCCCTGTGGAACACCGCTCGTGACGCTTCCCCACTCTGATTTCTCCCCATTTATGCAAACTTTAATTTTCCTCAATAGTCTCTGATGTGGGACCCTGTCAAAAGCCTTACTGAAGTCCATATACACAATATCATATTCATTACCATGATCTACCTCCTCAAATACCTTAGTGAAAAAAGTTAATAAATTCGTAAGGCAGGAACGCCCCTTTGTAAAACCATGCTGAGATTCGTTGATTAATTTATGCTTTTCAAGGTGGCTACGAACTGCCTCGGCAATTATTGATTCCATAAATTTTCCCACTATGGAGGTTAGGCTTATTGGTCTATAGTTCGAAGCTAAGGACCTGTCACCTGTTTTGAAAATAGGTATCACATTTGCCATTTTCCACTTATCTGGCACCATGCCAGTTTGTAGTGATATGTTGAAAAGATTAGCCAAAGGTGTGCTAAGCTCCTCTTTACATTCCTTTAGAACCCTTGCATACAGTTCATCAGGGCCTGGGGATTTGTTAGGTTTTAATTTATCTATTTGCCTAAGGACCATGTCACTTGTGACCCTAATAGTGCAAAGTTTATTATCGTCCTGTTCTACATAATTTATCATTACTGGAATATCGCTGGTATCCTCCTGTGTAAAAACTGAGAGGAAGTATGTGTTAAAAATTCTACACATTTCCTTATCACTGTCAGTGAGCTGACCCGAGGAACTTTTGAGTGGGCCTATCTTGTCCCTGATCTTACTTCTGTATACCTGAAAGAATCCTTTTGGGTTAGTCTTCGATTCTCTTGCAACTTTAACCTCATAATCTCTTTTTGCTTTTCTAATTCCCTTTTTTATTTCTCTCTTTAACTGAATATATCGATTTCTCAATTGCCCCTCTCCTCTTTTGATTTGCCTATATATGCCTCTCTTTTGACCAATCAGATATTTTAATCTATTGTTCATCCATTTAGGATCATTTTTGTTTGATCTGATTTCCATATTTGGAACATAATTTGACTGAGCAGCTAGAACTATGCCGTGGAAAGCATCATATCGGCAACCATCACCACCTACCTGACCCTTAGTCAGGTCATTCCAGTTCAGCCCACCTAAGTAATTTTTCAGTCCTATGAAATCAGCCAAGCGAAAGTCAGGGACGGAGACTTGATTGCCATTATTAGGGGAATTCCATGATATATTAAAACTGAGTGATTTGTGATCACTTTCCCCAAGCTCATCATTAACCTCAAGATTATTAATTAGTGTTTCCCTACTGGCAAGAACCAAGTCAAGGAGGTTATTACCCCTAGTTGGCTCTGTCACAAACTGTTTTAAAAAACAATCCTGGATCGTATCAAGAAAGTCACCTGACTCTAAATTTCCTGTCAAATTGCTCCAGTCAATCTGTCTATAGTTGAAATCTCCCATTAGCACAACATTTTCGTATGTAGATGCCTTACGAATTTCGTCCCATAGAAGTTTACTGCACTCCCTATCAAGATTTGGGGCCCTGTAAATCACACCCAAAATTAGTTTTTCTCGGCCCTCGAGAAGCTGTAACCAAACAGATTCAGTGGCTGACGCTTCTAATTTAATATCTTGTCTAACACAACAATTTAAATTGTCTCTGACATACATCGCTACTCCACCACCTTTCCTGTTGACCCTGTCAGTGTGGAATAATTTATAGCCTTGTATGTGACATTCAGAGGGCATCTCTCTATCTTTCAGATTAAGCCAGGTCTCTGTTATAGCAATAATATCTATGTTTCCTGCACTTGCAATTAATCTTAGCTCATCTATCTTATTTCTTACACTCCTGCTATTAGTATAGTAAACCTTAAGGGAGCTAGTCCCTTGCTGCCCTCTGCTGTCCCCCTTTGTTTGCTGACCTGATCTATTGTCTTTATTTATAACTTCATGCTGAATGCCTTTTATACATTTACTGTTTCCAACCCAAGTGTTGCAACCTGCTTGTTTCCCACACACACCCATACCTCTATCTTCCATCAGTTTAAAATCATAGGCATTTCACCAATGGCCTTCTCAATCGAGTCTGCAAGTGCTACCACCCCAGCCCCAGAGAGATGTACCCCATCCCTTGCATACATATCATGTTTGCCATAAAAGTTGTTCCAGTTGTCAATGAATGGGATTGCAAGTTCCTTGCAGTATCTGTCTAGCCAGCAATTTACACCAATTGCCCTAGACAACCATTCATTTCCTACTCCCCTTCTAGGCAAGATGCTACATATGATTGGGATCCCTCCCTTAGACTTAATGAAATCTATAGCTGACCTGTACTTATCTAGCAGCTCTTCTCTCCTACCCTTCCCAATATCATTTCCACCAGCACTGAGACAGATAATGGGCTTGTTCCCATTACCTGACGTGATATTATCCAGCCTGTTGACAATGTCCCCAACACCAGCTCCAGGGAAGCACACTCTGTCTCTCATCTTCTTATTCCTATTACAAAAAGCACGGTCAATATATCTTACCTGAGAGTCACCAACCACAAGAATGCGCTTACCTCCATTAGCAGGGGCAGTAGTACCCTTACCTTCACTGGCCACTGAAGTACATTCATCCTGAAGAACAGAGAAGCGATTTCCTACCTTCAGATCTTCACTCTTAACTTTCCTTACTCTGATGCGCCTTCCATTACTGTGAACCACTCGCCACTTGTAGCAGGTGCTGGGCTGCACCTCACTGCTGGTAGCCGTTGCTACCTCCCCACCTACAGCCTCCTCACAGCGAGAGACAGACTGCACCTCACTGCTAGAAGCCTCATTCCCCACAACTCCAGCCACCTCACACTCTCTCCCAGACCCATTGAGGTGGACCTTCAGCCTCCTAATCTCCTCCTGGAGAAGCAAGACCTCCTCCTTCAACTCTCCAACCTCAATTTTTAAAACACTGCAGAAGCAAGCCATGCTTTGTAACCGTCCACACTAATCCCCAAAGCAGCTCAGGGTCTGTGACCTCACGTGACGACTGACCACTGAGTACTGACGACTGACCACTGAGTACTGACGACTGACCACTGAGTACTGACGACTGACCACTGAGTAACTAAGTTAACTTTGACACCCCGAGGAACTAGTGATTGTTGTGTCTGAGACATCACTAAGTTAACTTTGACACCCCGAGGAACTAGTGATTGTTGTGTCTGAGACATCACTCAGTTAACTTTGACACCCCAAGGAACTAGTGATTGTTGTGTCTGAGACATCACTAAGTTAACTTTGATACCCCGAGGAACTAGTAATTGTTGTGTCTGAGACATCATTACGTTATCTTTGACACCCCGAGTAACTAGTGATTGTTGTGTCTGAGACATCACTAAGTCAACTTTGACACCCGAGGAACTAGTGATTGTTGTATCTGAGACATCACTAAGTTAACTTTGATACCCGAGGAACTAGTGGTTGTTGTGTCTGATACATCACTAAGTAAACTTTGACACCCCGAGGAACTAGTGGTTGTTGTGTCTGATACATCACTAAGTTAACTTTGACACCCGAGAAACTAGTGATTATTGTGTGTGAGACATCACTAAGTTAACTTTGAAACCCGAGGAACTAGTGATTGTTGTGTCTGAGACATCACTAAGTTAACTTTGACACCCGAGGAACTAGTGATTGTTGTGTCTGAGACATCACTAAGTTAACTTTGAAACCCGAGGAACTAGTGATTGTTGTGTCTGAGACATCACTAAGTTAGCTTTGATACCCGAGGAACTAGTGATTGTTCTGTCTGAGACATCACTAAGTTAACTTTGATACCAGAGGAACTAGTGATTATTTTGTGTGAGACATCACTACGTTAACTTTGACACCCGAGGAACTAGTGATCATTGTGTCTGATGCATCACTAAGTTAACTTTGACACCCCGAGGAACTAATGATTGTTGTGTCTGAGACATCACTAAGTTAACTTTGACACCCCAAGGAACTAGTGATTGTTGTGTCTGAGACATCATTCAGTTAACTTTGATACCCGAGGAACTAGTGATTGTTGTGTCTGAGACATCACTAAGTTAACTTTGACACCCCGAGGAACTAGTGAATGTTGTGTCTGAGACATCACTAAGTTAACTTTGACACCTAAGGAACTAGTGATTGTTGTGTCTGAGACATCACTAAGTCAACTTTGACACCCGAGGAAATAGTGATTGTTATGTTTGAGACATCATTAAGTTAACTTTGACACCCCGAGGAACTAGTGATTGTTGTGTCTGAGACATCACTAAGTTAACTTTAACACCCCAAGGAACTAGTGATTGTTGTGTCTGAGACATCTATAAGTTAACTTTGAAACCCGAGGAACTACTGATTGTTGTGTCTGAGACATCACTAAGTTAGCTTTGATACCCGAGGAACTAGTGATTGCTCTGTCTGAGACATCACTAAGTTAACTTTGATACCAGAGGAACTAGTGATTATTTTGTGTGAGACATCACTACGTTAACTTTGACACCCGAGGAACTAGTGATTATTGTGTCTGATGCATCACTAAGTTAACTTTGACACCCCGAGGAACTAGTGATTGTTGTGTCTGAGACATCACTAAGTTAACTTTGACTCCCCGAGTAACTAGTGATTGTTGTGTCTGAGACATCACTAAGTCAACTTTGACACCCGAGGAACTAGTGATTGTTGTATCTGAGACATCACTAAGTTAAGTTTGATACCCGAGGAACTAGTGGTTGTTGTGTCTGATACATCACTAAGTAAACTTTGACACCCCGAGGAACTAGTGATTGTTGTGTCTGATACATCACTAAGTTAACTTTGACACCCGAGGAACTAGTGATTGTTGTGTGTGAGACATCACTAAGTTAACTTTGGAACCCGAGGAACTAGTGATTGTTGTGTCTGAGACATCACTAAGTTAACTTTGAAACCCGAGGAACTAGTGATTGTTGTGTCTGAGACATCACTAAGTTAGCTTTGACACCCGAGTAACTAGTGATTGTTGTGTCTGAGACATCACTAAGTTAACTTTGAAACCCGAGGAACTAGTGATTGTTGTGTCTGAGACATCACTAAGTTAGCTTTGATACCCGAGGAACTAGTGATTGTTCTGTCTGAGACATCACTAAGTTAACTTTGAAACCCGAGGAACTAGTGATTGTTGTGTCTGAGACATCACTAAGTTAGCTTTGATACCCGAGGAACTAGTGATTGTTCTGTCTGAGACATCACTAAGTTAACTTTGATACCAGAGGAACTAGTGATTATTTTGTGTGAGACATCACTACGTTAACTTTGACACCCGAGGAACTAGTGATCATTGTGTCTGATACATCACTAAGTTAACTTTGACACCCCGAGGAACTAGTGATTGTTGTGTCTGAGACATCACTAAGTTAACTTTGACACCCCGAGGAACTAGTGATTGTTGTGTCTGAGTCATCACTCAGTTAACTTTGACACCCCAAGGAACTAGTGATTGTTGTGTCTGAGACATCACTAAGTTAACTTTGATACCCCGAGGAACTAGTAATTGTTGTGTCTGAGACATCATTACGTTATCTTTGACACCCCGAGTAACTAGTGATTGTTGTGTCTGAGACATCACTAAGTCAACTTTGACACCCGAGGAACTAGTGATTGTTGTATCTGAGACATCACTAAGTTAACTTTGATACCCGAGGAACTAGTGGTTGTTGTGTCTGATACATCACTAAGTAAACTTTGACACCCCGAGGAACTAGTGGTTGTTGTGTCTGATACATCACTAAGTTAACTTTGACACCCGAGAAACTAGTGATTATTGTGTGTGAGACATCACTAAGTTAACTTTGAAACCCGAGGAACTAGTGATTGTTGTGTCTGAGACATCACTAAGTTAACTTTGACACCCGAGGAACTAGTGATTGTTGTGTCTGAGACATCACTAAGTTAACTTTGATACCCGAGGAACTAGTGATTGTTGTGTCTGATACATCACTAAGTTAACTTTGATACCGAGGAACTAGTGATTGTTGTGTCTGAGACATCACTAAGTTAACTTTGACACCCGAGGAATTAGTGATTGTTGTGTCTGAGACATCACTCAGTTAACTTTGATACCCGAGGAATTAGTGATTGTTGTGTCTGAGACATCACTAAGTTAACTTTGATACCAGAGGAACTAGTGATTGTTGTGTGTGATACATCACTATGTTAACTTTGACACCAGAGGAACTAGTGATTGTTGTGTCTGAGACATCACTAAGTTAACTTTGACACCCGAGGAACTAGTGATTGTTGTGTCTGAGACATCACTAAGTTAACTTTGATACCCGAGGAACTAGTGATTGTTGTGTCTGAGACATCACTAAGTTAACTTTGATACCCGAGGAACTAGTGATTGTTGTGTCTGAGACATCACTAAGTTAACTTTGACACCCGAGGAATTAGTGATTGTTGTGTCTGGGACATCACTAAGTTAACTTTGACACCCGAGAAACTAGTGATTGTTGTGTCTGAGACATCACTCAGTTAACTTTGATACCCGAGGAATTAGTGATTGTTGTGTCTGAGACATCACTAAGTTAACTTTGATACCAGAGGAACTAGTGACTATTGTGTGTGAGACATCACTACGTTAAATTTGACACCCGAGGAACTAGTGATTATTTTGTCTGATACATCACTAAGTTAACTTTGACACCCCGAGGAACTAGTGATTGTTGTGTCTGAGATATCACTAAGTTAACTTTGACACCCCGAGGAACTAGTGATTATTGTTGTGTCTGAGACATCACTCACAGTTAACTTTGACACCCCGAGGAACTAGTGCTTGTTGTGTCTGAGACATCACTAAGTTAACTTTGAAACCCCGAGGAACTAGTGATTGTTGTGTCTGAGACATCACTCAGTTATCTTTGACACCCCGAGTAACTAGTGATTGTTGTGTCTGAGACATCACTAAGTCAACTTTGACACCCGAGGAACTAGTGATTGATGTATCTGAGACATCACTAAGTTAACTTTGATACCCGAGGAACTTGTGGTTGTTGTGTCTGAGACATCACTAAGTAAACTTTGACACCCCGAGGAACTAGTGGTTGTTGTGTCTGATACATCACTAAGTTAACTTTGACACCCGAGGAACTAGTGATTGTTGTGTGTGAGACATCACTAAGTTAACTTTGAAACCCGAGGAACTAGTGATTGTTGTGTCTGAGACATCACTAAGTTAACTTTGAAACCCGAGGAACTAGTGATTGTTGTGTCTGAGACATCACTAAGTTAGCTTTGATACCCGCACAACTAGTGATTGTTCTGTCTGAGACATCACTAAGTTAACTTTGATACCAGAGGAACTAGTGATTATTTTGTGTGAGACATCACTACGTTAACTTTGTCACCCGAGGAACTAGTGATCATTGTGTCTGATGCATCACTAAGTTAACTTTGACACCCCGAGGAACTAGTGATTGTTGTATCTGAGACATCACTAAGTTAACTTTGACACCCCAAGGAACTAGTGATTGTTGTGTCTGAGACATCACTCAGTTAACTTTGACACCCGAGGAACTAGTGATTGTTGTGTCTGAGACATCACTAAGTTAACTTTGACACCCCGAGGAACTAGTGATTGTTGTGTCTGAGACATCACTAAGTTAACTTTGACACCCCGAGGAGCTAGTGAATGTTGTGTCTGAGACATCACTAAGTTAACTTTGACACCCGAGGAACTAGTGATTGTTGTGTCTGAGACATCACTAAGTCAACTTTGACACCCGAGGAAATAGTGATTGTTATGTTTAAGACATCATTAAGTTAACTTTGACACCCCGAGGAACTAGTGATTGTTGTGTCTGAGACATCACTAAGTTAACTTTAACACCCCGAGGAACTAGTGATTGTTGTGTCTGAGACATCACTAAGTTAGCTTTGATACCCGAGGAACTAGTGATTGCTCTGTCTGAGACATCACTAAGTTAACTTTGATACCAGAGGAACTAGTGATTATTTTGTGTGAGACATCACTAAGTTAACTTTGACACCCGAGGAACTAGTGATTATTGTGTCTGATGCATCACTAAGTTAACTTTGACGCCCCGAGGAACTAGTGATTGTTGTGTCTGAGACATCACTAAGTTAACTTTGACACCCCGAGGAACTAGTAATTGTTGTGTCTGAGACATCACCAAGTTAACTTTGACACCCCGAGGAACAAGTAATTGTTGTGTCTGAGACATCATTACGTTAACTTTGACACCCCGAGTAACTAGTGATTGTTGTGTCTGAGACATCACTAAGTCAACTTTGACACCCGAGGAACTAGTGATTGTTGTATCTGAGACATCACTAAGTTAACTTTGATACCCGAGGAACTAGTGGTTGTTGTGTCTGATACATCACTAAGTAAACTTTGACACCCCGAGGAACTAGTGGTTGTTTTGTCTGATACATCACTAAGTTAACTTTGACACCCGAGAAACTAGTGATTGTTGTGTGTGAGACATCACTAAGTTAACTTTGAAACCCGAGGAACTAGTGATTGTTGTGTCTGATACATCACTAAGTTAACTTTGAAACCCGAGGAACTAGTGATTGTTGTGTCTGAGACATCACTAAGTTAGCTTTGACACCCGAGGAACTAGTGATTGTTGTGACTGAGACATCACTAAGTTAACTTTGAAACCCGAGGAACTAGTGATTGTTGTGTCTGAGACATCACTAAGTTAGCTTTGATACCCGAGGAACTAGTGATTGTTCTGTCTGAGACATCACTAAGTTAACTTTGATACCAGAGGAACTAGTGATTATTTTGTGTGAGACATCACTACATTAACTTTGACACCCGAGGAACTAGTGATCATTGTGTCTGATGCATCACTAAGTTAACTTTGACACCCCGAGGATCTAATGATTGTTGTGTCTGAGACATCACTAAGTTAACTTTGACACCCCAAGGAACTAGTGATTGTTGTGTCTGAGACATCACTAAGTTAACTTTGACACCCCGAGAACTAGTGATTGTTGTGTCTGAGACATCACTAAGTTAACTTTGACACCCCGAGGAACTAGTGAATGTTGTGTCTGAGGCATCACTAAGTTAACTTTGACACCCGAGGAACTAGTGATTGTTGTGTCTGAGACATCACTAAGTCAACTTTGACACCCGTGGAAATAGTGATTGTTATGTTTGAGACATCATTAAGTTAACTTTGACACCCCCGACGAACTAGTGATTGTTGTGTCTGAGACATCACTAAGTTAACTTTAACACCCCGAGGAACTAGTGATTGTTGCGTCTGAGACATCTCTAAGTTAACTTTGAAACCCGAGGAACTACTGATTGTTGTGTCTGAGACATCACTAAGTTAGCTTTGATACCCGAGGAACTAGTGATTGCTCTGTCTGAGACATCACTAAGTTAACTTTGATACCAGAGGAACTACTGATTATTGTGTCTGATGCATCACTAAGTTAACTTTGACACCCCGAGGAACTAGTGATTGTTGTGTCTGAGACATCACTAAGTTAACCTTGACACCCCGAGGAACTAGTGATTGTTGTGTCTGAGACATCACTAAGTTAACTTTGACACCCGAGGAACTAGTGATTGTTGTGTCTGAAACATCACTAAGTCAACTTTGACACCCGAGGAAATAGTGATTGTTATGTTTGAGACATCATTAAGTTAACTTTGACACCCCGAGGAACTAGTGATTGTTGTGTCTGAGACATCACTAAGTTAACTTTAACACCCTAAGGAACTAGTGATTGTTGTGTCTGAGACATCTCTGAGATATAAAAGATTACTTGCAAATTTCAACTGCAGAGTCCCAGAGAGGTGCGCTTGTCAGCGGCAACTGATGTGTATATTTACGCCAATATCACAGCTCTCAGGTGATTGATTTCTGCAACAAAACAAATTAATATAGACTATTTCAAAATGTTACCAGCAGGAGACGTGTGACGCGAGGCCTGACACTAACCATTATCAGGACAATCTCTTCCATTTGTTAATATATTATCAACATTCTTCTCTTCTCACATTCTGTTTACTCCATCACCATTTTCATATTCTCGTATAACCTCCCATGGATCACCAAAATTTCTTCCGCCCACTTACTTTACTTAATTTAATAACAATAATGACTATATTAATTTTTAGTTTATATTGAAAGATATGCAATGTTATATGAACAAATGTTTCCTGGTTGTCTCACTTAGGCATAGTAAGGAATACCTGATCTCTAATACATGGAGGCACACAAAGTGAGGTATTTGTGTCCTAACTTTTCTTTATGTGTGGCAAAGTCTGACGATTAACGAACTGAATATCAAGCATCCAGCATTCCTTACGCCGAATTACTCATACTGGTTTATCGCTTCAGTTTTTTATATATCTTAATGCAAAACAATATTAGTGTTACAAGTATAAATAGGTAATAGGTAGGCAGACAGCAGCCACCCAGGGATGTACGACCCTCTTGCCAGATGACTGTGAAACAGAAACCTCTAACTGTTTTACATGATGGTAGGATTGCTGGTGTCTTCTTTCTGTCTCATAAACTCGCTGGATAACAGGTATATCTTGCTACTTCTACTTACACTTAGGTCACACTACTCAGGCATGCACATGCATATATATACATACACACATCTAGGGTTTTCTTCTTTTTCTTAATAGCTCTTGTTCTTGTTTTTTTTTTCTCACTCTATTGTCCATGGGGAAGTGGAAAAGAATCTTTCCTCCTGCGTGTCGTATGAGGCGACTAAAATGCTGGGAGCAATGGGCTAGTAACCCCTTCTACTGTACACACTTACTAAAAATCAGAAGAAGAAAAGCTTTATAAAACTGGGATGCTTGAATGTGCGTGGATGTAGTGCGGATGATAAGAAAGAGATGATTGCTGATGTTCTGAATAAAATGAAGTTGGATGTCCCGGCCCTAAGCGAAACAAAGCTGAAGGGGGTAGGAGAGTTTCAGTGGGGAGAAATAAATGGGATTAAATCAGGAGTATCTGAGCGAGTTAGAGCTAAGGAAGGGGTAGCAATAATGTTGAAGGACCAATTATGGAAGAAGAAGAGGGAATATAAGCAGGTGTGAAGGCGGCTGAGCGCCGTATTCCTGAGCGCTGTATTCCTAAGCGCTGTATTCCTGAGGGGACTCCTTCTGCGCCGCGCCCGCGTGCCTGCGCTGACCGCCCGCCCGCGCCGACCCGCGCCCGCCCTCGCGCCCGCCCGCACCTTCTGCAGCGCCTTCTGCAGCGCCGTCCGGATCGCCCCCGCTCCCCGAATTTGTTTTCGATTTTTTTCGAATTTTTTTTAATTTCATTTTCTTGTGCTCTCCATTTCCTTGGATCAAATTTTTTGGGTTTCCCCCTATGGGTACCCCTCCCACCACACTTCCACCCCAAATATTCCTGCTCCATCTACTCGGATCAACACACTCCTCCACACCTCCCACCATCCACGTCTACCCTCTATGTCCAAGTATTTCTCCTCCACTTCCTTGGATCAAGTTTTTTGAGGTTCTCCTTCCCACTTTCACCCCCATCCCAAATTTTTTTTGAATTTTTTTTTTTGAATTTCATTTTCTTATGATCTCCTAGGATCAAGAGTCTCCCCCCCACACCATCCACTTCCACCCCAAATATTCCTGCTATACTTCCTTGGATCAAGTTTTTCTCGATATCAATAATACAAAGACTCCATCTCCTCGGATCAAGTTTTTTGGATTCCCCCCTATGGGTACCCCTCCCACCACCCACTTCCACCCCAAATATTCCTGCTCCATCTCCTCGGATCAACAGCCTCCCCCCACACCATCCACTTCCACCCCAAATATTCCTGCTCTACTTCCTTGGATCAAATTTTTCTCGATATCAGTAATACAAAGACTCCATTCCCCCTCCCACTTTCACCCCCACCCAAAATTTTTTTTAATTTTTTTTAATTTCATTTTCTTGGGGTCTCCATCTCCTCGGATCAAGTTTTTTGGATTTCCCCCTCTGGGGGTAAGCATTCAAATGAACTCCCCCTATGGGGCACGGGACTTTCTCTTACTACAAGTCTAAACAAGTGTGACGTCACCCCACCTGTGTTTACTCGGCGGTCAGTGACATGACGTGATGACCTCACACACACACAGGCTGAATCTTGTCGACCAAATGGACTCCCCCCTCCCATGTCAGTGACGTCACGTGATGACCTCACACACACAGGTTGAATCTTGTCGACCAAATGGACTCCCCCCATGTCAGTGACGTCACGTGATGACCTCACACACAAACAGGCTGAATCTTGTCGATCAAACATTAACTTAAAATGCAGGATAACACTAATACACAATATTTTTATTTATTTATTTATTATACATCCAATACATTTCATATACATTTCTGGTAATACAACAAAAAAAATACAAATTCATTTGAAAAAAAGATACAAATCATTGACTAAAATCAACATAGTGTAATTGTTCTTCTCTTGAAGAAATTCTGCGCATTTTGTTCTGGATCTTCTTCGTCGTCATCTGATACATAATAAACATTGGGGGAGGATGATGGTGGGGAAGCCGGTGGATAATTTATGGGGGAAGACGGGGAATCCTCAACAACTCATGAACTAGGTTGGGAATTTGTCATGAAATATTCCATCTCACTCCATACACATTTATCACAATAACAGCTACTGGCACATTCTCCTCTCATATTAATCTCTTCATTCATACTATTATTAGTAGTAGTGCTACAAGTAGCGGTAGCGGCATCCACATGAGACTGGGGAGAAGGTGCGATCTCGACGTGGGTAGGAGTTACAATGTCCTGGATAAAATCGTTAACATCAACTCTATGAGTAGGAGGCACATTCTCAACATCCACATGAGGTCTGGGAGAAGGCGCGATCTCAACGTTGGTAGGAGGGGCAGCAGCATCTCCATACGGGTTGGTAGGAGGCCGGGTGGTGGAGAGATGCACTACGTCTGATGGGGTGGATCTCGCTCCTAACAAACCCAACAACTCGCAAATCATTTGCTCCTGTCGGATTTGATTTGCGAGAATAAGTTCCAACATCCGCATTATATTCACATATGACAAAGAAAAAATTTTTCCCGATTAGAAGAATAAGATGCACCTTTAATTACATTAAAGTACAAAAGTTTTTTTTTTACTGGTTAATACATACAGTTCTAAAAATCATTTATGTGTAAAAGAATAAAAGAAAAAGATTTTTCACTATTACAACAAGATTCACTTGGTTAATGAACAAAATTACTTACCATTTACCGCAGGAGGATGCTGATGAATCCAACATACACAGGGATACTGTCTTCCCTCCTCGTAGACACCTCCAACATACACAGGGATGCTGTCTTCCCTCCTCGTAGACACCTCCAACATACACAGGGATACTGTCTTCCCTCCTCGTAGACACCTCCAACATACACAGGGATACTGTCTTCCCTCCTCGTAGACACCTCCAACATACACAGGGATACTGTCTTCCCTCCTCGTAGACACCTCCAACATACACAGGGATACTGTCTTCCCTCCTCGTAGACACCTCCAACATACACAGGGATACTGAATTCCCTCCTCGTAGACACATCCAACTACACAAGGATACTCGGAACACTGAATTGGATTCATCCTTGACCCGATTTGTTCTTGAATTACAGTAGATCCAAACAGTGACCCAACACAGGCATTTTATACCAGTGTTGTGACCTTTGCTCCAGCTCTAAACGCCTCAGGCTCTACCCGCCGTACGATAATTCCAATATTTTACACAGATTTTCATAATTCCACGTTGAATTATTAGCAAATACACTTGAACATGAGGGCATATTGAAATGCCCATATGCATATTTCAATATAAATTGATCATTCTTTAATTTATTTCTACTAAAATCTTTAAATAAATACGATATAATTTTCTTTACGCAATAATTTGTTAACTTATACACAAAATATATAGCATATAAGCCGCACATCAATGATTTTTCATGTTGAATCCTCTGATTAATACCATACATGAAATTTCTCTTGTATATAATTTTCTCATATATATTTGTATAATGTTTTAAATCCACCCCGAAACTATCTAAATATATTAATATGTGTTTGTTCACATATATAGTAATCCAATGACCCATATTTTCATCTTGTTCGTTCAATATATTAATGATGAAAATTACCGGCTTATCTTTTATCCTCATAATAACTTCATTTATATTATTTGCGGCAAAACATCCCAAATACGAGGCATATCTTCCCGTATGATGTTTCAAGGCAATATTTATTTCTTCACAATTCATGATCTATACTCGCGTATGCACTATCACTGTTCTATTTTCATTTATATTTAAAATCGCATTAGTTTCACCAAACATCAGACAAATTCTATTCTCATCTTTCGGTTTACCAAATGTCATATCTATCACTCACCTCAAACTAAGATATAACATGAGTGCAAAAAAACATGAACACAATCCAAACACACACGAACACTTACAACAGAATCACCTCTTTTTCGGTATCTCTAGTTCGACAACAACGCCCACAACCCACAACACCCACATCCCACAACACCCACAACCCACATCACACACAACCCACAACACCCACAACAACAACCCACAACTTATAACCACTTTTTCGGCATCACTAGTTCGACAACAACACCCACAACCCACAACGCCCCACAACCCACATTACCCAAAACAACAACCCACTTATAACATCTTTTTTGGTATCTCTAGTTCGAAAACAATACCCACAACCCTCAGCACTTACCAATTTATTCACAATTTTTCCTCTTTCGATACAAATTTTTCCCATTCTTTTTACTGAATCTTAAATGTAATGCACATTCCTCCCTTAATTACTAAAATTCTAATAAAATCCTCTCCATACCTATCTCCTTGTATCCACATAAATTGATATTATACTCACAACAACTAATCATCTCACTACCCAACTACTGCGACATGTCTCTACACCCTCCATTCTTTTCAAATATATCATAACTTTTCACTTCTATAATTTCTTTTAAAATATTCACACATTATCTTTATTTTCAGTAAAATCCCCCCATATTTCATTAAATTTCTAATACAACCCTAACCATACCCGTCTCCATCTCACCTACATTTCTTCACATCCAGTCACCCATCTCCCAACACACCTCTTCAGAACACACACAAAAATCACTTTTCACATCCACAAATGCATCTCATCACCAATCTCAAATCCACTAAAATCACTGTAACCAAGATATTCACAAAATTCTATGACCACCTAACACACACAAACACACACACCTCACTTTACTTTGAACACCTTCAAAACACTGTCATACATCATCATTTGAGACCACCTTTTCTCAGTATCTCTTAAGAAATATTCTCTCATCCACAACCTTTATCATCTCACTACAGAACAACCCCCAGATTACTTCGAACACTCTCATAAATCATTTGAATACTCACAAAAAACACCTTTGAACATTTCCAAACAACATTGAAACATATCATTTTTTAATAATTTCTTCACATCCACTCACCCATCTCCCAACTCACCTTTTCAGAACAAACACAAAAATCACATTTCACATCCACAAATGCATCTCATCACCCATCTCAAATCCACTAAAATCACTTTATCCAAGATATTCATAAAATTCCATGACCGCCTAACACACACAGACAACTCACTTTACTTTGAGCAACACCAAAAAACACCATCAATTACCATTGAATACTCCAAAAACATCATTCGAACGCATTTAAAAACATCATCAAACTCCTTTGAATACCCCCATAACACCACTGAATACTCCCAGAACTTCTTCATAAATACTCTCGCACATCATTTGAACACCTTCAAAAACACCTTTGAACATTTCCAAACAACACTGAAGCACTTCCAAAATATCATTTTGAATACTCCCAAATAAGATTTATCATCTCTAATTTATCTACACTTACATATTTCATTAAATTACAACTCATCCACCATACTACTCCCTCTGTCTCCAGACTTTACAACATTATCACAAAAACTAAGCTCATACACCTATGACATGAGACGTTTTACCAAAACTAACACAAACACACCCACACACATCACACCTTACTTTGTACAACACCAAAAACAACATCAATTACCTTTGATTACTCCAAAAACATCATTTGAACACATTCAAAAACATCAACAAACTCGTTTGAATACTCCCAAAACACCACTGAATACTACCAAAACAGCACCGAATACTGCCCAAACAACACTAAAAATCACCAGAAACTAAGATCAACACCACCAACTAACACCCATTTTATAGAAATCCCCTCAAATCACTATGACAAAGACGATTCCACTCACCTCAGACTATTATATAACATGAGCGCAAAAAAAAAAAAAAAAAAAAAAACTCATAAATCATTTGAATACTCACAAAAAACACCTTTGAACATTTCCGAACAACACCGAAACACTTACAACAGGATCACCACCAACTGAAAACATAACATGTACACACACACACAAAAAAAAAAAAAAAAAAAAATAAGACATCCATCAACTATCATCAATGACCACTCACCTCAAAAACCACTAAGATCGCAGAAAACACTCATTTTTATAAACATTCACACAAAAATCACAATCACCAACTCCATACAATATCTAATACACTCCCCTCACTACCACCAACACATACCAGCACAGATAGGGATACCTCCCATGACATCACACTCCATCCTGTGTTTACTTGACGATCAGCGACGTCACACCCAAACACCTTGTTTCAACCTGTTATATCTCCACTATCTAAGATCACCACAATCAAGACGTTTACCAAATTCTGTAACCCCACCACAAAGATCACACATTTTTGTACACATTCTCTTTAAACATCATCATAACGAAGATCACTAAAACTATCTATACTTTTACTAAGATCACATAACATTTTGTCTTCTCTAACTCACCCACCAATTTACATTCTCATTCACACTTACACATTTCATTAACCGAAATTACATCTCATCCACCAAACTCCTCCCTCATTCTCTAGACTTTACAACATCAGCACAAAAAAAAAAAAACTCGTACACTTATGACATGAGACATTACCATAACTAATACATTAACTAACTTTGACCCAACTCTGAACAACACCAAAACACCACTGAACATCTTCAAAAAATACTCTGCACATCATTTGAACACCTTCAAAAACACCATCAAACACCTCCGAATACTCCCAAATCACTACTGATTACTACCAAATCACCACTGAATACTACCAAAACACCGTCAAAATCACCAGAAACTAAGTTTAGCATCGCCAGCTACCACTCATTTATAGGGGTCCCCTCAAATCACTATAACCAAGAACTCCCTCCCCATGGGCGCAAAAAAAAAAAAAAAAACATGAACACAAACCTAATACACAAACACTGAAATCAACTGAAAACATATCTTGTACGCACATAAATCTAAGACAACCATCAACAACAAACACCCATATTCACTTACCTCAAAAACCACTAATATCACAGAAAACACTCATTTTTTATAAACATTCACGCAAAAATCATATTTGACAATATCTAAGCACACTCACCTCACTACCACCAACACACGATGTCACACCCCACAGGACCGGCGAGGTCACCTCCAATGACGTCACACTCCCATCTGTGTTTACTTGGTGGTCAGTAACATCACACCCAACCCACCTTGTTTCAACCTGTTGTACCCACAATATCTAAGAACTCTATAACCAAGACGATTACCAAATTTTAAGACCCCACCACCAAGATCACAGAAAACACTCATTTTTATAAACATTCACACAAAAATCAAGATCGGCAATTCCATATCATGTTTACCATCATCTATCAACACTCATCACCAAGATCACTAAAAAATCTAAGATCATGCATCTCAAAACTACTATGATCACTGGAAACACTTATTTTTTAAACATTCGCACAAAAATAAGACATACACAAAAATACCACAACACTTCCACCAACATCTATAACATAACATGAGCACTATAACATATCACCATCACCAAAAAAAAAAAAAAAAAATAACACACAGACACCCGCAACTTATACATTTCAATCACAAATTTAAGACATGAGACATACACACCAAATCTAAGACATTCACCTCCAACTAAGACATACACATCATAACTAAGACATACACCAAAACCTATACTTGACATATTGACAATAAATATAAGACATAAGCACAAAAAAAATTTACCATGTCATGAAACATTACCAGAACTAAGTCACACACCTCCAACTAATACACCATCACTTTACTAAGTTCATGTTAACTATTCATCAACAAAAAAATATTAATACAATTTACCCACCAAATTTATGTTACAATCATCAAATCATAAAATTGTTTTACACATTTTTTTTCTTAAACTGAATGTTCATACCACATTTATCATTTCTCACCTATGTTGCATATCACATTTCTCATCCACATCATCCCTGAAACATCCTTTCTTATTCATCCGTATATCTCCTAGAGATATTTTATCCCGACGACCCATCATGACACTAGGAACCAGAGTGTAGTAGGTGGTGTTGGAGTGGTGATGGTTGCTCTGGCTCTTACGTCGTGATGGGTCGTCGGGGTTAAAACATCTCTTGGTGATATACGGATGAATAAGAAAGGATGTTTTAGGGATGATGAGGGTGAGAAATGTGATATGCAACATAGGTGAAAAATGGTAAATGCGGTATGAACATTCAGTTTAAGAAAAAAAATGTGTAAAACAATTTTATGTTTTGATGATTATAACATAAATTTGGTGAGTAAATTGTATTAATATTTTTTTGTTGATGAATAGTTAACATGAACTTAGTAAAGTGATTGTGTATTAGTTGGAGGTGTGTGAATTAGTTCTGGTAATGTCTCATGACATGGTAAAATTTTTTTGTGCTTATGTCTTATATTTATTGTCAATATGTCAAGTATAGGTTTTGGTGTATGTCTTAGTTATGATGTGTATGTCTTAGTTGGAAGTGAATGTCTTAGATTTGGTGTGTATGTCCCATGTCTTAAATTTGTGATTGAAATGTATAAGTTGCGGGTGCCTGTGTATTATTTTTTTTTTTTTTGGTGATGGTGATACGTTATAGTGCTCATGTTATGTTATAGATGTTGGTAGAAGTGTTGTGGTATTTTTGTGTGTCTTATTTTTGTGCGAATGTTTAAAAAATAAGTGTTTTCAGTGATCATAGTAGTTTTGAGACGCATGATCATAGATATTTTGTGATCTTGGTGATGAGTGTTGATAGATGACGGTAAACATGATATGGAATTGCTGATCGTGATTTTTGTGTGAATGTTTATAGAAATTAGTGTTTTTTTGTGATCTTAGTGGTGGGGTCATAAAATCTGGTAATCGTCTTGGTTATAGAGTTCTTAGATATTGTAGGTACAACAGGTTGAAACAAGGTGGGTTGGGTGTGATGTTACTGACCACCAAGTAAACACAGATGGGAGTGTGACGTCATTGGAGGTGACCTCGCCGGTCCTGTGGGGTGTGACATCGTGTGTTTGTGGTAGTGAGGTGAGTGCGCTTAGATATTGTCAAATATGATTTTTTGTGTGAATGTTTATAAAAAATGAGTGTTTTCTGTGATATTAGTGGTTTTTGAGGTAAGTGAATATGGGTGTTTGTTGTTGATGGTTGTCTTAGATTTATGTGTGTACAAGATATGTTTTCAGTTGATGCTGATCATGTGCTAAGTGTTTGTGTATTAGGTTTGTGTTCATGTTTTGTTTTGTTTTTTTTTGTTTTTTTTTTGCGCCCATGGGGAGGGAGTTCTTGATTATAGTGATTTGAGGGGATTTCTATAAATGGGTGTTAGCTGGCGATGCTAAACTTAGTTTCTGGTGATTTTGACGGTGTTTTGGTAGTATTCAGTGGTGATTTGGTAGTAATCAGTAGTGATTTGGGAGTATTCGGAGGTGTTTGATGGTGTTTTTGAAGGTGTTCAAATGATGTGCAGAGTATTTTTTGAAGATGTTCAGTGGTGTTTTGGTGTTGTTCAGAGTTGGTTCAAAGTTAGTTAATGTATTAGTTATGGTAATGTCTCATGTCATAAGTGTATGAGTTTTTTTTTTGTGCTGATGTTGTAAAGTCTGGAGAATGAGGGAGGAGTTTGGTGGATGAGATGTAATTTCGGTTAATGAAATGTGTAAGTGTGAATGAGAATGTAAATTGGTGGGTGAGTTAGAGAAGACAAAATGTTATGTGATCTTAGTAAAAGTATAGATAGTTTTAGTGATCTTCGTTATGATGATGTTTTAAGAGAATGTGTACAAAAACGTGTGATCTTAGTGGTGGGGTTATAGAATTTGGTAAACGTCTTGATTGTGGTGATCTTAGATATTGGAGATATAACAGGTTGAAACAAGGTGTTTGGGTGTGACGTCGCTGATCGTCAAGCAAACACGGGATGGAGTGAGATGTCATGGGAGGTATCCCTATCTGTGCTGGTATGTGTTGGTGGTAGTGAGGGGAGTGTATTAGCTATTGTATGGAGTTGGTGATTGTGATTTTTTGTGTGAATGTTTATAAAAATGAGTGTTTTCTGCGATCTTAGTGGTTTTGAGGTGAGTGGTCATTGATAATAGTTGATGGATGTCTTAGTTTTTTTTTTTTTTTGTGTGTGTACATGTTACGTTTTCAGTTGGTGGTGATCCTGTTTTAAGTGTTTCGGTGTTGTTTGGAAATGTTCAAAGGTTTTTTTTGTGAGTATTCAAATGATACATTAGTGTTTTTTTTTTCCACTCTCTGAGGTGAATGGAATTGTGTTGGTTATAGTGATTTGAGGGGATTTCTATAAAATGAGTGTTAGTTGGTGGTGTTGATCTTAGTTTCTGGTGATTTTTAGTGTTGTTTGGGCAGTATTCGGTGCTGTTTTGGTAGTATTCAGTTGTGTTTTGGGAGTATTCAAAGGAGTTTGTTGATGTTTTTGAATGTGTTCAAATGATGTTTTTGGAGTAATCAAATGTAATTGATGTTGTTTTTGGTGTTGTACAAAGTAAGGTGTGATGTGTGTGGGTGTGTTTGTGTTAGTTTTGGTAAAATGTCTCATGTCATAAGTGTATGAGTTTAGTTTTTGTGATAATGTTGTAAAGTCTGGAGACTGAGGGAGTACTATGGTGGATGAGTTGTAATTTAATGAAATATGTAAGTGTAGATAAATTAGAGATGATAAATCTTATTTGGGAATATTCAAAATGATATTTTGGAAGTGCTTCAGTGTTGTTTGGAAATGTTCAAAGGTGTTTTTGAAGGTGTTCAAATGATGTGCAAGAGTATTTATGAAGGAGTTCTGGGAGTATTCAGTGGTGTTATGGGGGTATTCAAAGGAGTTTGATGATGTTTTTAAATGTGTTCGAATGATGTTTTTGGAGTATTCAATGGCAATTAATGGTGTTTTTTGGTGTTGCTCAAAGTAAAGTGAGTTGTCTGTGTGTGTTAGGTGGTCATGGAATTTTATGAATATCTTGGATAAAGTGATTTTAGTGGATTTGAGATGGGTGATGAGATGCATTTGTGGATGTGAAATGTGATTTTTGTGTTTGTTCTGAAAAGGTGAGTTGGGAGACGGGTGAGTGGATGTGAAGAAATTATTAAAAAATTATATGTTTCAGTGTTGTTTGGAAATGTTCAAAGGTGTTTTTGTGAGTATTCAAATGATTTATGAGAGTGTTCGAAGTAATCTGGGGGTTGTTCTGTAGTGAGATGATAAAGGTTGTGGATGAGAGAATATTTCTTAAGAGATATTGAGAAAAGGTGGTCTCAAATGATGATGTATGACAGTGTTTTGAAGGTGTTCAAAGTAAAATGAGGTGTGTGTATGTGTGTGTGTGTGTGTGTGTACTCACCTATTTGTACTCACCTATTTGTGGTTGCAGGGGTCGAGTCCTAGCTCCTGGCCCCGCCTCTTCACCGGTTGCTACTAGGCCCTCTCTCTCCCCGCTCCATGAGCTTTATCAAACCTCGTCTTAAAACTGTGTATGGTTCCTGCCTCCACTACGTCATTTTCTAGGCTATTCCACTGCCTTACAACTCTATGACTGAAGAAATACTTCCTACTATCTCTCTGACTCATTTGTGTCTTCAACTTCCAATTGTGGCCTCTTGTTTCTGTGTCCCCTCCCTGGAACATCCTGTCTTTGTCCACCTTGTCTATTCCACGCAGTATTTTATATGTCGTTATCATGTCTCCCCTGACCCTCCTGTCCTCCAGTGTGGTCAGGCCGATTTCCCTTAATCTTTCCTCATAGGACATTCCCCTTAGCTCTGGAACTAACCTTGTCGCAAACCTTTGTACTTTCTCTAGTTTCTTGACGTGCTTTATCAAGTGCGGGTTCCAAACAGGTGCTGCATACTCCAGTATGGGCCTGACATACACGGTGTACAGTGTCTTGAATGATTCCTTACTTAGGTATCGGAATGCTGTTCTCAGGTTTGCCAGGCGCCCATATGCTGCAGCAGTTATCTGATTGATGTGTGCTTCCGGAGACATGCTCGGTGTTATACTCACCCCAAGATCTTTCTCCTTGAGTGAGGTTTGCAGTCTTTGGCCACCTAGCCTATACTCTGTCTGTGGTCTTCTGTGCCCCTCCCCCATCTTCATGACTTTGCATTTGGCAGGATTCAATTCGAGAAGCCATTTGCTGGACCAGGTGTCCAGTCTGTCCAGGTCTCTTTGAAGTCCTGCCTGGTCCTCATCAGATTTAATTCTCCTCATTTACTTCACATCATCTGCAAACAGGGACACTTCTGAGTCTAACCCTTCCGTCATGTCGTTCACATATACCAAAAATAGCACTGGTCCTAGGACCGACCCCTGTGGGACCCCGCTCGTCACAGGTGCCCACTGTGATACATCATTACGTACCATGACTCGTTGTTGCCTCCCTGTCAGGTATTCTCTGATCCATTGCAGTGCCCTTCCTGTTATATGCGCCTGATGCTCTAGCTTCTGCACTAATCTCTTGTGAGGAACTGTGTCAAAGGCCTTCTTGCAGTCCAAGAAGATGCAATCAACCCACCCCTCTCTCTCTTGTCTTACTTCTGTTATTTTATCATAAAACTCCAGAAGGTTTGTGACACAGGATTTGCCTTCCGTGAATCCGTGCTGGTTGACATTTATACTCCTGTTCCGTTCCAGGTGCTCCACCACTCTCCTCCTGATAATCTTCTCCATAATTTTGCATGCTATACACGTCAATGACACAGGTCTATAGTTTAGTGCCTCTTTTCTGTCTCCTTTTTTAAAAATGGGAAATACATTTGCCGTGTGTGTGTGTGTGTGTGTGTGTGTGTGTGTGTGTGTTAGGTGGTCATAGAATTTTGTGAATATCTTGGTTACAGTGATTTTAGTGGATTTGAGATTGGTGATGAGATGCATTTGTGGATGTGAAATGTGATTTTTGCGTGTATTCTGAAGAGGTGTGTTGGGAGATGGGTGAGTGGATGTGAAGAAATGTGGGTGAGATGGAGACGGGTATGGTTAGGGTTGTATTAGAAATTTAATGAAATATGGGGGGATTTTACTGAAAATAAAGATAATGTGTGAATATTTTAAAAAAAATTATAGAAGTGAAAAGTTATGATATATTTGAAAAGAATGGAGGGTGTAGAAACATGTCGCAGTAGTTGGGTAGTGAGACGATTAGTTGTTGTGAGTATAATATCAATTTATGTGGATACAAGGAGATGGGTATGGAGAGGATTTTATTAGAATTTTAGTAATGTAGGGAGGAATGTGTATTACATTTAAGATTCAGTAAAAAGAATGGGAAAAATTTGTATCGAAAGAGGAAAAATTGTGAATAAATTGGTAAGTGCTGAGGGTTGTGGGTATTGTTTTCGAACTAGAGATACCAAAAAAGATGTTATAAGTGGGTTGTTGTTTTGGGTAATGTGGGTTGTGGGGCGTTGTGGGTTGTGGGTGTTGTTGTCGAACTAGAGATACCGAAAAAGAGGTGATTCTGTTGTAAGTGTTCGTGTGTGTTTGGATTGTGTTCATGTTTTTTTGCACTCATGTTATATCTTAGTTGGAGGTGAGTGATAGATATGACATTTGGTAAACCGAAAGATGAGAATAGAATTTGTCTGATGTTTGGTGAAACTAATGCGATTTTAAATATAAATGAAAATAGAACAGTGATAGTGCATACGCGAGTATAGATCATGAATTGTGAAGAAATAAATATTGCCTTGAAACATCATACGGGAAGATATGCCTCGTATTTGGGATGTTTTGCCGCAAATAATATAAATGAAGTTATTATGAGGATAAAAGATAAGCCGGAAATTTTCATCATTAATATATTGAACGATCAAGATGAAAATATGGGTCATTGGATTACTATATATGTGAACAAACACATATTAATATATTTAGATAGTTTCGGGATGGATTTAAAACATTATACAAATATATATGAGAAAATTATATAAAAGAGAAATTTCATGTATGGTATTAATCAGAGGATTCAACATGAAAAATCATTGGTGTGCTGCTTATATGTTATATATTTTGTGTATAAGTTAACAAATTATAGCGTAAAGAAAATTATATCATATTTATTTAAAGATTTTAGTAGAAATAAATTAAAGAATGATCAATTTATATTGAAATATGCATATGGGCATTTCAATATGCCCTTATGTTCAAGTGTATTTGCTAATAATTCAACGTGGAATTATGAAAATCTGTGTAAAATATTGGAATTATCGTACGGCGGGTAGAGCCTGAGGCGTTTAGAGGCGGAGCAAAGGTCACAACACTGGTATAAAATGACCGTGCTGGGTCACTGTTTGGATCTACTGTAATTCAAGAACAAGTCGGGTCAAGGATGAATCCAGTTCAGTGTTCCGTTGGAGGTGTCTACGAGGAGGGAAGACAGTATCCCTGTGTATGTTGGAGGTGTCTACGAGGAGGGAAGACAGTATCCCTATGTATGTTGGAGGTGTCTACGAGGAGGGAAGACAGTATCCCTGTGTATGTTGGAGGTGTCTACGAGGAGGGAAGACATTATCCCTGTGTATGTTGGAGGTGTCTACGAGGAGGGAAGACATTATCCCTGTGTATGTTGGATTCATCAGCATCCTCCTGCGGTAAATGGTAAGTAATTTTGTTCATTAACCAAGTGAATCTTGTTGTAATAGTGAAAAATCTTTTTCTTTTCTTTTACACATAAATGATTTTTAGAACTGTATGTATTAACCAGTAAAAAAAAACTTTTGTACTTTAATGTAATTAAAGGTGCATCTTATTCTTCTAATCGGGAAAAAAAATTTCTTTGTCAGATGTGAATATAATGCGGATGTTGGAACTTATTCGTGCAAATCAAATCCGACAGGAGCAAATGATTTGCGAGTTGATGGGTTTGTTAGGAGCGAGATCCACCCCATCAGACGTAGTGCATCTCTCCATCACCCGGCCTCCTACCAACCCGTATGGAGATGCTGCTGCCCCTCCTACCAACGTTGAGACCTCATGTGGATGTTGAGAATGTGCCTCCTACTCATGGAGTTGATGTTAACGATTTTATCCAGGACATTGTAACTCCTACCCACGTCGAGATCGCACCTTCTCCCCAGTCTCATGTGGATGCCGCTACCGCTACTTGTAGCACTACTACTAATAATAGTATGAATGAAGAGATTAATATGAGAGGAGAATGTGCCAGTAGCTGTTATTGTGATAAATGTGTATGGAGTGAGATGGAATATTTCATGACAAATTCCCAACCTAGTTCATGTGTTGTTGAGGATTCCCCATCTTCCCCCATAATTTATCCACCGGCTTCCCCACCATCATCCTCCCCCAATGTTTATTATGTATCAGATGACGACGAAGAAGATCCAGAACAAAATGCGCAGAATTTCTTCAAGAGAAGAAGAATTACACTATGTTGATTTTAGTCAATGATTTGTATCTTTTTTTCAAATGAATTTGTATTTTTTTTTGTTGTATTACCAGAAATGTATATGAAATGTATTGGATATATAATAAATAAATAAATGAAAATATTGTGTATTAGTGTTATCCTGCATTTTAAGTTAATGTTTGATCGACAAGATTCAGCCTGTGTGTGTGAGAGGTCATCACGTGACGTCACTGACCGCCGAGTAAACACAGGTGGGGTGACGTCACACTTGTTTAGACCTGTAGTAAGAGAAAGTCCCGTGCCCCATAGGGGGAGTTCATTTGAATGCTTACCCCCAGAGGGGGGAATCCAAAAAACTTGATTCGAGGAGATGGAGACCCCAAGAAAATTAAATTAAAAAAAAAATCGAAAAAATTTGAGGTGGGGAGGGGGAGGGGGAATGGAGTCTTTGTATTACTGATATCGAGAAAAACTTGATCCAAGGAAGTAGAG
Organism: Cherax quadricarinatus; assembly: GCF_038502225.1. Lineage (NCBI taxonomy): Eukaryota > Metazoa > Arthropoda > Malacostraca > Decapoda > Parastacidae > Cherax > Cherax quadricarinatus. Next base: position 46,322,341 of record NC_091312.1, read on the forward strand.
CAGGAATATTTGGGGTGGAAGTGGATGGTGTGGGGGAGGCTGTTGATCCGAGGAGATGGAGCAGGAATATTTGGGGTGGATGTGGGTGGTGGGAGGGGTACCCATAAGGGGGACTCCAAAAAACTTGATCCGAAGAGATGGAGTCTTGTATTATTGATATCGAGAAAAACTTGATCCAGGGAAGTAGAGCAGGAATATTTGGGGTGGAAGTAGATTGTGTGGGGGGAGACTCTTGATCCGAGGAGATCATAAGAAAATGAAATTAAAAAAAAAAATTCGAAAAAAATTTGGGATGGGGGTGGAAGTGGGAAGGAGAACTTCATAAAACTTGATCCAAGGAAGTGGAGGAGAAATACTTGGACATAGAGGGTAGAAGTGGATGGTGATAGGTGTGGGGGAGGGTGTTGATCCGAGGAGATGGAGCTGGAATATTTGGGGTGGAAGTGTGGTGGGAGGGGTACCCATAGGGGGAAACCCAAAAAATTTGATCCAAGGAGATGGAGAGCACAAGAAAATGAAATTCAAAAAATAATCGAAAAAAATCGGAAAAAAAATCGGGGATCGGGGGCGATCCGGACGGCGCTGCAGAAGGCGCTGCAGAAGGTGCAGGCGGGCGCGAGGGCGGGCGCGGGTCGGCGCGGGCGCGGGCGCGCGGGCAAGACGCGGAAGGAGTCCCCTCAGGAATATAGCACTCAGGAATACAGTGCTCAGGAATACAGTGCTCAGCCGCATACGGCGCTCAGCCGCATACGGCGCTCAGCCGCCTTCACACCTACTAATATATATGTGTAAATTCAAGGATTATGTGGATTAAAATAAGGGTCGGATGTGAAAAGTGGGTCATAATAAGCGTGTATGCACATGGGAAAGAAAGGAATGTAGAGGAGAGAGAGAGATTCTGGGAGAGAGTAATTGTGGTAGGGGACCTAAATGCTAAAGTAGGAGAAACATTTAGAGAGGGTGTGATAGGTAAGTTTGGGGTGCCATGTGTAAATGATAATGGGAGCCCTATGATTGAACTTTGTAAAGGAAGGGGTTTAGTTATAGGTAATGCATATTTTAAGAAAAAATTGGATAAATAAGTATACAAGATATGATGTAGGGCGTAATGACAGTAGTATGTTGGACTGTGTATTGGTAGATAAAAGACTGTTGAGTAGACTTCAGGATGCACATGTTTATAGAGGGGCCACATATATATCAGATCACTTTCTAGTTGTAGCTACAGTGAGAGTAAAAGATAGATGGGATACAAGAAAAATAGAAGCAGCAAGTAAGAGAGAGGTGAAGGTGTATAAACTAAAAGAGGAGGCAGTTAGGGTAAGATATAAACAACTATTGGAGGATAGATGGGCTAGTGAGAGTATAGGTAATGAGGTCAAAGATGCATGGGGTAGGTTTAAGAATATAGTGTTAGAGTGTTCAGCAGAAGTTTGTGGTTACAGGAAAGTGGGTGCAGGAGGGAAGAAGAGCGATTGGTGGAATGATGTACAGAGAGGAGTAAGGGAGAAAAAGTTAGCATATGAGAGGTTTTTACGAATTAGAAGTGATGCAAGGAGGGAAGAGTATGTGGAGGGAAAAATAGAGGTTGAGAGAGTGGTGAAGCAATGTAAAAAGAGAGCAAATGAGAGAGTGGGTGAGATGTTATCAACAGATTTTGTTGAAATTAAGAAAAAGTTTTGGTGTGAGATTAATAAGTTGAGGAAGCCTAGTGAACAAATTGATTTGACAATTAAAAATAGGAGAGGAGAGTTATTAAATGGAGAGCTGAGGTATCAAGAAGATGAAGGAAATATTTCGAGGAATTATTAAATGTTGATGAAGATAGGGAAGCTGTGATTTCGTGTATAGGGCAAGGAGAAATATCATTTTGTAGGAGTGAGGAAGAGCCAGTTGTGAGTGTGGGGGAAGTTCGTGAGGCAGTAGGTAAAATGAAAGGGAGGTAAGGCAGCTGGGAATGATCGTATAAAGATAGAAATGTTATAAGCAGGTGGGAATATAGTTTTGGAGTGGTTGGTGCTATTATTTAATATATGTATGGAAGAGGTTAAGGTACCTAGGGATTGGCAGAGAGCATGCATAGTTCCTTTGTATAAAGGCAAAGGGGATAAAAGAGAGTGCAGAAATTATCGGGTAATAAGTGTGTTGAGTATACCTGGTAAAGTGTATGGTAGAGTTATTATTGAAACTATTAAGAGTAAGACGGAGAGTAGGATGAACAAGGAGGCTTTAGGATAGGTAGGGGGTGTGTAGACCAAGTGTTTACAGTGAAACATACAGGTCAACAGTATTTAGATAAGGGTAAAGAGGTTTTTGTGGCATTTATGGATTTGGAAAAGGCATATGACAGGGTGGATAGGGGGGCAATGTGGCAGATGTTGCAGGTGTATGGTATCGGAGGTAGGTTACTGAAAGCAATGAAGAGCTTTTACGAGGATAGTGATGCTCATGTTAGAGTAAAAGTAGGCCTTAGACAAGTATGTTTCATGTCACTGTGGTTCTTCAATATATTTATAGAAGGGGTTGTAAGAGAAGTAAATGCCAGGGTCTTGGCAAGAGGCGTGGAGTTAAAAGATAAAGAATCACACATAAAGTGGGAGTTGTCACAGTTGCTTTTTGCTGATGACACTGTGCTCTTGGGAGATTCTGAAGAGAGGTTCCAGAGGTTGGTGGATGAATTTGGCACGGTACGTAAAAGAAGAAAATTAAAAGTGAATATAGAAAAGAGTAAGGTGATGAGGATAACAAAAAGATTAGGTGATGAAAAATTGGATACCAGATTGGAGGGAGAGAGTATGGAGGAGGTAAATGTATTCAGATACTGAGGAGTGGACTTGTCAGCAAATTGGTCTATGAAGGATGAGGTAAATCATAGAATTGATGAGGGGAAAAGGGTGGGCGGTGCACTTAGGAGTCTGTGGAGACAAAGAACTTTGTCCGTGAAAGCAAAAAAAGGAATATATGAGAATATAGTTGTACCAATACTCTTGTATGGGTATGAAGCATGGGTGATGAATTTTGCATCAAGGAGAAGGCTAGAGGCAGTGGAGATGTCATTTCTGAGGGCAATGTGTGGTGTGAATATAATGCAGAGAATTCGTAGTTTGGAAATTAGGAGGTGCGGGATTACCAGAAGTATTATCCCGAGGGCTGAGGAGGGGTTGTTGAGGTGGTTCGGACATGTAGAGAGAATGGAACATAACAGAATGACTTCGAGAGTGTATAAGTCTGTAGTGGAGGGAAGGCGGGGTAGGGATTGGCCTAGGAAGGGTTGGAGGGAGGGGGTAAAGGAGGTTTTTTGTGCGAGGGGCTTGGACTTCCAGCAAGCGTGTATGAGCGTATTTCATAGGAGTGGATGGAGACAAATGCTTTTTAATACTTGACGTGCTGTTGGAGTGTGAGCAAAGTAACATTTATAAAGGGATTCAGGGAAACCAGCAGGCCGGACTTGAGTCCTGGAGATGGGAAGTACAGTGTCTGCACTCTGAAGGAGGGGTGTTAATGTTGCAGTTTTATAACTGTAGTGTAAAGCACCCCTCTGGCAAGACAGTGATGGAATGAATGATGATGAAAGTTTTTCTTTTTCGGGCCCACCCTGCCTTGGTGGGAATCGGCCGATGTGTTAATAAAAAAAGTGTAAATAGCTGCTGACATTACACACATGTTAGATTTATTACGGAAAGTTCTACGAGATGGTCAGATAGCCAACAGTTAAACATTATCTTTTGTGATACTTTAGCTTCGAAGACTGCATTGTGTTTGTCTTCCAGTGCATCCAAGACCACGTTATAATGTTCCAGTAGTTGTGAAAGGATGGAGAGACCTGCTCTGAACCCGTGATGCAACGGGTAGTGCAAATTTTGTGCATCCAAGTGGTTGGCAATTTTGCTTCTTAAAGACCTTTGAAAGACTTTTATGATGTGGGACGTTAGAGCTATTGGTCTAGAACACTTTGCTGTTGCCTTACTGCCATCTTTGTGGAGTGGGGCAATATCTGTTGTTTTAACCCTTTCATTGTCAGTGACGTATAGGCACGGCTTACAAGCCAGTGTCGGTGACGTATTAAGCAACTTTTCGATGACCCCTGTATCTAGGCTCTGTCTCCATGCATACATATAGCATGAGATATATAGAGTTCTTTAAGTTCTTGATGATCACTGAGTTTCAGGAGTCCGAGCTGAAACGCAGCTTCCACCCCAGTCCCACCCTGGGGTCAACAAAGCACCAGACAATGCAATAGTGTCTGCTCCCTCAGGTAGAGACTCGGAGTGGAGAAAAGTATGAGAAAATAGAAAACACATAACAAGGGGAAATTACTAGATATGAGAGAATAGACGGTAGCTCTCTATGCTCTCAGAAGTATGCTGCCACCACCTGCTCTTTTAATAGTGGAAGAGATAAAAGTAGCCTCAGTCATAGGAAAAGGGAGGAAAACATGAAGTTAGAGCAGGAGAAAACCCAGTGAGAAACAATACAGGATAGTTACAAGATAGGGGGTCCTAATATGTACTGGCTCTTAGGGTAGCTTGGCCTGAAAATTGAGCAGTAGACACCTTATCAGGGGCTTGACTCTCCCCAAAAAATATCATCAATATGTTACTCAGTTTCACCTCTGACAAATGGACCTTATATACTTGGCTCAAAGAGGGAAGTAAAACATACCCATATAAAACCACTTACAATTTAATAAACACATTACAAGGGTATCTGAAATTGTTGGCACCAAAGAAAAAAATTACTGACAGCAGTTACCTAAGGTCATCCTCAAAATTATAGAAGAACCTGCTTGCTGATATTAAAACTACTTCCCCAGACAGTTCCCAAGGAACTTTACCATGCTGTCTGGGGTTATCTCCCTTGATTTAAATGCCTTCATACATTCCTTCTTCGGGCTGCTACTCAGACTCCAAATCCCAGATTACAAGCCTGGTCTGATCCTCCAGGGCTTGGGTACTCAAGGTCTCTCTAACATTATAACCTCTCCTCAGTATCTCTGGTTGATCCTGCTAACCGTTAAGCATCTCTCCCGGGGGACCTGGTTGCTGCTAAACCCTTTAAGAATATTTTTCTGGTTTAGTCACAAAACACACAAAAACTAAAAAAAAAAAAAAAAATCTAATAATCTTTAAAAAACAAAAATAAGAGAGGAACATAATCAACAAGACAATACTTCACACTCATTTAAACAATAAAAATACCATATCCAAAGCAATTCACGTATAAAACTGAAAGATTATGCAAAAAAAATAAGACAGCTGAAATACAGTAAACACCCAATAAAACTTAACACAATCATAAGACACAAAAGAATGAACATTGTATATATAAAAAAATTGGGCGAGTGCACAAAATAAAACATGAAGCAGGCGAGTATGAATATAAGACAGAAAAAATAGAAAGTTATATAGGATAGCAGAAATACTGATGAACTAGGTTAAGCTAAGTTACAGGTACCAGGCAAATTACAGAAATTAAACATAATTGAATATAAGTGGTAGATGTTTAATAAAAGATTAATAGCATAAAAGTTAGGTTAGAAAAGTTCTAGGTTAAAAATAAAAAATATTAGGGTATGTCACAGGTTAAGAAAATATTTACCAGAGAAATAGTCTTACCCACATATGTGATAACTAACAGCAGAAATCTAGTAAAATATTAAAAGGAAAACAGTTTTAAAAAGGAGTTAGGTTAAAATAAGCTGGCATAGGGAAGTCATATGGGTCATAAATAACCACAATTACACCTTAAATTATCACTATTCTTACAATTGACTCTAATCATACAATGTACAGGTATTATTTAGGCTCTAATAAAGTCAGTTACAGGCCACACATATTTACTAGCCCTGCCTAGGGTAGTATGACAAATACCGGCTGGAGGCTGTCTCTCTCAGTGACTATAACACAAAAACACTGCAGTTTATCAATACTGAGCTTCTCTCCTTATCCCACTTTGTTAGCAGCAGACTGATGTACATGAGAAGTTGAAAAAGGCTGCTTAAGCCAACAAAAAAGACAGGAGTGGAGGCTAGTTTATAAATTCTCGTGTTTTTTCCCTCCACCCTTTTAAACAGCACTTCAACCCGTGTACACAAACTCTTTTAAGAAAATCTACAAAAGGAGCCCAACTCATCTCTATAATCCTTATGTCTACTAACAATGAATACTAATACTACAAAAGTAATCAGACACATAAAAATGAACTATAAACACTGTACTACCGATTAACAAAAGTTCTATGAAAAAATTTTGGAACCCACAATAGAACAAGATGCGATGATGGTCACACTTTAAATATATTTCTTTAGTTGACTTACAGCTCTTACGGTAATAATATTTGCAAATCAACTACAGATAACCTGTTTATGTATCAAGAATACTCTGACCAGAGAGGAAAAGGGGGGAAATTTTTACAGTGCAGTTTACATAAATAATAATAATCACAACATTATCAATAATAATAATGAAAATTTCTGAAGCTCATCACTAAAAATTTATACACCACATGTAACCAATTTAATCAGGGGGATGGGAGGGTTACTTTATTACAGGGCCTCGGGTAGAGTGCGTGGGTATGTTGTCAGTAACTCTTCAGAGTCCAGTGGAGTTATGTCAAATATTTTGAAGATGTTGACAACTCTCTTAGTATTGTTTATAAAAAAAATCGGATTATCTATCTTGATCTGATTAACTGCTCACTAAACACAGTTACATTGAGACTTTAATATCTCACTCATTTTTTTTTTGTGTCATCATTGTAAGTCTCATCTTGTTTAAGCAACAGCCCAATACTGGGTGAAGGTTTTGTTTTGTAAGATTCCTTCATCCTAAGTTCAGTATTTTCTATTTCTCTATTCCGTGTTTCTTTCAGTATTTCAGATGCTCTAGTTCAGTAGTTTTCAACCTTTTGACACCGGCAGAAATAAAAACTATTATTTATTTATAATAGTATAGCCTTATTTTTTATTTTGTGTATTAGTTTTTAAATATAAAATAAAAAATACATAGCTACTTAAAATAAGCAGAAACCCAACGTTAAGCAACAATGTTAATAATGTTAGAACGTCTTGAACTTCTCAGAAAGTAATATTTAATTCATTTTTTTATTTTCATTATTTAATTCAAGTAAAATTAGTGCGAACTCTGTAGCTGCTTTTTTCCAATGAATATTTGATAACTGTGGCTCCAGCCGTGGCTCCAGCGTTGTTTCTGACAGATGAAGCGCTGTATTAATATCCATTCGGTTTCGCTGTTTGGTTTTTATCACCGACATGGCTGAAAAAGTCTTCTCACAGTAAGTAGTCTTAATTACGACCAAAAATTTAATAGCTCTATAACTGAGACCTGGATATTCTTTTTCCAGTCATATCCAAAACTGAGACAAAGATTGCGTTTCATATTCGGACACCAGAGTGACATCAGTAGACAACTCGATCAGGTTTTATTTTTCATTAGTAATAAGTGCACATGATTTGATATCTTCCTTGAAGGGATTATTAATCCAGAGGTTGCCTTTACCAGGATCCTTATTCAAAGGTTATTAATGATTAAGACTTTGAGCTAACGCCCTTAAATGTTGACTTATTATATTGAATATGACAGTTCGATTGACGTCAGCAGTAACCAAAATATCTTGCAAAAGTGGAAATATTTCTATATCTTCCTCTCGTACGCGATTATCCCAAAACATCAGCTACTTTTCGAACGCATCCGTCTTATTTCTCAGTGTTAAAATGTTTGTGCAAAACTCATGAAGAGAAATATTAAGTTCGCTGAGGAGGCTAAATATGTTTGCCATATACGTAAGCTCAGCCATCCATTCTTCATCAAACAAATGCTCTACTAAAGCAGAGTTTCGCTCTCGCTGAAACTGCTTTATGTATTCACTCAGTTCGAGAAGGTGTGAATAAACCTTTCCTCTCGATAGCCACTTGACTTGTGTGAAAAAGATGTTGGTGTGGAGAGTCCATACTCTCGCACAGTGTTCTGAACAGCCTGGAGTTCATAGCTCGATCATGGATTTCATTTATGATCTTCACCACGTCAATCATCACAGTGTTTAGCTCAGTAGAAAGCTGCTTTGCAGCTAAGTGCTCCCGGTAGATCATACAGTAAGTGATATCCTGTCATGCTCGCAGCACCGTCCTTACACACCCCGACGCATTTACTCCAGTCTAAGACCTTCGCTTGAAAATACTCATCAAGAACATTAAATATCTCTTGAACTTGTGGTTCGTCCAGGTAAGTCAAGGCAACAAAGAAGTTCTTCCCTAAAGTCTTCATCTTCACTACACCTCACGAGGCAAAGTAGAAAAGCATTGTTACGCCAGTTGATTGATCAAGTTTAATCGCAAAACATCTCAATTTCTTTATACCTTCTATAACTTGCTCTTCAATATCTGTGGCCAGGTCAACAATTCTCCTCTGAATGGGGTTTTCCGAAAGCGGTATAGCCTCTAGCTTTTGAGCGGCTTGAGAACCCACAAGTTTCCGAGCGACATCTTTAACTGATCACCAACAGTGAACGGTGTTTTCGCTTTAGATATTCGAAGAGCAACTAAATAAGGCACTTGAAGCAGCGACTTATCGCTAGTCGTCGTCTTCTTCATTTGAATTTTCTGACTGTTCATCTGATTGTGTAATCTTTCAAAAAAATCAAGTGGCTTATCTGTAAGATCGCTGAGCTTTGAACACAAATGACGAGGAAGTTTGGAAGGTTCCACAGCGTCATTTGATATAATTTCGGAACATACTACACACTGGCCGTGGCGATAGTCCACTGCTGGCGGCCACAGTCAAACCAAGCTTGTAATAATGCCTAATAAAGTTTCCTTTTCTTGTTTTAGCTGCTATCGCACATTCCCAAGTATCAACACATTTCTTTTTCCTTGTCTCTTCTAAACTTGCAACACTCGTACTTGTCTTACTGTCGCTGTTGTTACTACTTTTCTCCTCAGTATTGTTCATACTTTTAAAGAAGGTTCCAAAGTTTTTGCTGTTTGACTTTTTTTTGTCACCATTTTGTAGGGTTTGAAATTCTACAACACAATGACACAAGATATAATTTGTTTCCCGAAATAATGTGAAACTTCTCTATACCGGACAGTGATGGAGACGCAGTAAGTGTCCGTTATGGAGGCGTTGGTATATAAAAAACTGTTCAAATGTTCAATGTATATAAATGTTTCATCTGAACAGGTTTTTTTTTATATACGAACGCCTCCATAACGGACACTTATTGCGTCTTCACCAGCGTCCGCGTTAGAGAAGTTGCACTGTACCACAACATAGTACACAATACACGCGGGAAGGACTAATACACCAGAGACCTCCCAGAAGATATAGATGAATGGGTAACACCGGAACCCTTTTATGTCCAATAAAGATAAAACCTCCCCAAGTTACGGCGACTTCCCTTTTAACTTATTAACTCTTACATCTAACCATGTAACATCTGCTAACCTACTACGGCAGGACACCACCTCTGAAGCAACTGAGCCGGACAATATCTCCGGACAGCACTCGACCTACATCAAACGCCTTGCTATCGTCATTTCCAGCCTACGTCCTGCAATCACAAAAAAAAAAAAATACAAAAAGCATCCCCCCTGTCAATTCAGCGTCAAGCAGTTATATATTTGTTATAATTGTGTGAAACTGATGGGTAGAGTGTTATACCCCATTAAGTGAAAATGATTTCATTAATGACACTACACACACACACACATATGTATTAAAATGCACCAAAGTGGTTGGGCCACTTGAGCTTGTATGACTAGAGGTTTGGTAAGATGGGGAAGGAAGAAAGATGAGTAAGGATGGAAATATGGGAAAAAGGTGGGTGGGAGGAAGTCAGGTGGGATAATAAAAGTAAATGGCCTATCCACTTTGGTGCATTTTAAATGTAGGTGTATGTGTTTAGTGTCATTAATGAAATCAGTTTCATTGAATGGGGCATAACACTTACCTATCTGTTTCACACAGTGATAACAAGTGTATAATTGCATGAATTTGAGTTGGCAAGAGATATAATATTTGCAATTGCCTTTTTTTGCGATTGCGGGGCTTAGGCTGGAAATAACGATAGCAAGACGATTGATTTAAGTTGATTGCTACCTGAAGATATTTGCCGGCTCAAGTGATTCAGAGGTGGTGTCCTGCCATAGTAGGTTTGTCGATGTTACATGGTTAGGTGTAATAGTTGATAAGTTATAAAGACGATGCTTGTAGTGTTATTATAATAGGGATGTGGTCAGATCCGACGTTTCCACCAGGGGATACTCTGCAATGGTATAGGTCACAATGTCTGTTGGTCAAGACTATATTAGGTGTCCCCGAATGACGTCCTACACATGACTTAAAGAATGATAGAGTTGTTGCTGTCATTTTATTAAATAACTGTTTTCCCTTTAGGACACCCAGCGGATTTCCAGTTCCACAGTTTAAGAGTGCGGGGTGATGGGTATTAAAATCTCCTACCAGGATTGTAGGAATATTTCCACTTAGGATCCAGTGTAGGGGAATGGACTTTATATTTGGTTGTCTAGGAGGAAAATATCCAGTTCCAATTAACTGACAATATGAGGTCGTCAGTTCTCTTCCTATAATATTTTCTTCATCAATCTGGATGTTACGAAATTCATAGCCTAGCTTCACTAGGACAGCCACTCCACTATAGGGTCTTCTCGATTTCTCGACAGCAGAGTAACCACGTATCTTTATGTGTTGGTCTACTCTCGCAGTTGTTTCATTCAGAAGGATGATGTCAGGGTTGTGATTATTTAGTTCGACTTCAAGGAGGTATCGGTTGTTGAAGAAATGTTGAATATTAAGTAGTACAATCGTAATCCACATTATTTCGAGAAGTTTGCGCTTTTGCTGCATACAGAGAGTTGGTGTCTGAGATTATAGCTGCAAGTTGAGTGCAAGCTCTCCCTACTCGATTCATCAAGAGGAGGATTGTAATTCTGAGTGATTTTCTGTGTACTGACTATTTCCTCTTCCGCACTACTGCTGCTGATATTAACTGATGCTTCAGATTCATCATCTGACAACTGAGTCATGTCCTTCCCAGTTTCTGGCGGAATATTCACAACACTTACTATAAGAGACAGTGGAGGCTCCATGTGGAGTGTTTGTCCACTTGAAGTATCCTTGGAAACTACTTGTACTTTTGGATCAGCTTCAATAGCGGTAGACTGTGCACCAGTGTCTGACGCAAGTTCTGGGGCAAGGTCTGAGTTGTTGTTTTAACTGGGTCTTTCATTACAGTTGGGGAGTGGTTGTGTGATGAAGTTTAAGTATGTGGGGCTGTGGAGGAGTGCACATACTTCCTGTCTTGAGGAGACTGGTTCATAATTGAGTTCACATTATTTGGGATGATTAGGGGCTTGACCCCATTAGCTACAAACAAATCATTTAAAATAGAGGAGCAGAGTTAATATTGCTACCTGCTATATCCTTGGCCAACATGAAAATCAGTGTACCTCTCATAACATCTACCTCTGAGGACCAGGGAGGCAGGAATTGATGATGGTCCTTTTGCTTGGTGTATATTGGGGTTAGGGTTAGGGTGGGGCGCTGCACAAGGGGCAGAAGTCCAAACTTCTGACAACTGAGAAGTTGTCAGAAGTTTGGACTTCACTCCCAGAAGTCCAACGTCTGGGAGTGAAGCCTCTCTTCACAACACCATATCATCTCAGCTGTAATGGGAGGATTGAGCGTCAGCATTCGGTTCTCAAGTCCATTTTAAGGAAACTTTGCTCCCTTAAACATAAGGAGTGGCATCGTTACCTACACTGTGCTTTGTTTGCCATGAGGGAAGTTCCCAGTGACTCTTTGGGGTTTTCACCTTTTGAACTTCTCTATGGTAGACAGGCCAGAGGTCCATTGTCCATCCTTCATGACTTATGGGCTAATGAGGATCTAAAGGCTGAGGTTCAGTCTTCTTATCAGTCTCTCCTTGACCTTAGATCCAAACTTGAGGAGACCTCTGCCATAGTTTCGAAAAACTTAAGCTTGTCAATGGACCAGTACAAAACCTATTTTGATTTCAAAAGTCAGAGGAGAAGTTTTAATGTAGGGGATGAAGTTCTGGTACTTTTGCCTATCAAGTCAAATAAATTATTAGTAGCATGGAAAGGTCCATATAAGGTGTTAAAAATTTGTTGGAAGGTTGATTACTTCATAGAAGTCAAGGGGAAACCTAAGCTTTGTCATATCAACATCCTTAAGAAATATTACCGAAGAAATTCGGTTAACTGCCTGAATAACTTTGACTTAGTTTTTCCACACGAGCTTGACAAGACAACTGAGGAGTGTAAGGTGTGCGGAATTGACATCTCTAACGTTGACTATGACAGAGAACTACATGACTTGGTGACTCTTGACCACTCGGGTACAACAAACATTAATATTAATGAGTCTTTGGATGACCATAAGAAACATGAACTACTGCAATGTGTAACTTCTCAGACGTTTTTACTGATATTCCAGGTGTCACCACGGTAGTCCATAAGATTGACTTAGTCACGGACAATCCTATCAAACGGAAATTATACCCAGTTCTAGTTCACCTTAGGGATGTGCAAGAATGGTATATAATACCGACAAGATGAAATTAAGACACTTGTGCAATATCTGGGTATCTTTATTGTAGACGTTTCGCCATCCAGTGGCTTTATCAATGCAAGTTCTAGGACATAGCTTGAAGATAGTAAAACTATATACAGAAGATGAGGTAATCAGTCCCTCAACCTTGGAGTAGGTGCGAAGAGCACCGTAGTCGTGGAGATTCTGAAGCAGAAGCAAGGAGCCTGGCGCTTATATAGTAACGTCAGGTGTAGCAGACGAGGGCATAGTCACTGATAGGCGGGATTTCCCAGTGGAAGTAGGTTGAGGGACTGATTACCTCATCTTCTGTATATAGTCCTACTGTCTTCAAGCTATGTCCTAGAATTTGTATTGATAAAGCCACTGGTTGGCGAAACGTCTACATTAAAGATACCCAGATGTTGCACAAGTGTCTTAATTTCATCTTGTCGGTATTATATACCATTCTTGCACATCTTGTCAGACACTGCAACATCATGGAATCTTGATTCTGAGGACATGTACATAACCTTCACGACTACGACAACTACTACTACAACTAACCCATCTCTTTGAGAAGGACCTACTTCCACTGGGGAATCCCGCCTACCAGTGACTATGCCCTCGTCTGCTACACCTGACGTTACTATATAAGCGCCAGGCTCCTTGCTTCTGCTTCAGAATCTCCACGACTACGGTGCTCTTCGCACCTACTCCAAGGTTGAGGGACTGATTACCTCATCTTCTGTATATAGTCCTACTGTCTTCAAGCTATGTCCTAGAATTTGTATTGATAAAGCCATTGGATGGCGAAACGTCTACAATAAAGATACCCAGATGTTGCACAAGTGTCTTAATTTCACCTTAGGGATGCATTTGACCGAGAGGTAGACAAATTATTAAAACTAAAGATCATTGAACCTTCAGTATCCGCATATTGCTCACCAGTAGTCATGGTTAAGAAGGAGGATAATTCATATAGACTTGCTATTGACTTCAGAGGCCTTAATGCTATAACTCGGTGGGATGCTGAGCCTATGCCCTTAATAGATAGCAATCTACACAAATTTTATGACTCTTCCTTCTTTTCAGAGATTGATATTGCGCAGGCATATCATCAAGTAATGTTAGATCCTTCTTCTAAGCAGTACACTGCTTTTCCTACCCACCAAAGACTGATGCAGTATAGAACTATACCCTTCGGTTTGGTAACTGCCTGTGCTACCTACGTGAGACTGATGAGAAAGGTCTTGGGTAATATGCCAAATGTTTCAGTTTATTTTGATAACATTTATGTAATGACATCCATGTGGGGCAAGCATATCCAAACATTAACATCAGTTTGCGTAGGTTACGCTCACATGGCCTCACTGCCAAGCCGAAGAAATGCTTCCTTGGGTATAACAAGATTAGATATCTCGGACTGATACTTTCTAATAACTCTCTGCAGCCTCTCCCCAGTAAGATCAAAGCTTTATTAGAATTTAAATTCCCCAAAACCAAGAAGCTCATGCGTAGCTTTCTTGGTTCTGTAAATTTTTATGCACGGTTTATCCCGAACCTTACTGATCTTACAGGCATCTTATCCGACTTCCTTAAAAAGTCTGTGAAGGAACCTCTTGAACTTTCCGACGTAGCTCGAGAAAAGTTTAATGATATTAAAAATATCTTCTCGAAAGACCCTATACTTAAGATTCCAGATATTAATAAAACATTTTGTTTAAGAACTGATGCCTCCAATATTGGCTTAGGTGCAGTGTTACTTCAGTACCATGATAATACTCCCTTCCCTGTATGCTTCCTAAGCCGGAAACTTCTTCCTGCAGAAACGAGATACTCCACCATAGAAAAGGAATGTTTGGCCCTTGTGTGGGGTGTCTCCAAGCTTAAATTTTATTTACTGGGAAAAGAATTCATTTTAGAGACGGATCACAAACCTTTGATATACCTAGAAACTTTTAAGAACCAACAGTCACCTCTTGAGGTGGACATTGGCTCTCCAAGCTTTTAAGTTCCACATTGTGTATATCAGTGATTCATCCAATTATTTCTCTGACTGGTTAAGTCGTTACAGTCAGTAGAAGATTTGTTGCCTTACGCGACTTCCACAGTTTAGAACTTTTTCCTTGCCTATTCTTCTTATACTCCTTGACTATAAGTCTTGGTATGGGGGAGTGTTAGGGAAAAGTTCAACAGATAGGAGTAGCGAGTGAGTATATGGTAATGATAGTTTGATTGCCGGCTGCTTGTTAAGGTAGGGTAAGTCTAGCTCATGCTATCCCCCCCTTTCTCCCCACCCCAAAAGGTGATGTGTGGGGCTCCGGCCAAACAGTAATCACTCGACTGACAGCTCCCAGCACAACTCTTGGAATGACAGATCGGGTCACCTGCCAACCAACGAGAAGTGTTGAAGGAGAAGGATTTTTGCAAAAGTCTGGAGACGTCACCTTTTGGATCTACCTACCACCTGATTAACTGTAGGCGATAGCAGACAACAACCCCTCATCTTTGTAGTGGTAAAGAACCTGCTTTCCTGTCATCTGGACTGACTATTCAAGGCTATGGACTCTGTGAAGAACTAGTCATTGGGTTGTCACCAACACCTGTGCCCCCCCCCCACATTATCAGCAACGGCTACAATTTCTACAAGACGGTGTCAACCTCCACCAGACACCCCAGTATATCTTTACATATTAGAGTTGAATTCAAATGTCATTTTTTCATTTCATTTTTCATTTTTCTTTCAAATAGGATACACCTTCATGTTTCACTGTTTTATCTTTGCATTAATAAATAATTAAGTGTTTATCTTTGTGAATTATTATTTCTTTTTCTATTCATCAATTTTCCTGAGGAGGAGCCAGCCTTGGTAATACTGTCTGAAGTTGTTACAGGGCTGAGTAAGCCTTCACATTCATGATTAATTTCTTCAATAAATTCCTCAACAGTGAAGTCTCTCATGAAACTGTTTAGTTGTGCCACAAATACAGTACGTTGTACTTGGTAGCTGTCAGGTGGAATGGAGATGATACCCAGATTATTTAATTTATCAAAAATATTATTTTTAAGCAATCGGAGCAGCTCCTCTGAAGAGCAGAATAGAAGTACTGCACCAGAGTGAGTTTGAAAAGCATCCACTGGTGCAACAGTGGAACTGGTAAAAATACATTCAAGTATTTCCTTCCTGGACTTCTGGTTGCCAGTGACACGAATTCTTACTCTTATTTTCGGCATGATGCCCAGTAAGGTACAGCTGACACATAGGATTTACGTTAAAAAAGAAAAAAACTTTCCTTTGTGTTATTCCTAAACATCCTGTTTTAGCTGACTTATGAAGGTCAGCCACTAAGACAGCTCACCCTCGAGGAGTGAGGGGGATGGGGCCCAAGGCAATGATCGACCAAGGTTTAAAATACCACACGAGCTACTGGATAGTCACCTTGCCTTGTTTTAAATCGCCAGAGGCGAAGTTGCCGAAAAAGAAGTAGACAGGAAAGGCAGAAGGATAGCAGTGTAAGTTGTGTGTGCGTGGTTAGGCCAGTGTAAATATTGGGGAATTGTGGAGTTAGGATGGGATAGGATGAGGTGGTGGGGTGGAGATGGGGGTACTAACAAGTTAGTCACCGCCTTACCCTCTTGAAGGGATGGGGCTTGAAGTAACAGCAAGTAAGTTTCCCTCTCTGCTTTGATCAAATTAGAACTCGGGATAACCCAAAAAATAACTTTGGTCTCGGTGCTCGGAGTGGAATCGCAGACGTCCTCTCTCTACTTGAAGACCTGTGTATCTGTGTATATGAGTGTATCTTGGGCCACTTACCTTTATTATCCCACCCCTCCACTCTTTTTCCTATATTACCATCCTTCTTCCTTCTCCATCTTACCAAAGCTCTGGTCATAATTCATTCACTAACTCAACACTAACTGAAGTGTGTATCTATACTCGTCGTAGCCGGCTGCTCTGTCCAGCTCATGACTGAGGCGCCGGCGATAACTTTATCGCGGACTGGCAGAAAATTTCTGCAGACCCGCAGTTGAAAACCATTGAGAAATACTATGATTCTCTGTCTTCGCCCGTAGAGGGAGCATCTCTCTTCTTCTAGTTTACATCTCCTCGTTTTTCTTAGGGAAATGTTTATTGAGCATACTTCAACTGCCACAGAGTTTGCCCTTTCTAAACACTGTTTTGGATCCATGTCATTTAAGACATCTTTCCAGCATATTTCATTAAGGAAGTAGTCCCATGAAGCTTGTGCAAAATACATTAAAGAAGCTTTGAAGTCTTGAAGCCGACTAAATAAGGAGTTTTCTTGTAATAAATAAAAATTCGCGATAAAATAAACGAAAATGTTAACAGAAAATTTTCCGAAAAATAGAAAAGTCTCGGCTCATTAAACTGAAAAATAACATAGATCCACCGAGTTTTATTTTTTCCGAGTTTTCTTTTCACATTTACTTTCTATTTAAAATTCCCTTCAGAGCATCGACACCATGCCTAACCCTTCTAGGGTAGGGTAGGTGCCTGAGCCCGAGCCTTTAGCTCATAAGACTGTCATTCCCGTTTACCCCCTTGGGGAGGGGATGGCAGACCAGAGAGGCCTAGTTTGTGGCTAGGCCTGGGGACAGTTGGTCCCAAAGATGAGGAGGTACTTTTGCCTCCTCCCATGGTAGACTTAGGTCTCAGACACTCCCTAAAGAGGGAGCCAAGGCCGGGCCACCATTTGGAAAAGGCCCGGGCCGGGAAAATACCGGCTAATCTTTAATAATAATAATAATAATAATAATAATTCCCTTCAGAGAGGCCTAGCTTCTCCCTAGGAGCCCCGTGAGGGCGGGGAATGTGGCTAGGCCTGGGGACAGTTGGTCCCAAAGATGAGGAGGTACTTGTACCTCCTCCCATGTGAGACTTAACTCTCAGACACTCCCTAGACAGGGAGCCAAGGCCGGGCCACCACTTGGAGAAGGCCCGGGCCGGGAGAATACCGGCAAATCTTTAATAATAATAATAATGCCCTTCAATCCTGAAAGACAATTTTTTTTCTTTTAATTCTTAATTTGAGAAAATTGTCAAAAATAAAACAAACTTGCAAAAAAGGACAAACTGGAATAAAAAAAATTGCACTGTTTTTACATGCAGTTAAGGTCCCGCTTTTCAGCACTTTACGGCGTTTTGCTACTGCAACAGTTTTCAGTTATACACATTCTTCATTTATTCAGACTTCCGACAATGAATATATTCACCACTCACTAGTAGCTAAGGATGAAAATATTTTAAGGGAAATAATGTGTGTAATGTATATGCATTTTTTAGACCTAACTCTGTTGCTCACCTAATATTTGATAGTGTAAACATGCTATCAGACTTTGATATGCATTTGAAAATTAAAAAAAAGGCTGTTTCACTTTACAGCGACTTGCTGTTTACTGCAGTAGCCCTAAACCTAACCTGCTGTATAAGCGGGGCCATCCTGTATTAATAATCAAATCTGTACCTACACATTTCAGTTTCGCTACCTACCATCATCGTATCTTTTTGGACGTTTGAAGTTAACTGGGCCATTCCAGGATGCTGGGAATGGCTTCACTAACTTTGATCATAGGAAACATGAACATGATAATTATTCCTAGAATTTGATCTTTGTTTCCGTACACAGCTGTCCAAAATTTGAAGCTAATTTGATGAGGCTTTATCGAGTTATGCACAAAATAAATCGAAAAGGCGGTGGAAGGAGAAAGACTGGTATCCTGTTGAAAGTATCCATTCGGGGGATATCTGAAATTTCCCTCTCTTTTAACAGAAACTTAGATATTTACTGCCTAGGTTTGATCAAGATGGAACAACGATCATATTGCTTGTTTGTATTTGTGCGTACACACCTAGTTGTGGTTGCAGGGGTCGATTCACAGCTTCTGGGCCCCCTCTTCACTGGTCGCCACTAGGTCAACTCTCTCCCTGCTCCATGAGCTTCATCGTATCTCTTCTTAAAGTTATGTATGGATTCTGCCTCCACTACATCACTCTCCAGATTATTCCACTTCCTGACACCTCTATAGCTGAAAAAAAAACTTCCTAACATCCTTGTGACTCATTTGCGACCCTTTGTTACTTTGCACCATCTCTGAAATATTACGTCCCTATCCACCTTGTCAATTCCTCTATTGTGTGTGTATGTGTGTGTGTGTGTGTGCGTGCGTGCATGTGTGTAGGGGTTCGTTGCTAAATTTATGTAATAGCATTGTTCCTGAGAGATGGAGCATAGTGTTGCCTGGGTGCGGAATGAACGCCAAGTCAATGGCCAAAAAATCTACCCGGTTACTAGAACCTTAGTTACAAGGACGGTTAACTGGTTACTGAGACCCTTATTAGTGTCTAGGATATCTAACCGACCTCCAAAATTAATCATTGGGCATATGAAGGGTTACTGGGGTTTTATCGTTTATCAGGTTGCTAGTACCTCTTATCAGTTACTGCGACATCTAAGTGGTTACTGGATCCTCTTCCCGGTTACCAGTAAATATCAGTATTCTTCCCTTCCCCCATGAGGACAGCGAGCAATAATTCAATATCTCTATTTTTTTTTTGTTGCTGCTTAATGATTACTGTCTCGTTAAGCAATGTCTCCCAACTATGGTTGTCATACAGCCATAATAGAGGCCATAAATAACGTTGTTCACAATGGAAGAACTCTCCAATACCCTCCCAATGTGGTGCCGCTTAATAACACTCTGGTTAATTGGGATAGCGTGACGTCACTTGGGCTGGCCTCCTGATTGGCTACACTCCAGCCAATGAAAGCGCGTTCTCAGTTACACAAACAAACAAAATAATCTTTAAGATATTCACGAATGTTATAATGAGCTGGATATCAGTTTGCTTTTGTTCACATTTTAAACAATTTTGAGATAATAGCTTTTGTATTTAACCAGTAAAGCTCTTTGTAATACGAGCTATTTCTGGCAGACTGTAATTAGTAACGTATTTACAAGCTACTTATACTAGTACTAGCATGTGGATTCATCCTTCATTCATTTTCTGGTAGTTTACATTAGAGTAGAACGTTTGGATTACAATGTGGGGCAGTATATGAATAATCTAACAATGTTAATGAATGATTGACGGGAATATAGATTTTTTATGTTGAATACGAGTGTGTAGTGTAAGACAGCAGTTGGTCTTTATTACGAGTGTGTAGTGTAAGACAGCAGTTGGTCTTTATTACGAGTGTGTAGTGTAAGACAGCAGTTGGTCTTTATTACGAGTGTGTAGTGTAAGACAGCAGTTGGTCTTTATTACGAGCGTGCAGTGTAAGACAGCAGTTGGTCTTTATTACGAGTGCGTAGTGTAATACAGCAGTTGGTCTTTATTACGAGTGTGTAATGTAAGACAGCAGTTGGTCTTTATTACGAGTGTGTAGTGTAAGACAGCAGTTGGTCTTTATTACGAGCGTGTAGTGTAAGACAGCACTTGGTCTTTATTACGAGTGTGTAGTGTAAGACAGCAGTTGGTCTTTATTACGAGTGTGTAGTGTAAGACAGCAGTTGGTCTTTATTACGAGTGTGTAGTGTAAGACAGCAGTTGGTCTTTATTACGAGTGTGTAGTGTAATACAGCAGTTGGTCTTTATTACGAGTGTGTAGTGTAAGACAGCAGTTGCTCTTTATTACGAGTGTGTAGTGTAAGACAGCAGTTGGTCTTTATTACGAGTGTGTAGTGTAAGACAGCAGTTGGTCTTTATTACGAGTGTGTAGTGTAAGACAGCAGTTCCTCTTTATTACGAGCGCGTAGTGTAATACAGCAGTTGGTCTTTATTACGAGTGTGTAGTGTAAGACAGCAGTTGCTCTTTATTACGAGTGTGTAGTGTAAGACAGCAGTTGGTCTTTATTACGAGTGTGTAGTGTAAGACAGCAGTTGGTCTTTATTACGAGTGTGTAGTGTAAGACAGCAGTTGGTCTTTATTACGAGTGTGTAGTGTAAGACAGCAGTTGGTCTTTATTACGAGTGTGTAGTGTAAGACAGCAGTTGGTCTTTATTACGAGTGTGTAGTGTAAGACAGCAGTTGGTCTTTATTACGAGCGCGTAGTGTAATACAGCAGTTGGTCTTTATTACGAGTGTGTAGTGTAAGACAGCAGTTGCTCTTTATTACGAGTGTGTAGTGTAAGACAGCAGTTGGTCTTTATTACGAGTGTGTAGTGTAAGACAGCAGTTGGTCTTTATTACGAGCGCGTAGTGTAATACAGCAGTTGGTCTTTATTACGAGTGTGTAGTGTAAGACAGCAGTTGCTCTTTATTACGAGTGTGTAGTGTAAGACAGCAGTTGGTCTTTATTACGAGTGTGTAGTGTAAGACAGCAGTTGGTCTTTATTACGAGCGCGTAGTGTAATACAGCAGTTGGTCTTTATTACGAGTGTGTAGTGTAAGACAGCAGTTGGTCTTTATTACGAGCGCGTAGTGTAATACAGCAGTTGGTCTTTATTACGAGTGTGTAGTGTAAGACAGCAGTTGCTCTTTATTACGAGTGTGTAGTGTAAGACAGCAGTTGGTCTTTATTACGAGTGTGTAGTGTAAGACAGCAGTTGGTCTTTATTACGAGCGCGTAGTGTAATACAGCAGTTGGTCTTTATTACGAGTGTGTAGTGTAAGACAGCAGTTGCTCTTTATTACGAGCGCGTAGTGTAATACAGCAGTTGGTCTTTATTACGAGTGTGTAGTGTAAGACAGCAGTTGCTCTTTATTACGAGTGTGTAGTGTAAGACAGCAGTTGGTCTTTATTACGAGTGTGTAGTGTAAGACAGCAGTTGGTCTTTATTACGAGTGTGTAGTGTAAGACAGCAGTTGGTCTTTATTACGAGTGTGTAGTGTAAGACAGCAGTTAGTCTTTATTACGAGTGTGTAGTGTAAGACAGCAGTTGGTCTTTATTACGAGTGTGTAGTGTAAGACAGCAGTTGGTCTTTATTACGAGCGCGTAGTGTAATACAGCAGTTGGTCTTTATTACGAGTGTGTAGTGTAAGACAGCAGTTGCTCTTTATTACGAGTGTGTAGTGTAAGACAGCAGTTGGTCTTTATTACGAGTGTGTAGTGTAAGACAGCAGTTGGTCTTTATTACGAGCGCGTAGTGTAATACAGCAGTTGGTCTTTATTACGAGTGTGTAGTGTAAGACAGCAGTTTCTCTTTATTACGAGTGTGTAGTGTAAGACAGCAGTTGGTCTTTATTACGAGTGTGTAGTGTAAGACAGCAGTTGGTCTTTATTACGAGCGCGTAGTGTAATACAGCAGTTGGTCTTTATTACGAGTGTGTAGTGTAAGACAGCAGTTGGTCTTTATTACGAGCGCGTAGTGTAATACAGCAGTTGGTCTTTATTACGAGTGTGTAGTGTAAGACAGCAGTTGCTCTTTATTACGAGTGTGTAGTGTAAGACACCAGTTGGTCTTTATTACGAGTGTTTAGTGTAAGACAGCAGTTGGTCTTTATTACGAGTGTGTAGTGTAAGACAGCAGTTGGTCTTTATTACGAGTGTGTAGTGTAAGACAGCAGTTGGTCTTTATTACGAGTGTGTAGTGTAAGACAGCAGTTGCTCTTTATTACGAGTGTGTAGTGTAAAACAGCAGTTGGTCTTTATTACGAGTGTGTAGTGTAAGACAGCAGTTGGTCTTTATTACGAGCGCGTAGTGTAATACAGCAGTTGGTCTTTATTACGAGTGTGTAGTGTAAGACAGCAGTTGCTCTTTATTACGAGTGTGTAGTGTAAGACAGCAGTTGGTCTTTATTACGAGTGTGTAGTGTAAGACAGCAGTTGGTCTTTATTACGAGCGCGTAGTGTAAGACAGCAGTTGGTCTTTATTACGAGTGTGTAGTGTAAGACAGCAGTTGGTCTTTATTACGAGTGTGTAGTGTAAGACAGCAGTTGGTCTTTATTACGAGTGTGTAGTGTAAGACAGCAGTTGGTCTTTATTACGAGTGTGTAGTGTAAAACAGCAGTTGGTCTTTATTACGAGTGTGTAGTGTAAGACAGCAGTTGGTCTTTATTACGAGTGTGTAGTGTAAGACAGCAGTTGGTCTTTATTACGAGTGTGTAGTGTAAGACAGCAGTTGGTCTTTATTACGAGCGTGCAGTGTAAGACAGCAGTTGGTCTTTATTACGAGTGTGTAGTGTAATACAGCAGTTGGTCTTTATTACGAGTGTGTAATGTAAGACAGCAGTTGGTCTTTATTACGAGTGTGTAGTGTAAGACAGCAGTTGGTCTTTATTACGAGTGTGTAGTGTAAGACAGCAGTTGGTCTTTATTACGAGTGTGTAGTGTAAGACAGCAGTTGGTCTTTATTACGAGTGTGTAGTGTAAGACAGCAGTTGGTCTTTATTGCGAGTGTGTAGTGTAAGACAGCAGTTGGTCTTTATTACGAGTGTGTAGTGTAAGACAGCAGTTGGTCTTTATTACGAGTGTGTAGTGTAAGACAGCAGTTGATCTTTATTACGAGTGTGTAGTGTAAGACAGCAGTTGGTCTTTATAACGAGTTTGTAGTGTAAGACAACAGTTGGTCTTTATTACGAGTGTGTAGTGTAAGACAGCAGTAGGTCTTTATTACGAGTGTGTAGTGTAAGACAGCAGTTGGTCTTTATTACGAGTGTGTAGTGTAAGACAGAAGTTGTTCTTTATTACGAGTGTGTAGTGTAAGAGAGCAGTTGGTCTTTATTACGAGTGTGTAGTGTAAGACAGCAGTTGGTCTTTATTACGAGCGTGTAGTGTAAGACAGCAGTTGGTCTTCATTACGAGTGTGTAGTGTAAGACAGCAGTTGGTCTTTATTACGAGTGTGTAGTGTAAGACAGCAGTTGGTCTTTATTACGAGTGTGTAGTGTAAGACAGCAGTTGGTCTTTATTACGAGTGTGCAGTGTAAGACGGTAGTTGGTCTTTATTACGAGTGTGTAGTGTAAGACAGCAGTTGGTCTTTATTACGAGTGTGTAGTGTAAGACAGCAGTTGGTCTTTATTACGAGTGTGTAGTGTAAGACAGCAGTTGCTCTTTATTACGAGCGTGTAGTGTAAGACAGCAGTTGGTCTTTATTACGAGTGTGTAGTGTAAGACAGCAGTTGGTCTTTATTACGAGTGTGTAGTGTAAGACAGCAGTTGGTCTTTATTACGAGTGTGTAGTGTAAGACAGCTGTTGGTCTTTATTACGAGTGTGTAGTGTAAGACAGAAGTTGGTCTTTATTACGAGTGTGTAGTGTAAGACAGCAGTTGGTCTTTATTACGAGTGTGTAGTGTAAGACAGCAGTTGATCTTTATTACGAGTGTGTAGTGTAAGACAGCAGTTGGTCTTTATAACGAGTGTGTAGTGTAAGACAACAGTTGGTCTTTATTACGAGTGTGTAGTGTAAGACAGCAGTTGGTCTTTATTACGAGTGTGTAGTGTAAGACAGCAGTTGGTCTTTATTACGAGTGTGTAGTGTAAGACAGAAGTTGTTCTTTATTACGAGTGTGTAGTGTAAGAGAGCAGTTGGTCTTTATTACGAGTGTGTAGTGTAAGACAGCAGTTGGTCTTTATTACGAGCGTGTAGTGTAAGACAGCAGTTGGTCTTTATTACGAGTGTGTAGTGTAAGACAGCAGTTGGTCTTTATTACGAGTGTGTAGTGTAAGACAGCAGTTGGTCTTTATTACGAGTGTGTAGTGTAAGACAGCAGTTGGTCTTTATTACGAGTGTGCAGTGTAAGACGGTAGTTGGTCTTTATTACGAGTGTGTAGTGTAAGACAGCAGTTGGTCTTTATTACGAGTGTGTAGTGTAAGACAGCAGTTGGTCTTTATTACGAGCGTGTAGTGTAAGACAGCACTTGGTCTTTATTACGAGTGTGTAGTGTAAGACAGCAGTTGGTCTTTATTACGAGTGTGTAGTGTAAGACAGCAGTTGGTCTTTATTACGAGTGTGTAGTGTAAGACAGCAGTTGGTCTTTATTACGAGTGTGTAGTGTAAGACAGCAGTTGGTCTTTATTACGAGTGTGTAGTGTAAGACAGCAGTTGGTCTTTATTACGAGCGTGTAGTGTAAGACAGCAGTTGGTCTTTATTACGAGTGTGTAGTGTAAGACAGCAGTTGGTCTTTATTACGAGTGTGTAGTGTAAGACAGCAGTTGGTCTTTATTACGAGTGTGTAGTGTAAGACAGCAGTTGGTCTTTGTGAAGGCTTACTCAGCTCTGTAACAACTTCAGACAGTATTACCAAAGCTGGCTCCCCCTCAGGAAAATTAATGAATAGAAAAAGAAATAATAACAGACAAACACTATTATATAGAAAATATAAAATATAAAACACTTAAATATGAAATATTAATCCTACATTAAAGAAAATGAAAAATGAAAAATATAAGTGATAACTGAATTCAACGCTAATTTAAAACTTGGGTGTCTGGTGTTGGTGACACAGTGTTGTTGAAATCGTAGCCGTTGCTGATGATGGGGGAAGGGTCGCAGGTGTTGGTTACAACCCACTGGCTCGTTCTAGTGGCCGTAAGTAATCTTTCCCGATGACAGGAGATCAGGTTCTTGACCGCTGTAATGATGAGGGGTTATGTCCTGATTCTTCATACAAGTGCACAGGCAAGTAAATCCAATATGGGACGTCTGCAGGACGTTAGTCCGTCTCCTTCAATTATACTTGTTGATTGACAGGTGACCCTCTATGTCATCCAAGCTGGAAAGATAGACAGGTTACCCACTGCTTAAGAAATCACTCTCCATGATAAGTACAATACCTAAAAGACGTGGTGATTATTACAACACTCAACTTAGAGCAAGACTGAAAGGACTAAGTTTATTATTGGTCAAAAGTGAAGCTTTCAAAAAATAAATCCACTAGAATACAAGGCAGGCATGTACTTACAGTAGTGTTGGGAGCTGCGAGTCGAGTGATTTACTGTTTGACCAGAGCCCCACACGTCACCTTTCGGGGGGGGGGGGCGAAGAGGGAGGGGAAGGGATAGTGGGAGCTAGAATGACCCTACCTTAACAAGCAGCCGGCAGTCAAACTATCACTTTCGGGGTGGGGGAAAGAAGGTGGGATTAGCAGGAGCTTGACTTACCCTACCTTAACAAGTAGCCGGCAATAAAACTATTGTTACTATATACTCCCTCGCTACTCCTATCTACTGAACTTTTCCCTCACAGTCTTTATTACGAGCGAGTAGTGTAAGACAGCAGTTGGTCTTTATTACGAGTGTGTAGTGTAAGTCAGCAGTTGGTCTTTATTACGAGTGTGTAGTGTAAGACAGCAGTTGGTCTTTATTACGAGTGTGTAGTGTAAGACAGCAGTTGGTCTTTATTACGAGTGTGTAGTGTAAGACAGCAGTTGGTCTTTATTACGAGCGTGTAGTGTAAGAGAGCAGTTGGTCTTTATTACGAGTGTGTAGTGTAAGACAGCAGTTGGTCTTTATTACGAGTGTGTAGTGTAAGACAGCAGTTGGTCTTTATTACGAGTGTGTAGTGTAAGACAGCAGTTGGTCTTTATTACGAGCGTGTAGTGTAAGACAGCAGTTGGTCTATATTACGAGTGTGTAGCGTAAGACAGCAGTTGGTCTTTATTACGAGTGTGTAGTGTAAGACAGCAATTGGTCTTTATTACGAGTGTGTAGTGTAAGACAGCAGTTGGTCTTTATTACGAGCGTGTAGTGTAAGACAGCAGTTGGTCTTTATTACGAGTGTGTAGAGTAAGACAGCAGTTGGTCTTTATTACGAGTGTGTAGTGTAAGACAGAAGTTGGTCTTTATTACGAGTGTGTAGTGTAAGACAGCAGTTGGTCTTCATTACGAGTGTGTAGTGTAAGACAGCAGTTGGTCTTTATTACGAGTGTGTAGTGTAAGACAACAGTTGGTCTTTATTACGAGTGTGTAGTGTAAGACAGCAGTTGGTCTTTATTACGAGTGTGTAGTGTAAGACAGCAGTTGGTCTTTATTACGAGTGTGTAGTGTAAGACAGCAGTTGGTCTTTATTACGAGCGTGTAGTGTAAGACAGCAGTTGGTCTTTATTACGAGTGTGTAGTGTAAGACAGCAGTTGGTCTTTATTACGAGTGTGTAGTGCAAGACAGCAGTTGGTCTTTATTACGAGTGTGTAGTGTAAGACAGCAGTTGCTCTTCATTACGAGCGTGTAGTGTAAGACAGCAGTTGGTCTTTATTACGAGTGTGTAGTGTAAGACAGCAGTTGGTTTTTATTACGAGTGTGTAGTGTAAGACAGCAGTTGGTCCTTATTACGAGTGTGTAGTGTAAGACAGCAGTTGGTCTTTATTACGAGTGAGTAGTGTAAGACAGCAGTTGGTCTTTATTACGAGTGTGTAGTGTAAGACAGCAGTTGATCTTTATTACGAGTGTGTAGTGTAAGACAGCAGTTGGTCTTTATTACGAGTGTGTAGTGTAAGACAGCAGTTGGTCTTTATTACGAGTGTGTAGTGTAAGACAGCAGTTGGTCTTTATTACGAGTGTGTAGTGTAAGACAGCAGTTGGTCTTTATTACGAGTGAGTAGTGTAAGACAGCAGTTGGTCTTTATTACGAGTGTGTAGTGTAAGACAGCAGTTGGTCTTTATTACGAGTGTGTAGTGTAAGACAGCAGTTGGCCTTTTTTACGAGCGCGTAGTGTAAGACAGCAGTTGGTCTTTATTACGAGTGTGTAGTGTAAGACAGCAGTTGGTCTTTATTACGAGTGTGTAGTGTAAGACAGCAGTTGGTCTTTATTACGAGTGTGTAGTGTAAGACAGCAGTTGGTCTTTATTACGAGTGTGTAGTGTAAGACAGCAGTTGGTCTTTATTACGAGTGTGTAGTGTAAGACAGCAGTTGGTCTTTATTACGAGTGTGTAGTGTAAGACAGCAGTTGGTCTTTATTACGAGCGTGCAGTGTAAGACAGCAGTTGGTCTTTATTACGAGTGTGTAGTGTAATACAGCAGTTGGTCTTTATTACGAGTGTGTAATGTAAGACAGCAGTTGGTCTTTATTACGAGTGTGTAGTGTAAGACAGCAGTTGGTCTTTATTACGAGTGTGTAGTGTAAGACAGCAGTTGGTCTTTATTACGAGTGTGTAGTGTAAGACAGCAGTTGGTCTTTATTACGAGTGTGTAGTGTAAGACAGCAGTTGGTCTTTATTACGAGTGTGTAGTGTAAGACAGCAGTTGGTCTTTATTACGAGTGTGTAGTGTAAGACAGCAGTTGGTCTTTATTACGATTGTGTAGTGTAAGAGAGCAGTTGATCTTTATTACGAGTGTGTAGTGTAAGACAGCAGTTGGTCTTTATAACGAGTGTGTAGTGTAAGACAACAGTTGGTCTTTATTACGAGTGTGTAGTGTAAGACAGCAGTTGGTCTTTATTACGAGTGTGTAGTGTAAGACAGCAGTTGGTCTTTATTACGAGTGTGTAGTGTAAGACAGAAGTTGTTCTTTATTACGAGTGTGTAGTGTAAGAGAGCATTTGGTCTTTATTACGAGTGTGTAGTGTAAGACAGCAGTTGGTCTTTATTACGAGCGTGTAGTGTAAGACAGCAGTTGGTCTTTATTACGAGTGTGTAGTGTAAGACAGCAGTTGGTCTTTATTACGAGTGTGTAGTGTAAGACAGCAGTTGGTCTTTATTACGAGTGTGTAGTGTAAGACAGCAGTTGGTCTTTATTACGAGTGTGCAGTGTAAGACGGTAGTTGGTCTTTATTACGAGTGTGTAGTGTAAGACAGCAGTTGGTCTTTATTACGAGTGTGTAGTGTAAGACAGCAGTTGGTCTTTATTACGAGCGTGTAGTGTAAGACAGCACTTGGTCTTTATTACGAGTGTGTAGTGTAAGACAGCAGTTGGTCTTTATTACGAGTGTGTAGTGTAAGACAGCAGTTGGTCTTTATTACGAGTGTGTAGTGTAAGACAACAGTTGGTCTTTATTACGAGTGTGTAGTGTAAGACAGCAGTTAGTCTTTATTACGAGTGTGTAGTGTAAGACAGCAGTTGGTCTTTATTACGAGCGTGTAGTGTAAGACAGCAGTTGGTCTTTATTACGAGTGTGTAGTGTAAGACAGCAGTTGGTCTTTATTACGAGTGTGTAGTGTAAGACAGCAGTTGGTCTTTATTACGAGTGTGTAGTGTAAGACAGCAGTTGGTCTTTGTGAAGGCTTACTCAGCTCTGTAACAACTTCAGACAGTATTACCAAAGCTGGCTCCTTCTCAGGAAAATTAATGAATAGAAAAAGAAATAATAACAGACAAACACTATTATATAGAAAATATAAAATATAAAACACTTAAATATGAAATATTAATCCTACATTAAAGAAAATGAAAAATGAAAAATATAAGTGATAACTGAATTCAACGCTAATTTAAAACTTGGGTGTCTGGTGTTGGTGACACAGTGTTGTTGAAATCGTAGCCGTTGCTGATGATGGGGGAAGGGTCGCAGGTGTTGGTTACAACCCACTGGCTCGTTCTAGTGGCCGTAAGTAATCTTTCCCGATGACAGGAGATCAGGTTCTTGACCGCTGTAATGATGAGGGGTTATGTCCTGATTCTTCATACAAGTGCACTGGCAAGTAAATCCAATATGGGACGTCTGCAGGACGTTAGTCCGTCTCCTTCAATTTTACTTGTTGATTGACAGGTGACCCTCTATGTCATCCAAGCTGGAAAGATAGACAGGTTACCCACTGCTTAAGAAATCACTCTCCATGATAAGTACAATACCTAAAAGACGTGGTGATTATTACAACATTCAACTTAGAGCAAGACTGAAAGGACTAAGTTTATTACTGGTCAAAAGTGAAGCTTTCAAAAAATAAATCCACTAGAATACAAGGCAGGCATGTACTTACAGTAGTGTTGGGAGCTGCGAGTCGAGTGATTTACTGTTTGACCAGAGCCCCACACGTCACCATTCGGGGGGGGAAGAGGGAGGGGAAGGGATAGTGGGAGCTAGACTGACCCTACCTTAACAAGCAGCCGGCAGTCAAACTATCACTTTCGGGGTGGGGGAAAGAAGGTGGGAATAGCGGGAGCTTGACTTACCCTACCTTAACAAGTAGCCGGCAATGAAACTATTGTTACTATATACTCCCTCGCTACTCCTATCTACTGAACTTTTCCCTCACAGTCTTTATTACGAGCGTGTAGTGTAAGACAGCAGTTGGTCTTTATTACGAGTGTGTAGTGTAAGTCAGCAGTTGGTCTTTATTACGAGTGTGTAGTGTAAGACAGCAGTTGGTGTTTATTACGAGTGTGTAGTGTAAGACAGCAGTTGGTCTTTATTACGAGTGTGTAGTGTAAGACAGCAGTTGGTCTTTATTACGAGTGTGTAGTGTAAGACAGCAGTTGGTCTTTATTACGAGTGTGTAGTGTAAGACAGCAGTTGGTCTTTATTACGAGCGTGTAGTGTAAGACAGCAGTTGGTCTTTATTACGAGTGTGTAGTGTAAGACAGAAGTTGGTCTTTATTACGAGTGTGTAGTGTAAGACAGCAGTTGGTCTTTATTACGAGTGTGTAGTGTAAGACAGAAGTTGGTCTTTATTACGAGTGTGTAGTGTAAGACAGAAGTTGGTCTTTATTACGAGTGTGTAGTGTAAGACAGCAGTTGGTCTTTATTACGAGTGTGTAGTGTAAGACAGCAGTTGGTCTTTATTACGAGTGTGTAGTGTAAGACAGCAGTTGGTCTTTATTACGAGTGTGTAGTGTAAGACAGCAGTTGGTCTTTATTACGAGCGTGTAGTGTAAGACAGCAGTTGGTCTTTATTACGAGTGTGTAGTGTAAGACAGCAGTTGGTCTTTATTTCGAGTGTGTAGTGTAAGACAGCAGTTGGTCTTTATTACGAGTGTGTAGTGTAAGACAGCAGTTGGTCTTTATTACGAGTGTGTAGTGTAAGACAGCAGTTGGTCTTTGTGAAGGCTTACTCAGCTCTGTAACAACTTCAGACAGTATTACCAAAACTGGCTCCTCCTCAAGAAAATTAATGAATACAAAAAGAAATAATAACAGACAAACACTATTATATAGAAAATATAAAATATAAAACACTTAAATATGAAATATTAATCCTACATTAAAGAAAATGAAAAATGAAAAACATAAGTGATAACTGAATTCAACGCTAATTTAAAACTTGGGTGTCTGGTGTTGGTGACACACTGTGTTGTTGAAATCGTAGCCGTTGCTGATGATGGGGGAAGGGTCGCAGGTGTTGGTTACAACCCACTGGCTCGTTCTAGTGGCCGTAAGTAATCTTTCCCGATGACAGGAGATCAGGTTCTCGACCGCTGTAATGAAGAGGGGTTATGTCCTGATTCTTCATACAAGTGCACAGGCAAGTAAATCCAATATGGGACGTCTGCAGGACGTTAGTCCGTCTCCTTCAATTTTACTTGTTGATTGACAGGTGACCCTCTATGTCATCCAAGCTGGAAAGATAGACAGGTTACCCACTGCTTAAGAAATCACTCTCCATGATAAGTACAATACCTAAAAGACGTGGTGATTATTACAACAGTCAACTTAGAGCAAGACTGAAAGGACTAAGTTTATTATTGGTCAAAAGTGAAGCTTTCAAAAAATAAATCCACTAGAATACAAGGCAGGCATGTACTTACAGTAGTGTTGGGAGCTGCGAGTCGAGTGATTTACTGTTTGACCAGAGCCCCACACGTCACCTTTCGGGGGGGGGGAAGAGGGAGGGGAAGGGATAGTGGGAGCTAGACTGACCCTACCTTAACAAGCAGCCGGCAGTGAAACTATCACTTTCGGGGTGGGGGAAAGAAGGTGGGAATAGCGGGAGCTTGACTTACCCTACCTTAACAAGTAGCCGGCAATGAAACTATTGTTACTATATACTCCCTCGCTACTCCTATCTACTGAACTTTTCCATCATAGTCTTTATTACGAGCGTGTAGTGTAAGACAGCAGTTGGTCTTTATTACGAGTGTGTAGTGTAAGTCAGCAGTTGGTCTTTATTACGAGTGTGTAGTGTAAGAGAGCAGTTGGTGTTTATTACGAGTGTGTAGTGTAAGACAGCAGTTGGTCTTTATTACGAGTGTGTAGTGTAAGAACGCAGTTGGTCTTTATTACGAGCGTGTAGTGTAAGAGAGCAGTTGGTCTTTATTACGAGTGTGTAGTGTAAGACAGCAGTTGGTCTTTATTACGAGCGTGTAGTGTAAGACAGCAGTTGGTCTTTATTACGAGTGTGTAGTGTAAGACAGCAGTTGGTCTTTATTACGAGCGTGTAGTGTAAGACAGCAGTTGGTCTTTATTACGAGTGTGTAGTGTAAGACAGCAGTTGGTCTTTATTACGAGTGTGTAGTGTAAGACAGCAGTTGGTCTTTATTACGAGTGTGTAGTGTAAGACAGCAGTTGGTCTTTATTACGAGCGTGTAGTGTAAGACAGCAGTTGGTCTTTATTACGAGTGTGTAGTGTAAGACAGCAGTTGGTCTTTATTACGAGTGTGTAGTGTAAGACAGCAGTTGGTCTTTATTGCGAGTGTGTAGTGTAAGACAGCAGTTGATCTTTATTACGAGTGTGTAGTGTAAGACAGCAGTTGGTCTTTATTACGAGTGTGTAGTGTAAGACAACAGTTGGTCTTTATTACGAGTGTGTAGTGTAAGACAGCAGTTGGTCTTTATTACGATTGTGTAGTGTAAGACAGCAGTTGGTCTTTATTACGAGTGTGTAGTGTAAGACAGAAGTTGGTCTTTATTACGAGTGTGTAGTGTAAGAGAGAAGTTGGTCTTTATTACGAGTGTGTAGTGTAAGACAGCAGTTGTCTTTATTACGAGCGTGTAGTGTAAGACAGCAGTTGGTCTTTATTACGAGTGTGTAGTGTAAGACAGCAGTTGGTCTTTATTACGAGTGTGTAGTGTAAGACAGCAGTTGGTCTTTATTACGAGTGTGTAGTGTAAGACAGCAGTTGGTCTTCGTGAAGGCTTACTCAGCTCTGTAACAACTTCAGACAGTATTACCAAAGCTGGCTCCTCCTCAGGAAAATTAATGAATAGAAAAAGAAATAATAACAGACAAACACTATTATATAGAAAATAGAAAATATAAAACACTAAAATATGAAATATTAATCCTACATTAAAGAAAATGAAAAATGAAAAATATAAGTGATAACTGAATTCAACGCTAATTTAAAACTTGGGTGTCTGGTATTGGTGACACAGTGTTGTTGAAATCGTAGCCGTTGCTGATGATGGGGGAAGGGTCGCAGGTGTTGGTTACAACCCACTGGCTCGTTCTAGTGGCCGTAAGTAATCTTTCCCGATGACAGGAGATCAGGTTCTTGACCGCTGTAATGATGAGGGGTTATGTCCTGATTCTTCATACAAGTGCACAGGCAAGTAAATCCAATATGGGACGTCTGCAGGACGTTAGTCCGTCTCCTTCAATTTTACTTGTTGATTGACAGGTGACCCTCTATGTCATCCAAGCTGGAAAGATAGACAGGTTACCCACTGCTTAAGAAATTACTCTCCATGATAAGTACAATACCTAAAAGACGTGGTGAATATTACAACAGTCAACTTAGAGCAAGACTGAAAGGACTAAGTTTATTATTGGTCAAAAGTGAAGCTTTCAAAAAATAAATCCACTAGAATACAAGGCAGGCATGTACTTACAGTAGTGTTGGGAGCTGCGAGTCGAGTGATTTACTGTTTGACCAGAGCCCCACACGTCACCTTTCGGGGGGGGGGGCGAAGAGGGAGGGGAAGGGATAGAGGGAGCTAGACTGACCCTACCTTAACAAGCAGCCGGAAGCCAAACTATCACTTTCGGGGTGGGGGAAAGAAGGTGGGAATAGCGGGTAGCCGGCAATGAAACTATTGTTACTATATACTCCCTCGCTACTCCTATCTACTGAACTTTTCCCTCACAGTCTTTATTACGAGCGTGTAGTGTAAGACAGCAGTTGGTCTTTATTACGAGTGTGTAGTGTAAGTCAGCAGTTGGTCTTTATTACGAGTGTGTAGTGTAAGACAGCAGTTGGTGTTTATTACGAGTGTGTAGTGTAAGACAGCAGTTGGTCTTTATTACGAGTGTGTAGTGTAAGACACCAGTTGGTCTTTATTACGAGTGTGTAGTGTAAGAGAGCAGTTGGTCTTTATTACGAGTGTGTAGTGTAAGACAGCAGTTGGTGTTTATTACGAGTGTGTAGTGTAAGACAGCAGTTGGTCTTTATTACGAGTGTGTAGTGTTAGACAGCAGTTGGTCTTTATTATGAGCGTGTAGTGTAAGAGAGCAGTTGGTCTTTATTACGAGTGTGTACTGTAAGACAGCAGTTGGTCTTTATTACGAGTGTGTAGTGTAAGACAGAAGTTGGTCTTTATTACGAGTGTGTAGTGTAAGACAGCAGTTGGTCTTTATTACGACCGTGTAGTGTAAGACAGAAGTTGGTCTTTATTACGAGTGTGTAGTGTAAGACAGCAGTTGGTCTTTATTACGAGTGTGTAGTGTAAGACAGCAGTTGGTCTTTATTACGAGCGTGTAGTGTAAGACAGCAGTTGGTCTTTATTACGAGTGTGTAGTGTAAGACAGAAGTTGGTCTTTATTACGAGTGTGTAGTGTAAGACAGAAGTTGGTCTTTATTACGAGTGTGTAGTGTAAGACAGCAGTTGGTCTTTATTACGAGCGTGTAGTGTAAGACAGCAGTTGGTCTTTATTACGAGTGTGTAGTGTAAAACAGCAGTTGGTCTTTATTACGAGTGTGTAGTATAAGACAGCAGTTGGTCTTTATTACGAGTGTGTAGTGTAAGACAGCAGTTGATCTTTATTACGAGTGTGTAGTGTAAGACAACAGTTGGTCTTTATTACGAGTGTGTAGTGTAAGACAACAGTTGGTTTTTATTACGAGTGTGTAGTGTAAGACAGCAGTTGGTCTTTATTACGAGTGTGTAGTGTAAGACAGCAGTTGGTCTTTATTACGAGTGTGTAGTGTAAGACAGCAGTTGCTCTTTATTACGAGTGTGTAGTGTAAGACAGAAGTTGGTCTTTATTACGAGTGTGTAGTGTAAGACAGCAGTTGGTCTTTATTACGAGTGTGTAGTGTAAGACAGCAGTTGGTCTTTATTACGAGCGTGTAGTGTAAGACAGCAGTTGGTCTTTATTACGAGTGTGTAGTGTAAGACAGCAGTTGGTCTTTATTACGAGTGTGTAGTGTAAGACAGCAGTTGGTCTTTATTACGAGTGTGTAGTGTAAGACAGCAGTTGGTCTTTATTACGAGTGTGTAGTGTAAGACAGCAGTTGGTCTTTATTACGAGTGTGTAGTGTAAGACAGCAGTTGGTCTTTATTACGAGCGTGTAGTGTAAGACAGCAGTTGGTCTTTATTACGAGTGTGTAGTGTAAGACAGCAGTTGGTCTTTATTACGAGTGTGTAGTGTAAGACAGCAGTTGGTCTTTATTACGAGTGTGTAGTGTAAGACAGCAGTTGGTCTTTATTACGAGTGTGTAGTGTAAGACAGCAGTTGGTCTTTATTACGAGTGTGTAGTTTAAGACAGCAGTTGGTCTTTATTACGAGTGTGTAGTGTAAGACAGCAGTTGGTCTTTATTACGAGTGTGTAGTGTAAGACAGCAGTTGGTCTTTATAACGAGTGTGTAGTGTAAGACAGCAGTTGGTCTTTATTACGAGTGTGTAGTGTAAGACAGCAGTTGGTCTTTATTACGAGTGTGTAGTGTAAGACAGCAGTTGGTCTTTATTACGAGTGTGTAGTGTAAGACAGCAGTTGGTCTTTATTACGAGTGTGTAGTGTAAGACAGCAGTTGGTCTTTATTACGAGTGTGTAGTGTAAGACAGCAGTTGGTCTTTATTACGAGTGTGTAGTGTAAGACAGCAGTTGGTCTTTATTACGAGTGTGTAGTTTAAGACAGCAGTTGGTCTTTATTACGAGTGTGTAGTGTAAGACAGCAGTTGGTCTTTATTACGAGTGTGTAGTGTAAGACAGCAGTTGGTCTTTATTACGAGTGTGTAGTGTAAGACAGCAGTTGGTCTTTATTACGAGTGTGTAGTGTAAGACAGCAGTTGGTCTTTATTACGAGTGTGTAGTGTAAGACAGCAGTTGGTCTTTATTACGAGTGTGTAGTGTAAGACAGCAGTTGGTCTTTATTACGAGTGTGTAGTGTAAGACAGCAGTTGGTCTTTATTACGAGTGTGTAGTGTAAGACAGCAGTTGGTCTTTATTACGAGTGTGTAGTGTAAGACAGCAGTTGGTCTTTATTACGAGTGTGTAGTGTAAGACAGCAGTTGGTCTTTATTACGAGTGTGTAGTGTAAGACAGCAGTTGGTCTTTATTACGAGTGTGTAGTGTAAGACAGCAGTTGGTCTTTATTACGAGTGTGTAGTGTAAGACAGCAGTTGGTCTTTATTACGAGTGTGTAGTGTAAGACAGCAGTTGGTCTTTATTACGAGTATGTAGTGTAAGACAGCAGTTGGTCTTTATTACGAGTGTGTAGTGTAAGACAGCAGTTGGTCTTTATTACGAGTGTGTAGTGTAAGACAGCAGTTGGTCTTTATTACGAGTGTGTAGTGTAAGACAGCAGTTGGTCTTTATTACGAGTGTGTAGTGTAAGACAGCAGTTGGTCTTTATTACGAGTGTGTAGTGTAAGACAGCAGTTGGTCTTTATTACGAGTGTGTAGTGTAAGACAGCAGTTGGTCTTTATTACGAGTGTGTAGTGTAAGACAGCAGTTGGTCTTTATTACGAGTGTGTAGTGTAAGACAGCAGTTGGTCTTTATTACGAGTGTGTAGTGTAAGACAGCAGTTGGTCTTTATTACGAGTGTGTAGTGTAAGACAGAAGTTGGTCTTTATTACGAGTGTGTAGTGTAAGACAGCAGTTGGTCTTTATTACGAGTGTGTAGTGTAAGACAGCAGTTGGTCTTTATTAGGAGTGTGTAGTGTAAGACAGCAGTTGGTCTTTATTACGAGTGTGTAGTTTAAGACAGCAGTTGGTCTTTATTACGAGTGTGTAGTGTAAGACAGCAGTTGGTCTTTATTACGAGTGTGTAGTGTAAGACAGCAGTTGGTCTTTATTACGAGTGTGTAGTGTAAGACAGCAGTTGGTCTTTATTACGAGTGTGTAGTGTAAGACAGCAGTTGGTCTTTATTACGAGTGTGTTGTGTAAGACAGCTGTTGGTCTTTATTACGAGTGTGTAGTGTAAGACAGCAGTTGGTCTTTATTACGAGTGTGTAGTGTAAGACAGCAGTGGTCTTTATTACGAGCGTGTAGTGTAAGACAGCAGTTGGTCTTTATTACGAGTGTGTAGTGTAAGACAGCAGTTGGTCTTTATTACGAGTGTGTAGTGTAAGACAGCAGTTGGTCTTTATTACGAGTGTGTAGTGTAAGACAGCAGTTGGTCTTTATTACGAGCGTGTAGTGTAAGACAGCAGTTGGTCTTTATTACGAGTGTGTAGTGTAAGACAGCAGTTGGTCGAGTGTGTAGTGTAAGACAGCAGTTGGTCTTTATTACGAGTGTGTAGTTAAGACGAGCTTACTCAGCTCTGTAACAACTTGTGTAGTGTAAGACAGCAGTTGGTCTTCGACCGCTGTAATGAAGAGGGGTTATGTCCTGATTCTTCATACAAGTGCACAGGCAAGTAAATCCAATATGGGACGTCTGCAGGACGTTAGTCCGTCTCCTTCAATTTTACTTGTTGATTGACAGGTGACCCTCTATGTCATCCAAGCTGGAAAGATAGACAGGTTACCCACTGCTTAAGAAATCACTCTCCATGATAAGTACAATACCTAAAAGACGTGGTGATTATTACAACAGTCAACTTAGAGCAAGACTGAAAGGACTAAGTTTATTATTGGTCAAAAGTGAAGCTTTCAAAAAATAAATCCACTAGAATACAAGGCAGGCATGTACTTACAGTAGTGTTGGGAGCTGCGAGTCGAGTGATTTACTGTTTGACCAGAGCCCCACACGTCACCTTTCGGGGGGGGGGAAGAGGGAGGGGAAGGGATAGTGGGAGCTAGACTGACCCTACCTTAACAAGCAGCCGGCAGTGAAACTATCACTTTCGGGGTGGGGGAAAGAAGGTGGGAATAGCGGGAGCTTGACTTACCCTACCTTAACAAGTAGCCGGCAATGAAACTATTGTTACTATTTACTCCCTCGCTACTCCTATCTACTGAACTTTTCCATCACAGTCTTTATTACGAGCGTGTAGTGTAAGACAGCAGTTGGTCTTTATTACGAGTGTGTAGTGTAAGTCAGCAGTTGGTCTTTATTACGAGTGTGTAGTGTAAGACAGCAGTTGGTGTTTATTACGAGTGTGTAGTGTAAGACAGCAGTTGGTCTTTATTACGAGTGTGTAGTGTAAGACGAGCGTGTAGTGTAAGAGAGCAGTTGGTCGAGTTTATTACGAGTCTTTATTACGTGTAGTGTAAGAGAGCAGTTGGTCTTTATTACGAGGGTGTAGTGTAAGACAGCAGTTGGTCTTTATTACGAGTGTGTAGTGTAAGAGAGCAGTCTTTATTACGAGTGTGTAGTGTAAGACAGCAGTTGGTCTTTATTACGAGTGTGTAGTGTAAGACAGCAGTTGGTCTTTATTACGAGCGTGTAGTGTAAGACAGCAGTTGGTCTTTATTACGAGTGTGTAGTGTAAGACAGCAGTTGGTCTTTATTACGAGTGTGTAGTGTAAGACAGCAGTTGGTCTTTATTACGAGTGTGTAGTGTAAGACAGCAGTTGGTCTTTATTACGAGCGTGTAGTGTAAGACAGCAGTTGGTCTTTATTACGAGTGTGTAGTGTAAGACAGCAGTTGGTCTTTATTACGAGTGTGTAGTGTAAGACAGCAGTTGGTCTTTATTGCGAGTGTGTAGTGTAAGACAGCAGTTGATCTTTATTACGAGTGTGTAGTGTAAGACAGCAGTTGGTCTTTATTACGAGTGTGTAGTGTAAGACAACAGTTGGTCTTTATTACGAGTGTGTAGTGTAAGACAGCAGTTGGTCTTTATTACGATTGTGTAGTGTAAGACAGCAGTTGGTCTTTATTACGAGTGTGTAGTGTAAGACAGAAGTTGGTCTTTATTACGAGTGTGTAGTGTAAGAGAGAAGTTGGTCTTTATTACGAGTGTGTAGTGTAAGACAGCAGTTGTCTTTATTACGAGCGTGTAGTGTAAGACAGCAGTTGGTCTTTATTACGAGTGTGTAGTGTAAGACAGCAGTTGGTCTTTATTACGAGTGTGTAGTGTAAGACAGCAGTTGGTCTTTATTACGAGTGTGTAGTGTAAGACAGCAGTTGGTCTTCGTGAAGGCTTACTCAGCTCTGTAACAACTTCAGACAGTATTACCAAAGCTGGCTCCTCCTCAGGAAAATTAATGAATAGAAAAAGAAATAATAACAGACAAACACTATTATATAGAAAATAGAAAATATAAAACACTAAAATATGAAATATTAATCCTACATTAAAGAAAATGAAAAATGAAAAATATAAGTGATAACTGAATTCAACGCTAATTTAAAACTTGGGTGTCTGGTATTGGTGACACAGTGTTGTTGAAATCGTAGCCGTTGCTGATGATGGGGGAAGGGTCGCAGGTGTTGGTTACAACCCACTGGCTCGTTCTAGTGGCCGTAAGTAATCTTTCCCGATGACAGGAGATCAGGTTCTTGACCGCTGTAATGATGAGGGGTTATGTCCTGATTCTTCATACAAGTGCACAGGCAAGTAAATCCAATATGGGACGTCTGCAGGACGTTAGTCCGTCTCCTTCAATTTTACTTGTTGATTGACAGGTGACCCTCTATGTCATCCAAGCTGGAAAGATAGGCAGGTTACCCACTGCTTAAGAAATTACTCTCCATGATAAGTACAATACCTAAAAGACGTGGTGATTATTACAACAGTCAACTTAGAGCAAGACTGAAAGGACTAAGTTTATTATTGGTCAAAAGTGAAGCTTTCAAAAAATAAATCCACTAGAATACAAGGCAGGCATGTACTTACAGTAGTGTTGGG
The DNA here is from genome assembly GCF_038502225.1 of Cherax quadricarinatus. Taxonomy (NCBI): domain Eukaryota; kingdom Metazoa; phylum Arthropoda; class Malacostraca; order Decapoda; family Parastacidae; genus Cherax; species Cherax quadricarinatus. Next base: position 46,361,895 of record NC_091312.1, read on the forward strand.
AGCTGCGAGTCGAGTGATTTACTGTTTGACCAGAGCCCCACACGTCACCTTTCGGGGGGGGGGGTCGAAGAGGGAGGGGAAGGGATAGTGGGAGCTAGACTGACCCTACCTTAACAAGCAGCCGGAAGCCAAACTATCACTTTCGGGTTGGGGGAAAGAAGGTGGGAATAGCGGGTAGCCGGCAATGAAACTATTGTTACTATATACTCCCTCGCTACTCCTATCTACTGAACTTTTCCCTCACAGTCTTTATTACGAGCGTGTAGTGTAAGACAGCAGTTGGTCTTTATTACGAGTGTGTAGTGTAAGTCAGCAGTTGGTCTTTATTACGAGTGTGTAGTGTAAGACAGCAGTTGGTGTTTATTACGAGTGTGTAGTGTAAGACAGCAGTTGGTCTTTATTACGAGTGTGTAGTGTAAGACACCAGTTGGTCTTTATTACGAGTGTGTAGTGTAAGAGAGCAGTTGGTCTTTATTACGAGTGTGTAGTGTAAGACAGCAGTTGGTGTTTATTACGAGTGTGTAGTGTAAGACAGCAGTTGGTCTTTATTACGAGTGTGTAGTGTTAGACAGCAGTTGGTCTTTATTATGAGCGTGTAGTGTAAGAGAGCAGTTGGTCTTTATTACGAGTGTGTACTGTAAGACAGCAGTTGGTCTTTATTACGAGTGTGTAGTGTAAGACAGAAGTTGGTCTTTATTACGAGTGTGTAGTGTAAGACAGCAGTTGGTCTTTATTACGACCGTGTAGTGTAAGACAGAAGTTGGTCTTTATTACGAGTGTGTAGTGTAAGACAGCAGTTGGTCTTTATTACGAGTGTGTAGTGTAAGACAGCAGTTGGTCTTTATTACGAGCGTGTAGTGTAAGACAGCAGTTGGTCTTTATTACGAGTGTGTAGTGTAAGACAGAAGTTGGTCTTTATTACGAGTGTGTAGTGTAAGACAGAAGTTGGTCTTTATTACGAGTGTGTAGTGTAAGACAGCAGTTGGTCTTTATTACGAGCGTGTAGTGTAAGACAGCAGTTGGTCTTTATTACGAGTGTGTAGTGTAAAACAGCAGTTGGTCTTTATTACGAGTGTGTAGTATAAGACAGCAGTTGGTCTTTATTACGAGTGTGTAGTGTAAGACAGCAGTTGATCTTTATTACGAGTGTGTAGTGTAAGACAACAGTTGGTCTTTATTACGAGTGTGTAGTGTAAGACAACAGTTGGTTTTTATTACGAGTGTGTAGTGTAAGACAGCAGTTGGTCTTTATTACGAGTGTGTAGTGTAAGACAGCAGTTGGTCTTTATTACGAGTGTGTAGTGTAAGACAGCAGTTGCTCTTTATTACGAGTGTGTAGTGTAAGACAGAAGTTGGTCTTTATTACGAGTGTGTAGTGTAAGACAGCAGTTGGTCTTTATTACGAGTGTGTAGTGTAAGACAGCAGTTGGTCTTTATTACGAGCGTGTAGTGTAAGACAGCAGTTGGTCTTTATTACGAGTGTGTAGTGTAAGACAGCAGTTGGTCTTTATTACGAGTGTGTAGTGTAAGACAGCAGTTGGTCTTTATTACGAGTGTGTAGTGTAAGACAGCAGTTGGTCTTTATTACGAGTGTGTAGTGTAAGACAGCAGTTGGTCTTTATTACGAGTGTGTAGTGTAAGACAGCAGTTGGTCTTTATTACGAGCGTGTAGTGTAAGACAGCAGTTGGTCTTTATTACGAGTGTGTAGTGTAAGACAGCAGTTGGTCTTTATTACGAGTGTGTAGTGTAAGACAGCAGTTGGTCTTTATTACGAGTGTGTAGTGTAAGACAGCAGTTGGTCTTTATTACGAGTGTGTAGTGTAAGACAGCAGTTGGTCTTTATTACGAGTGTGTAGTTTAAGACAGCAGTTGGTCTTTATTACGAGTGTGTAGTGTAAGACAGCAGTTGGTCTTTATTACGAGTGTGTAGTGTAAGACAGCAGTTGGTCTTTATAACGAGTGTGTAGTGTAAGACAGCAGTTGGTCTTTATTACGAGTGTGTAGTGTAAGACAGCAGTTGGTCTTTATTACGAGTGTGTAGTGTAAGACAGCAGTTGGTCTTTATTACGAGTGTGTAGTGTAAGACAGCAGTTGGTCTTTATTACGAGTGTGTAGTGTAAGACAGCAGTTGGTCTTTATTACGAGTGTGTAGTGTAAGACAGCAGTTGGTCTTTATTACGAGTGTGTAGTGTAAGACAGCAGTTGGTCTTTATTACGAGTGTGTAGTTTAAGACAGCAGTTGGTCTTTATTACGAGTGTGTAGCGTAAGACAGCAGTTGGTCTTTATTACGAGTGTGTAGTGTAAGACAGCAGTTGGTCTTTATTACGAGTGTGTAGTGTAAGACAGCAGTTGGTCTTTATTACGAGTGTGTAGTGTAAGACAGCAGTTGGTCTTTATTACGAGTGTGTAGTGTAAGACAGCAGTTGGTCTTTATTACGAGTGTGTAGTGTAAGACAGCAGTTGGTCTTTATTACGAGTGTGTAGTGTAAGACAGCAGTTGGTCTTTATTACGAGTGTGTAGTGTAAGACAGCAGTTGGTCTTTATTACGAGTGTGTAGTGTAAGACAGCAGTTGGTCTTTATTACGAGTGTGTAGTTTAAGACAGCAGTTGGTCTTTATTACGAGTGTGTAGTGTAAGACAGCAGTTGGTCTTTATTACGAGTGTGTAGTGTAAGACAGCAGTTGGTCTTTATTACGAGTGTGTAGTGTAAGACAGCAGTTGGTCTTTATTACGAGTGTGTAGTGTAAGACAGCAGTTGGTCTTTATTACGAGTGTGTAGTGTAAGACAGCAGTTGGTCTTTATTACGAGTGTGTAGTGTAAGACAGCAGTTGGTCTTTATTACGAGTGTGTAGTGTAAGACAGCAGTTGGTCTTTATTACGAGTGTGTAGTGTAAGACAGCAGTTGGTCTTTATTACGAGTGTGTAGTGTAAGACAGCAGTTGGTCTTTATTACGAGTGTGTAGTGTAAGACAGCAGTTGGTCTTTATTACGAGTGTGTAGTGTAAGACAGCAGTTGGTCTTTATTACGAGTGTGTAGTGTAAGACAGCAGTTGGTCTTTATTACGAGTGTGTAGTGTAAGACAGCAGTTGGTCTTTATTACGAGTGTGTAGTGTAAGACAGCAGTTGGTCTTTATTACGAGTGTGTAGTGTAAGACAGCAGTTGGTCTTTATTACGAGTGTGTAGTGTAAGACAGCAGTTGGTCTTTATTACGAGTGTGTAGTGTAAGACAGCAGTTGGTCTTTATTACGAGTGTGTAGTGTAAGACAGCAGTTGGTCTTTATTACGAGTGTGTAGTGTAAGACAGAAGTTGGTCTTTATTACGAGTGTGTAGTGTAAGACAGCAGTTGGTCTTTATTACGAGTGTGTAGTGTAAGACAGCAGTTGGTCTTTATTACGAGTGTGTAGTGTAAGACAGCAGTTGGTCTTTATTACGAGTGTGTAGTTTAAGACAGCAGTTGGTCTTTATTACGAGTGTGTAGTGTAAGACAGCAGTTGGTCTTTATTACGAGTGTGTAGTGTAAGACAGCAGTTGGTCTTTATTACGAGTGTGTAGTGTAAGACAGCAGTTGGTCTTTATTACGAGTGTGTAGTGTAAGACAGCAGTTGGTCTTTATTACGAGTGTGTAGTGTAAGACAGCAGTTGGTCTTTATTACGAGTGTGTAGTGTAAGACAGCAGTTGGTCTTTATTACGAGTGTGTAGTGTAAGACAGCAGTTGGTCTTTATTACGAGTGTGTAGTGTAAGACAGCAGTTGGTCTTTATTACGAGCGTGTAGTGTAAGACAGCAGTTGGTCTTTATTACGAGTGTGTAGTGTAAGACAGCAGTTGGTCTTTATTTCGAGTGTGTAGTGTAAGACAGCAGTTGGTCTTTATTACGAGTGTGTAGTGTAAGACAGCAGTTGGTCTTTATTACGAGTGTGTAGTGTAAGACAGCAGTTGGTCTTTGTGAAGGCTTACTCAGCTCTGTAACAACTTCAGACAGTATTACCAAAACTGGCTCCTCCTCAAGAAAATTAATGAATACAAAAAGAAATAATAACAGACAAACACTATTATATAGAAAATATAAAATATAAAACACTTAAATATGAAATATTAATCCTACATTAAAGAAAATGAAAAATGAAAAACATAAGTGATAACTGAATTCAACGCTAATTTAAAACTTGGGTGTCTGGTGTTGGTGACACACTGTGTTGTTGAAATCGTAGCCGTTGCTGATGATGGGGGAAGGGTCGCAGGTGTTGGTTACAACCCACTGGCTCGTTCTAGTGGCCGTAAGTAATCTTTCCCGATGACAGGAGATCAGGTTCTCGACCGCTGTAATGAAGAGGGGTTATGTCCTGATTCTTCATACAAGTGCACAGGCAAGTAAATCCAATATGGGACGTCTGCAGGACGTTAGTCCGTCTCCTTCAATTTTACTTGTTGATTGACAGGTGACCCTCTATGTCATCCAAGCTGGAAAGATAGACAGGTTACCCACTGCTTAAGAAATCACTCTCCATGATAAGTACAATACCTAAAAGACGTGGTGATTATTACAACAGTCAACTTAGAGCAAGACTGAAAGGACTAAGTTTATTATTGGTCAAAAGTGAAGCTTTCAAAAAATAAATCCACTAGAATACAAGGCAGGCATGTACTTACAGTAGTGTTGGGAGCTGCGAGTCGAGTGATTTACTGTTTGACCAGAGCCCCACACGTCACCTTTCGGGGGGGGGGAAGAGGGAGGGGAAGGGATAGTGGGAGCTAGACTGACCCTACCTTAACAAGCAGCCGGCAGTGAAACTATCACTTTCGGGGTGGGGGAAAGAAGGTGGGAATAGCGGGAGCTTGACTTACCCTATCTTAACAAGTAGCCGGCAATGAAACTATTGTTACTATATACTCCCTCGCTACTCCTATCTACTGAACTTTTCCATCATAGTCTTTATTACGAGCGTGTAGTGTAAGACAGCAGTTGGTCTTTATTACGAGTGTGTAGTGTAAGTCAGCAGTTGGTCTTTATTACGAGTGTGTAGTGTAAGACAGCAGTTGGTGTTTATTACGAGTGTGTAGTGTAAGACAGCAGTTGGTCTTTATTACGAGTGTGTAGTGTAAGAACGCAGTTGGTCTTTATTACGAGCGTGTAGTGTAAGAGAGCAGTTGGTCTTTATTACGAGTGTGTAGTGTAAGACAGCAGTTGGTCTTTATTACGAGTGTGTAGTGTAAGACAGCAGTTGGTCTTTATTACGAGCGTGTAGTGTAAGACAGCAGTTGGTCTTTATTACGAGTGTGTAGTGTAAGACAGCAGTTGGTCTTTATTACGAGTGTGTAGTGTAAGACAGCAGTTGGTCTTTATTACGAGTGTGTAGTGTAAGACAGCAGTTGGTCTTTATTACGAGCGTGTAGTGTAAGACAGCAGTTGGTCTTTATTACGAGTGTGTAGTGTAAGACAGCAGTTGGTCTTTATTACGAGTGTGTAGTGTAAGACAGCAGTTGGTCTTTATTGCGAGTGTGTAGTGTAAGACAGCAGTTGATCTTTATTACGAGTGTGTAGTGTAAGACAGCAGTTGGTCTTTATTACGAGTGTGTAGTGTAAGACAGCAGTTGGTCTTTATTACGAGTGTGTAGTGTAAGACAGCAGTTGGTCTTTATTACGATTGTGTAGTGTAAGACAGCAGTTGGTCTTTATTACGTGTGTGTAGTGTAAGACAGAAGTTGGTCTTTATTACGAGTGTGTAGTGTAAGAGAGAAGTTGGTCTTTATTACGAGTGTGTAGTGTAAGACAGCAGTTGTCTTTATTACGAGCGTGTAGTGTAAGACAGCAGTTGGTCTTTATTACGAGTGTGTAGTGTAAGACAGCAGTTGGTCTTTATTACGAGTGTGTAGTGTAAGACAGCAGTTGGTCTTTATTACGAGTGTGTAGTGTAAGACAGCAGTTGGTCTTCGTGAAGGCTTACTCAGCTCTGTAACAACTTCAGACAGTATTACCAAAGCTGGCTCCTCCTCAGGAAAATTAATGAATAGAAAAAGAAATAATAACAGACAAACACTATTATATAGAAAATAGAAAATATAAAACACTAAAATATGAAATATTAATCCTACATTAAAGAAAATGAAAAATGAAAAATATAAGTGATAACTGAATTCAACGCTAATTTAAAACTTGGGTGTCTGGTATTGGTGACACAGTGTTGTTGAAATCGTAGCCGTTGCTGATGATGGGGGAAGGGTCGCAGGTGTTGGTTACAACCCACTGGCTCGTTCTAGTGGCCGTAAGTAATCTTTCCCGATGACAGGAGATCAGGTTCTTGACCGCTGTAATGATGAGGGGTTATGTCCTGATTCTTCATACAAGTGCACAGGCAAGTAAATCCAATATGGGACGTCTGCAGGACGTTAGTCCGTCTCCTTCAGTTTTACTTGTTGATTGACAGGTGACCCTCTATGTCATCCAAGCTGGAAAGATAGACAGGTTACCCACTGCTTAAGAAATTACTCTCCATGACAAGTACAATACCTAAAAGACGTGGTGATTATTACAACAGTCAACTTAGAGCAAGACTGAAAGGACTAAGTTTATTATTGGTCAAAAGTGAAGCTTTCAAAAAATAAATCCACTAGAATACAAGGCAGGCATGTACTTACAGTAGTGTTGGGAGCTGCGAGTCGAGTGATTTACTGTTTGACCAGAGCCCCACACGTCACCTTTCGGGGGGGGGGGTCGAAGAGGGAGGGGAAGGGATAGTGGGAGCTAGACTGACCCTACCTTAACAAGCAGCCGGAAGCCAAACTATCACTTTCGGGGTGGGGGAAAGAAGGTGGGAATAGCGGGTAGCCGGCAATGAAACTATTGTTACTATATACTCCCTCGCTACTCCTATCTACTGAACTTTTCCCTCACAGTCTTTATTACGAGCGTGTAGTGTAAGACAGCAGTTGGTCTTTATTACGAGTGTGTAGTGTAAGTCAGCAGTTGGTCTTTATTACGAGTGTGTAGTGTAAGACAGCAGTTGGTGTTTATTACGAGTGTGTAGTGTAAGACAGCAGTTGGTCTTTATTACGAGTGTGTAGTGTAAGACAGCAGTTGGTCTTTATTACGAGTGTGTAGTGTAAGAGAGCAGTTGGTCTTTATTACGAGTGTGTAGTGTAAGACAGCAGTTGGTGTTTATTACGAGTGTGTAGTGTAAGACAGCAGTTGGTCTTTATTACGAGTGTGTAGTGTAAGACAGCAGTTGGTCTTTATTATGAGCGTGTAGTGTAAGAGAGCAGTTGGTCTTTATTACGAGTGTGTACTGTAAGACAGCAGTTGGTCTTTATTACGAGTGTGTAGTGTAAGACAGAAGTTGGTCTTTATTACGAGTGTGTAGTGTAAGACAGCAGTTGGTCTTTATTACGAGCGTGTAGTGTAAGACAGAAGTTGGTCTTTATTACGAGTGTGTAGTGTAAGACAGCAGTTGGTCTTTATTACGAGTGTGTAGTGTAAGACAGCAGTTGGTCTTTATTACGAGCGTGTAGTGTAAGACAGCAGTTGGTCTTTATTACGAGTGTGTAGTGTAAGACAGCAGTTGGTCTTTATTACGAGTGTGTAGTGTAAGACAGCAGTTGGTCTTTATTACGAGTGTGTAGTGTAAGACAGCAGTTGGTCTTTATTACGAGTGTGTAGTGTAAGACAGCAGTTGGTCTTTATTACGAGTGTGTAGTGTAAGACAGCAGTTGGTCTTTATTACGAGTGTGTAGTGTAAGACAGCAGTTGGTCTTTATTACGAGTGTGTAGTGTAAGACAGCAGTTGGTCTTTATTACGAGTGTGTAGTGTAAGACAGCAGTTGGTCTTTATTACGAGTGTGTAGTGTAAGACAGCAGTTGGTCTTTATTACGAGTGTGTAGTGTAAGACAGCAGTTGGTCTTTATTACGAGTGTGTAGTGTAAGACAGCAGTTGGTCTTTATTACGAGTGTGTAGTGTAAGACAGCAGTTGGTCTTTATTACGAGTGTGTAGTGTAAGACAGCAGTTGGTCTTTATTACGAGTGTGTAGTGTAAGACAGCAGTTGGTCTTTATTACGAGTGTGTAGTGTAAGACAGCAGTTGGTCTTTATTACGAGTGTGTAGTGTAAGACAGCAGTTGGTCTTTATTACGAGTGTGTAGTGTAAGACAGCAGTTGGTCTTTATTACGAGTGTGTAGTGTAAGACAGCAGTTGGTCTTTATTACGAGTGTGTAGTGTAAGACAGCAGTTGGTCTTTATTACGAGTGTGTAGTGTAAGACAGCAGTTGGTCTTTATTACGAGTGTGTAGTGTAAGACAGCAGTTGGTCTTTATTACGAGTGTGTAGTGTAAGACAGCAGTTGGTCTTTATTACGAGTGTGTAGTGTAAGACAGCAGTTGGTCTTTATTACGAGTGTGTAGTGTAAGACAGCAGTTGGTCTTTATTACGAGTGTGTAGTGTAAGACAGCAGTTGGTCTTTATTACGAGTGTGTAGTGTAAGACAGCAGTTGGTCTTTATTACGAGTGTGTAGTTTAAGACAGCAGTTGGTCTTTATTACGAGTGTGTAGTGTAAGACAGCAGTTGGTCTTTATTACGAGTGTGTAGTGTAAGACAGCAGTTGGTCTTTATTACGAGTGTGTAGTGTAAGACAGCAGTTGGTCTTTATTACGAGTGTGTAGTGTAAGACAGCAGTTGGTCTTTATTACGAGTGTGTAGTGTAAGACAGCAGTTGGTCTTTATTACGAGTGTGTAGTGTAAGACAGCAGTTGGTCTTTATTACGAGTGTGTAGTGTAAGACAGCAGTTGGTCTTTATTACGAGTGTGTAGTGTAAGACAGCAGTTGGTCTTTATTACGAGTGTGTAGTGTAAGACAGCAGTTGGTCTTTATTACGAGTGTGTAGTGTAAGACAGAAGTTGGTCTTTATTACGAGTGTGTATTGTAAGACAGCAGTTGGTCTTTATTTTAAGACAGCAGTTGGTCTTTATTACGAGTGTGTAGTGTAAGACAGCAGTTGGTCTTTATTACGAGTGTGTAGTGTAAGACAGCAGTTGGTCTTTATTACGAGTGTGTAGTGTAAGACAGCAGTTGGTCTTTATTACGAGTGTGTAGTGTAAGACAGCAGTTGGTCTTTATTACGAGTGTGTAGTGTAAGACAGCAGTTGGTCTTTATTACGAGTGTGTAGTGTAAGACAGCAGTTGGTCTTTATTACGAGTGTGTAGTGTAAGACAGCAGTTGGTCTTTATTACGAGTGTGTAGTGTAAGACAGCAGTTGGTCTTTATTACGAGTGTGTAGTAAGACAGCAGTTGGTCTTTATTACGAGTGTGTAGTAAGACAGCAGTTGGTCTTTATTACGAGTGTGTAGTGTAAGACAGCAGTTGGTCTTTATTACGAGTGTGTAGTGTAAGACAGCAGTTGGTCTTTATTACGAGTGTGTAGTGTAAGACAGCAGTTGGTCTTTATTACGAGTGTGTAGTGTAAGACAGCAGTTGGTCTTTATTACGAGTGTGTAGTGTAAGACAGCAGTTGGTCTTTATTACGAGTGTGTAGTGTAAGACAGCAGTTGGTCTTTATTACGAGTGTGTAGTGTAAGACAGCAGTTGGTCTTTATTACGAGTGTGTAGTGTAAGACAGCAGTTGGTCTTTATTACGAGTGTGTAGTGTAAGACAGCAGTTGGTCTTTATTACGAGTGTGTAGTGTAAGACAGCAGTTGGTCTTTATTACGAGTGTGTAGTGTAAGACAGCAGTTGGTCTTTATTACGAGTGTGTAGTGTAAGACAGCAGTTGGTCTTTATTACGAGTGTGTAGTGTAAGACAGCAGTTGGTCTTTATTACGAGTGTGTAGTGTAAGACAGCAGTTGGTCTTTATTACGAGTGTGTAGTGTAAGACAGCAGTTGGTCTTTATTACGAGTGTGTAGTGTAAGACAGCAGTTGGTCTTTATTACGAGTGTGTAGTGTAAGACAGCAGTTGGTCTTTATTACGAGTGTGTAGTGTAAGACAGCAGTTGGTCTTTATTACGAGTGTGTAGTGTAAGACAGCAGTTGGTCTTTATTACGAGTGTGTAGTGTAAGACAGCAGTTGGTCTTTATTACGAGTGTGTAGTGTAAGACAGCAGTTGGTCTTTATTACGAGTGTGTAGTGTAAGACAGCAGTTGGTCTTTATTACGAGTGTGTAGTGTAAGACAGCAGTTGGTCTTTATTACGAGTGTGTAGTGTAAGACAGCAGTGGTCTTTATTACGAGTGTGTAGTGTAAGACAGTCTTTATTACGAGTGTGTAGTTTAAGACAGCAGTTGGTCTTTATTACGAGTGTGTAGTGTAAGACAGCAGTTGGTCTTTATTACGAGTGTGTAGTGTAAGACAGCAGTTGGTCTTTATTACGAGTGTGTAGTGTAAGACAGCAGTTGGTCTTTATTACGAGTGTGTAGTGTAAGACAGCAGTTGGTCTTTATTCTTGTGATGGATGAATGACTTGTTTGATTTTATATTAACCTGGGACAGTCTTAACATTACTTCTGCTGCTGCTGCTACTACTACTACTACTACTACTACTACTACTACTATTAATATTGCTTCTTCTACTAAAAGTACTATTGCTACTACTGCTACTACTATTGCCACTATCACTACTGGTAGTGTTATTACTACTACTATTGCTACGGCTGCAATCTCAATTACTGCTACTACAATTATTGCTTTTGCTACTACTACTACTATTACTGGTAATACTATTACTGACTCACTCAACTGGGTTTAGCGCCTGGTTTTGTTTATAATAATAATGTCACTACTACTATTACTACTTCTACTACTGATAGAACTATTAGTGCTACTGTTACTTCTACTATTGCAACTACTATTTCTTCTACTATTGCAACTACTATTTCTTCTACTATTGCAACTACTATTTCTTCTACTATTGCAACTACTATTTCTTCTACTATTGCAACTACTATTTCTTCTACTACTACTAATGCTACTAGGACTACTACTGATAATAATAATAATAATAATAATAATAATAATAATAATAATAATAATAATAATAATAATAATAATAATAATAGGAAGAAGAAGAAGAAGAAGAAGAAGAAGAATCATAATTATAATAATAATAACAGTAATAATAATAATAATTAATAATAATAATAGGTGGTGAGGGCCTAGCCAATGAGGATAAAATATATTATTGGACTTACTATCCTGGAGGTTCAGTAACACTTACTATCCTGGAGGGTCAGTAACGCTTACTATCTTTGAGAGTCAGTAATACTTACTATCCTGAAGGGTCAGTAACACTTACTATCCTGGAGGGTCAGTAATACTTACTGTCCTGGATGGTCAGTAACACTTACTATCCTGAAGGGTCAGTAACACTTACTATCCTGGAGGGTTATTAACACTTGCTATCCTGGAGGGTCAGTAACACTTACTATCTTGGAGGGTCAGTAACACTTACTATCCTGGAGGGCCAGTAACACTTACTATCCTGGAGGGTCAGTAACACTTGCTATCCTGGAGGGTCAGTAACACTTACTATCTTGGAATGTCAGTAACACTTACTATCCTGAAGGGTCAGTAACACTTACTATCCTGGAGGGTTATTAACACTTACTATCCTGGAGGGTCAGTAACACTTACTATCTTGGAGGGTCAGTAACACTTACTATCCTGGAGGGTCAGTAACACTTACTATCCTGGAGGGTCAGTAACACTTGCTATCCTGGAGGGTCAGTAACACTTACTATCTTGGAGGGTTAGTAACACTTACTATCCTGGAGGGTCAGTAACACTTACTATCTTGGAGGGTCAGTAACACTTACTATCTTGGAGGGTCAGTAACACTTACTATCTTGGAGGGTCAGTAACACTTACTATCCTGAAGGGTCAGTAACACTTACTATCTTGGAGGGTCAGTAACACTTACTATCTTGGAGGGTCAGTAACACTTACTGTCCTGGAGGGTCAGTAACACTTACTATCCTGAAGGGTCAGTAACGCTTACTATCCTGGAGGGCCATTAACACTTACTATCCTGGAGAGTCAGTAACATTTACTGTCCTGGAGGGTCAGTAATATTTACTATCCCAGAGAGTCAGTAACACCTACTATCCCGGATGGTCAGTAACACTTACTATCCCGGTCAGTAACATTTACTATCCCTGAGGGTCAGTAAAACCTACTATTCCGGACGGTCAGTAACACTATCCCGGAGAGTCTCTAACACTTACTATCCCGGAGGATCAGTAATACTTACTATCCCGGAGAGTCAGTAACACCTACTGTCCCGGAGGGTCATTAACACTTACTCTCCTGGAGGGCCAGTAACATTTACTATCCTGAAGGGTCAGTAACACTTACTATCCCAGAGGATCAGTAGCACCTACTATCCCGGAGACAGGGCCGGATTTATAAAGGGGCAAAGGAGGCAACTGCTCCCTTCCCCCCTACCAGAGGGGCCCCAGACAAAGAACTTCCTTTGTAACAAAATGTAATAATAAAAAACTAGTTTAATTAATAAAAGGAATTAACAAAGTGTGTGGAGAATCAGAAAATAGAAAAAAGGATGCCCCCTATCCCCTCTCCCTTTGAATAACTTGGCTTAACTATTTATGGTTAGCATCAATTTAGAGGTAAATGAGGCCATGAGGTCAGAGGTTACTAGGGCGCACACATGCACGTGTGTTTGTGTGTGCATGTGTGTCTGTATCTGTGTGTGTGAGGTAGCTATGGATTTGATTGGCTATGTCGACCTCTGGTTAGTGTCAGTGTAGCGGTCAATGACCAACGAGTCAATTAGTGGCCTGGGGCTATATATGTGTCTGTGTGTGTTCGTCGACCGCTTTTAGTGCTAGGCAATGGTGTGGGGTAATGGTGTCCGTGTTTTAGATTTGTGTGTTGCTCACAAAGGTTTGCTATATATCATCGTTTTGTAATTACAAATCAAGATAGTAAAGGTGATGAATCACCACAACCATATTCTACAGATATTTCTGTAGACATGATTCAGACCCAGCCATGTGGTTTCCTGTCAGAGAAAAGCATGTGTCCTTTTGGTCAACTGCCACCAAATGTCAAAACAAAACTGATTCTGACTCGTACTCAGAATTTCGACGCTATTATCAGTCAGGTCAGGGCAAGCTGGACAGGCATTGTCGTCATTTCAAGAATTCCATGTTTTACTTTATTCAGAATAATGGTGAGCAACATTTGAGAAAGTCGCTCCTGTACAGCCCATCAAAGGGTGATGTTTATTGTTTTTTTTGTACTCTGATGTCCAGCGGATGTGACAGGTTTTCCAGCAAGGATGGCTTTAATGACTGCAAAAAAGCAGAGGAAAAAAATAAAATTTCATGAAAAAAGTCAAGGTCACCGAAATTCTGTGCTAAAGTTTAATCTTCGATGTAAGAACTCATCTCATGTTGATAGGCAGTTGGAGAAACAAGTACATGAAAGCAAGAAATACTGGTGTTAAGTATTGCGCAGTGTTGTGGCAGTGACAGTCTTTTTAGCTGAGAGAGGCCTGGCATTTACGGATAATGAAGAGATCATAGGATCCTAGCATGATGGACACTTTTAGGAATCATGGAACTTATTTGCACAAATTTATCCATTTCTGATGTGACACCTGAAAGAATCTGGAAATCCTGGAAGTGGTAAGCACTCATACTTATCACCAACAATCTACGAAGAAATTATTCTGCTGATGGCAAAATATGTTCGGAATTATGTTGTGACAAACCTGGCTCATGTTGACCAGCTAACAGTGATTGTGCGATATGTCGTTTCTGGAAAGCCGGTAGAAAGATTTTTAACTTTCCTGAAGACTAGTTCTCACAAGACTGAAGTACTGACTGCATCTCTGATAAAATTTCTAGAAAAAGAAGGTATTAATTTTGAAGATTGCAGAGGGCAGTCCTACAACAATGCCAATAATATGTCCGGTTGCTACACAGGAACGCAGACAAGACTTAAAAATAAGAACTCAGCAGCAGTTTTTATTCCTTGTGCTGCTCACTCACTGAATGTTGTAAGACAGGCTGCTGCTACTGCTGTGTGGAAGCTGTTAGTTATTTTGGCTTTATACAGAGCTTATACCTCTTTTTTTTCTGCGTCAACACGCAGATGGGCAAATCTAATGAAGTCTCTGGATGGAAAGAAAAGAGCACTAACTGTGAAGTCTCTCTTTCAGGCACTCGTTGGCCAACAAGAGCTGATGCTACTGAAGCCCATGTACATGGATACAACTCTATTCAAAATGCCATCAGAGACACTGAGAGTGACTTGGAGCAAACACCCGAAGCAAGACATGAGCCTCAGGCATTGGGAGACAAAATGGGTTGTCTTGAAACTGCTTTGATTGCTAAGATCTGGAACATAATCTGTATACGGTTCAACAGTGCAAGCAAAGTTTTCCAAGATCTTGACGTTGACCTGAAAAAAAGTGGTGGATTTAATTGATTCTCTAGAAAGGTTTCTGAAATCAATTCGAGATAGGTATGAAGAGCTGGAAATGGATGTTAGGAACACCTGTGGCAACACAGACTACAAATCAACTACAAGCAGACAAAGAAAGAGAATCAAGCAATATGATGCAAACCCAACATCAGTCTCAGAGTAAGTTGTACTGTCTCTCTGAGAAAAATTGAGATGTGAAACTCTCAATGTCATTTTAGATCAGTTGTATGTTGCCTTACAACACAACGCAGGGTAGCATACCAAGTAGTGTATGACAGGTTCAATGTAATAGCCAACTTATGCAGTCTACCTGATGCAGAGATAAAAAAAAGTGAGGCTAAGAAACATATCAGTGTTTACCTTCAAGACTATAGTTGTGTGTTTGTTGAGGAAAGTGTCTGGTTTGCAGCCTCTGCTAAGCTCAGGTCATGTCTCACTCCATCTCAACAGGCAGTTTTACTACATGATGAAAGGCTTGCTGATACCTTTACAGGTGTTAATGTAGACCTTAGAATATATTTGAGCATGATGGTCACTAGTTGTTTGGGAGAAAGGTCGTTCAGCAAATTGGCACTGGTGATTATCAAATGGTATACAATACTGACAGGTTGGTAGATAAGACACATGGGCAACATTTAGGCAACTTTATTCCGAAACGTTTCGCCTACACAGTCGGCTTCTTCAGTCGAGCACAGAAAGTAGGCGGGAGCAGTAGAGATGTGAAGACGATGTAATCAGTCCATCACCCTTGAAGTCGTAGATTTGAGGTTGTCAGTCCCTCCCGCCTACTTTCTGTACTCGATTGAAGAAGCCGACTGTGTAGGCGAAACGTTTCGGAATAAAGTTGCCTAAATGTTGCCCATGTGTCTTATCTACCAAATTGGCACTGGTAAAGAATTATCTGAGAACGACAGTAACCCAAGAAAGACTAAGTGCTGTGTGCCTATTGGGTGTTGAGAGCAGTGTCCTCAAGAAGATACAGTCTAATGAGTTAGTTAAAGATTTGGCAGATGCTACGTGTAGAAAGAAAGACTTTCTGTACATACTGCAGTGTGATCATGTGATGCATAAATGTGATTTATGGTTTGCTAATTCCAATTACTTATGTAATGTTTGATTTGTAAATTTGGTGATTTGCTGCAGAATGGAAAGATTATGCAAGAAATTTACTTATCCTAGTCTAATGACTTCAAAAGTGTATATATGTATGAATTGGGGTAAATTTGTATGTAAAGTGTAAATATGTATGTATTTATGTATTTATATTATTTAGTGTGAATACAATAATATACAGCAGTATGTAAACATCACTACTAGAAAGTCAGCTGATTTATTCAATAAATCATACTAAATTGAGAGAATTTTTTTTTTTAGAAATTTTATGATCATATTAAAATTCAATATTTTTTTTATATGATAGATTACACTAAACTATTTGTAGTTAACTTTTATAGAGAAATTCAATTTTTAGACTTGTGTTATCTTAGCCAGGCAACATATACTTTTTATTCTTACTTTTTACATTTTATACATTCCCTGTGAAATTATTATTATATAATTTTTTTTCATGGGCATAAATTTTTTGCATCAGTACAGTTTTTGTTTTCATCGGTATAAATTTCTCTTTTAATGTTGTCCTATCTCCTTTGATGCATTTTTATATATTTTTTCCTAGAACTTCTGCACCAAAGATATGAATAAACACAGGTTAGATATTATAATTATGATGGGGGGGGGGGTTGCATGATTTTACTAAAGTGTCCTGGAGGTGCACTACCATAACAAGGTAAATTAACTAAAAAGTAAAAAAAAAACGTGAAGAACCCTTTCTTGGCCGTTATAAGCTGACCTATCGTAATAGGATTAATTTTTACAAAAGAAGAAAGAAGGATTGAATTAATTTCTTTCTTGAAGTTACACGGTTTTGAGTTATTCCTCTTATAAATTACATTAACTTAAATGTCTAGTTGGTCAGTCGGCCCATTAGCAAATTATTATATAAAAAATATATATAGACAGATACCGAAAGTATGACACCAAAGACATAAATAAATACACATTGGTAATTATTATATACTGTAGATGGAATATATTGCAAACTGAAAATTATAGTCAAAGATATTCTTAAAGTCAATAAAATTTAGAAAAATAAAATCAGACGTCTTCTTCGAAACCTAACTTTTTTTTTTTTTTGGAAAACTGCTGTTTATCATTTATCTTAGTTCATTTCTTATTTGTAATTCAATTTAATTTCCATGTTGAGGGCCCCCCAAACCTAAAGTGCCTCGTCCCTGCCTGAAATGTCAGCAACACTTACTATCCCTCCGGGTCAGTAACACTGCCCCGGAGGATCAGTAGCACTTACTATCCTGGAAGGTCAGTAACACAGGATCACCCCAGAGTCACTGTGTCAATCTTATTTCCACTGAGATCTTTGATCCTCTTTCCCAGGATGCGACCCATCGTGTTTACCTAAAACTCTGGTATCTTCTGGCTGCTAAGTGGAGTGAGCGAAGCCTGCAGGTACAAAGGAGACATGCGCAACTTCTCCACTTCTGCTGGAGTCGATCTCAGGTCTTTCAGATGTGAGTAGAAAACGATACTTCTTGAGCCACTAGCCATGTTGACTTTATAAAGGTCATAAGCCCTAAATCCATCTACAATCTATAATCAAGGATACTTTATTAAGAAAATGAAATAAACTCTCCTTGTGTATACACAGTATATACAACCCTCGAAGTATACAAGTTTTCAGGCGATAAATAACTCAAGGATAAAATAATTATTATTTATTTACAAACGTTATATACAGATATGCTCCAATATTTACAAAACGTCTCATAACGAGGTAAATACCTGGGATAAGATATACAATATAAATTAAAACAGAAGATACCTGTATCCTCAACGCGGTGACGATCTGCCTTAGGAGACTAAGCTAGTTGTTTAGGTTGCTTCTGACTTTTGTAGGGAAAGTAGACCTTTTACCTTGTGGAGCATCGATATAAAATAATTTTCATAAGGTAAACAAAATGTGTTTAGTAGTTTTTAGATTTCTGTAGTTTACCGGCTTCTACTTGAAGTCGTTAGAGGATATTTTCATGTTTTCTTGGGAAGTGGAGGCCACATCATCGACTTAAACCTTTCCATGACGGAAAGTGTCGCTTTGTAGCACTCAGTACTCTATCAAAACTTGTTCAGCTGTCATTAAGGACGCTTTCAATCAAGATATGTCCAGACACACCACCCAAGTTGATCACGTCCACTAATCAGGAGGTCGGCCAAAACCATTTATCATTTCTTTCTTCCTTGCTTGCAGTTCCACCGCTCTTGGTGGCAGGTATGTTAGGGTTTCTCAGTTGATGCAGTTGCTGCGCTGTGTCGCTGTCGCTGTTAATGATATCCTGAATGCTAGTGGGAAAATGGAAAGACTCAGGTCTGGATTCTCCTTCATTCTGCTGTCTCAGTTGGAGGTTGCTGACGGCAAAAGTCCGTAATGCTTGGGGAAGATCCCCATTTTGATTTCTATTACTTGACAGCCGTCGGCTATGTTGCTGGAGGCTGGGCACAGGCCCGCCAGGAATGAAGGGCACTGGCACCCATAAGGATCCATCTTGTTTACTAAACGACCGGGTGTTTCCCACGTTGTTGTCGTGACTAGGATTTTGGCTTGTAGACAACTGTGATCGGGCTGATGCTTTGAGCAGAACTGTTTGTTGGTCTCTGAAGAAGTTATCACTGATGATTTTGTCAAATTTACCATTCTCAACGCTGTGTTGCTGTCCCTGCGATGCAATTACTGGGTTCCCAAGAGTCGAGTCATCGCCTACACGTGTTACTGAGATTAGCTTTGACGCCCGAAAGCTGGCTGGAGTACTTGGAGAATGCTTTTCCTGAGCAGCATGAGTGGGACGCACAGTGGGCGGCAAGTCAGGTGGACTAGGCTGGAACCCCCTGTTTAAAAATGCTGCTGGAGTCGGGTTTACCAATACAGCCTTAGTGAGAAGATTTTGTTTAGTGTTAAATACGGGAGATAAGCTAGACTGTGGCCGCCTAGCGGTGATTCCGACGTGAAACTTGCCTTGGTGAGGTCGGTCTTGTACTTGGTTGTTGTCGAAACCAGTGTTGTCGTCCTGGAACGAGAAGGGCACAGTAGGTGCCGGAGATAACAGAGGTGGCTGCGGCACGCTCTGAGGCACAAGCCAGGGTGTCACCACTTCATCAGGCACACCCTCAAAAGCGGTCTTACCACCCTGGGAAAGGGGATTTTGGCCGCTACTGAATTTCACATCAATAAGCGTCTGAACAACTTCGTCTCTGAACGGAGAGGTGCCAGGAATTTTTACGTTGTTGGTCTGGCCGACAGGATCACTGACACCGAAGTTGTCGATGATGAGGACGTCGCCATCGTCCACCTTCGAGAACTCTGGTGTTGAAATTTTGAGGCTGTCGCTGTGGGAGTGGAAGCCTTCTGGTGCGGGGTTGCCGGGCAGAAACCATGGAGGGAACTTGTACAGCCATGAGTTAGGGGGAGAGTTAGAAGAGGAAGGAGAACTTTTGGCTCCTGTAACGAGAAAAATAATATGGTAGGTTTTCTACACACTTTCGCTGATAAACAAATAAAAAAAACAGAACTAATTTTGATCTACATAGGAGTGAATAATATATATATATATATATATATATATATATATATATATATATATATATATATATATATATATATATATATATATATATATATATAAATACAGGAGAATATATCCCGGCATATACGACACGCATGGCTTATTCCCCATGGACATAAGAGGAAATTTATGACAGTCACATAAAGTAAGAGTTTTATCAACCAGACACAAATACACAGATGCACCCACGCGCCCACGCGCGCGGACACACACACACACACACACACACACACACACACACACACACACACACACACACACACACACACACACACACACACACACACACACACACACACACACATACACACATATGCAAACAAACACACTCACGCCCATACAGGAATATGCAGTACCAGTTTGGAACCCACACCTGGTCAAGCATGTCAAGAAATTCGAGAAAGTACAAAGGTTTGTAACAAGATTAGTCCAGGAGCTAAGGGGCATGTCCTACGAGGAGAGGTTAAGGGAAATCCACCTGAGGACAGGAGGGACAGGGGGGACATGATAACGACATATTAAATACTGAGAGGAACTGACAAGCTGGATAGAGACAGGATGTTCCAGAAATGGGACACAGCAACAAGGGGGTCACAGTTAAAAGTTGAAGACTTCGATGAGTCAAAGGGATGTTAGGACGCATTTCATCAGTCACAGAGTTCACAGGAAGTGGAATAGTCTGGAGAGTGATGAAGTGGAGGCAGGATCCATACGTAGCTTTGAGAAGCGGTACAATATAGCTCATGGAGCAGAGAGGCGGGTCCAGGAGCTATGAATCGACCCCTACAACCTCATTTGGGTGAGTACAATTAGGTAAGTTCACACATGCACACACACACAGTAGTAGCGATCAGTGAAGAGGCGGGGCCAGGAGCTATGAATCAACCTCTGCAACCACAAATACTTTAGTACAAACGAGTGAGTACAGCCATCCCACACATGGGACACAGCAACAAGGAATCACAGCTGGAAGTGAAAAAGTCAGATGAGTCACAGGGATGTTAGGAAGCATTTCTTGAGTCAGTGAGTTGTCAGGAAGTGGAACAATCTGGAGGGTGATGTGGTAGAGGCAGAATCCACACATAGCTTTAAGAAGAGGCACGATAAAGAGCAAACTAAGTAGCGTTTAGCGAAGAGGCGATACCAGGAGCTGTTATTCGACCCCTGCAACCACAAATAGGTGATCATACTTCCACCCCCCCTCCCCCCCACACACACAGAGCACGGTGTCTTATCAACAAGTGCCTTTGAGAAAATGATCACACACGCACACACACAGACACACACACACACACACACACACACACACACACACACACACACACACACACACACACACACACAGAGCACGGTGTCTTATCAATAAGTGCCTTTGAGAAAATAATCACACACGCACACACACAGACACACACACACACACGCACACACACACACACACACACACACACACACATACACACACACACACACACACACACACACACATACACACACACACACACACACACATACACACCCACACACACACACACACACAAACCTCCTGGAGTTTTTTGACAAGGTAACGGAAGTAAGACACGAGAGAGAGGGGTGGGATGACTGCATTTTCTTGGACTGCAAGAAAGCCTTCGACACAGTTCCTCACAAGAGATTAGTGCTGAAGCTAGAGGATCAGGCACGTATAACAGGAAGGGCACTGCAATGGATCAGAGAATATCTGACAGAGAGGCAACAATGAGTCATGGTATGAGATGAGGTATCACAATGGGCACCTGTGAAGAGCGGGGTTACACAGGGGTCATTAACAAGACCAATGCTGTTTTTGGTATATGTGAATGACATGACGGAAGGGATAGATTCAGAAGTGTCCCTGTTTGCAGATGATGTGAAGTTAATGAAAAGAATTAAATCAGACTAGGACCAGGCAGGACTCCAAAGAGACCTGGACAGGCTGGACACGTAGTCCAGCAATTGGCTACTCGAATTCAACTCAGCCAAATGCAAAGTCATGAAGATCGGAGAAGGGAAAAGAAGACCGCAGACAGAGTATAGACTAGGTGGCCAAAGACTGCAAATCTCTCTCAAGGAGAAAGATCCTGGGGTGAGTATAATATCGAGCACGTCTCCGGAAGCACACATCAACCAGATAACTGCAGCAGCATATGGGCGCCTGGCAAACCTAAGAACAGCGTTCCGATACCTCAGTAAGGAATCGTTCAGGACACCGTACACCGTGTACGTCAGGCTCATACTGGAGTATGCAGCACCAGTTTGGTACCCACACCTGGTCGAGCACGTCAAGAAATTAGAGAAAGTGCAAAGGTTTGCAACATGGCTACTTCCAGAGCT
This sequence comes from Cherax quadricarinatus, assembly GCF_038502225.1. Lineage (NCBI taxonomy): Eukaryota > Metazoa > Arthropoda > Malacostraca > Decapoda > Parastacidae > Cherax > Cherax quadricarinatus. The sequence continues at coordinate 46,383,372 of NC_091312.1, forward strand.
AAGGGAACTGTCCTACGAAGAAAGGTTAAGGGAAATCGGTCTGACGACACTGGAGGACAGGAAGGTTAGGGAAGACATGATAACGACATACAAAATTTTGCGAGGTATAGATAAGGTGGACAGAGACAGGATGTTCCAGAGATGGAACACAGAAACAAGGGGTCACAATTGGAAGTTGAAGACTCAGATGAGTCAAAGGGATGTTATGAAGTATTTCTTCAGTCACAGAGTTGCCAGGAAGTGGAACATTCTGGAAAGTGAGGTATTAAAGGCAGGAAGCATACATAGCTTTAAGATGAGGTATGATAAAGCTCATGGAGCAAGGAGAGAGAGAACCTATTAGCGCTCATTGAAGAGGCGGGGCCAAGAGCTGAGTCTCGACCGCTGCAACTACAATTAGGTGAGTACATACACACACACACACACACACACACACACACATGAAGAACCCAAACGTAGCTTTAAGAAGAGGTATGATAAAGCTCATGGAGCACAAAGAGTGACCCAGTAGCGCCCAGTGAAGAGGCGGGGCCAGCAGCTATGAATCGACCCCTGCAACCACAACTAGGTGGGTACAACTAGGTGAGTGCACACACACACGCACACACACACACACGCACACACACACACACACACACACACACACACACACAGTGGCATGAAAGAGTAAAAGAAGCATCACCGGACATCATAGCTCTCACAGAAACCAAGCTTACAGGTATGATAACAGATGCCATCTTTCCAACGGGATACCAAATCCTGAGGAAAGACAGAGGGAACAGGGGGGGTGGAGGAGTGGCGTTGCTGATCAAAAATCGCTGGAATTTTGATGAGCTGGAGAGAGGAGATAGCGGAGAAGAAAGTGATTACATAGTGGGAACACTTCACTCTGGAGGTCCCAAGGTGGTAATAGCAGTGATGTATAACCCACCACAGAACAGCAGGAGGCCAAGGCAAGAGTACGACGAGAGCAATAGAGCGATGGTTGACACACTGGCTAGAGTGGCCAGAAGAGCTCATGCATGCAGGGCAAAGCTCCTGATCATGGGTGACTTTAACCACAAGGAGATCGATTGGGAGAACTTGGACCCACATGGGGGCCAAGATACATGGAGGGCTAAGATGATGGAGGTGGTACTGGAGAACTTCATGTACCAACACGTAAGGGACACTACAAGAGAGAGAGGAGAGGATGAACCAGCAAGGCTGGACTTAGTATTCACCTTCAGTAGTGCAGATATCGAGGACATCACATATGAAAGACCCCTTGGGGCCAGTGACCATGTGGTTTTAAGCTTCGAATACACAGTAGAGCTACAAGTGGAGGGAGAAGCAGGAAGGCCAGGACGAATGAAGCCAAACTACAAGAAAGGGGACTACACAGGAATGAGGAACTACCTGAACGGGGTTCAGTGGGACAGAGAACTGGCAGGGAAGCCAGTTAATGAGATGATGGAATATGTAGCAACAAAATGCAAGGAGGCTGAGGAGAGGTTTGTACCCAAGGGTAACAGGATTAATGAAAAAGCCAGGATGAGCCCATGGTTTACCCAAAGGTGCAGGGAGGCAAAAACCAAGTGTGCTAGGGAATGGAAGAAATATAGAAGGCAAAGGACCCAGGAGAATAAGGAGAACAGTCGTAGAGCCAGAAACGAATATGCACAGATAAGAAGGGAGGCCCAAAGACAATATGAAAATGACAAATCTGACCCGAAACTGTTGTACAGCCACATCAGGAGGAAAACAACAGTCAAGGACCAGGTAATCAGGCTAAGGAAGGAAGGAGGAGAGACAACAAGAAATGACCGTGAAGTATGTGAAGAACTCAACAAGAGATTCAAAGAAGTGTTCACAGAGGAGACAGAAGGGACTCCAGAAAGACGGAGAGGTGGGGCACACCACCAAGTGCTGGACACAGTGCACACAACCGAGGAAGAAGTGAAGAGGCTTCTGAGGAGCTAGATACCTCAAAGGCAATGGGGCCACATAACATCTCCCCATGGGTATTGAGAGAGGGAGCAGAGGCGATGTGTACCCCTAACAACAATATTCAATACATCTATCGAAACGGAGATTTCCTGAGGCATGGAAGACAGCAAATGTAGTCCCAATCTTTAAAAAAGGAGAGACATGAAGATACAGACCAGTGTCACTGACATGTATAGTATGCAAAATCATGGAGAAGATTATCAGGAGAAGAGTGGTGGCTAGAAAGGAATGATCTCATCAACAGCAGCCAACATGGTTTCAGGGACGGGAAATCCTGTGTCACAAACCTACTGGAGTTCTATGACATGGTGACAGCAGTAAGACAAGAGAGAGAGGGGTGGGTGGATTGCATTTTCTTGGACTGCAAGAAGGCGTTTGACACAGTTCCACACAAGAGATTGGTGCAAAAACTGGAGGACCAAGCAGGGATAACAGGGAAGGCACTACAATGGATCAGGGAATACTTGTCAGGAAGACAGCAGCGAGTCATGGTACGTGGCGAGGTGTCAGAGTGGGCACCTGTGACCAGCGGGGTCCCGCAGGGGTCAGTCCTAGGACCAGTGCTGTTTCTGGTATTTGTGAACGACATGACGGAAGAATAGACTCTGAGGTGTCCCTGTTTCAGATCGTGAAGTGATGAGAAGAATACACTCGATCGAAGACCAGGCAGAACTACAAAGGGATCTGGACAGGCTGCAGACCTGGTCCAGCAATTGGCTCCTGGAGTTCAATCCCACCAAGTGCAAAGTCATGAAGATTGTGGAAGGGCAAAGAAGGCCGCAGACGGAGTAACCAGAGACTACAAACACTCAAGGAAAAAGATCTTGGGGTGAGTTAACACCAGGCACATCTCCTGAAGCGCACATCAACCAAATAAGGCATATGGGCGCCTGCAAACCTCAGAACAGCAGACATCTTAATAAGGAGTCATTCAGGACCCTGTACACCGTGTATGTTAGGCCCATATTGGAGTATGCGGCACCAGTTTGGAACCCACACCTAGCCAAGCACGTGAAGAAACTAGAGAAAGTGCAAATGCAACAAGACTAGTCCCAGAGCTAAGAGGTATGTCCTACGAGGAGAGGTTAAGGGAAATCAACCTGACGACACTGGAGGACAGGAGAGATAGGGGGGACATGATAACGACATACAAAATACTGAGAGGAATTGAGGTGGACAAAAACAGGATGTTCCAGAGATTGGACACAGTAACAAGGGGACACAGTTGGAAGCTGAAGACACAGATGAATCACAGGGATGTTAGGAAGTATTTCTTCAGCCACAGAGTAGTCAGTAAGTGGAATAGTTTGGGAAGCGATGTAGTGGAGGCAAGATCCATACATAGCTTTAAGCAGAGGTATGATAAAGCTCACGGCTCAGGGAGAGTGACCTAGTAGCGATCAGTGAAGAGGCGGGGCCAGGAGCTCGGACTCGACCCCCGCAACCTCAACTAGGTGAGTACAACTAGGTGAGTACATACATATATACACACACACACACACAAACACACACACACACACACACGGAACAAGAGTATAAATGCCAACCAGCACGGATTCATGGAAGGCAAATCCTGTGTCACAAACCTTCTGGAGTTTTATGATAAAATAACAGAAGTAAGACACGAGAGAGAGGGGTGGGTTGATTGCATCTTCTTGGACTGCAAGAAGGCCTTTGACACAGTTCCTCACAAGAGATTAGTGCAGAAGCTAGAGCATCAGGCTCATATAACAGGAAGGGCACTGCAATGGATCAGAGAATACCTGACAGGGAGGCAACAACGAGTCATGGTACGTAATGATGTATCACAGTGGGCACCTGTGACGAGCGGGGTCCCACAGGGGTCGGTCCTAGGACCAGTGCTATTTTTGGTATATGTGAACGACATGATGGAAGGGTTAGACTCAGAAGTGTCCCTGTTTGCAGATGATGTGAAGTTAATGAGGAGAATTAAATCTGATGAGGACCAGGGAGGACTTCAAAGAGACCTGGACAGACTGGACACCTGGTCCAGCAAATGGCTTCTCGAATTTAATCCTGCCAAATGCAAAGTCATGAAGATAGGGGAAGGGCACAGAAGACCACAGACAGAGTATAGGCTAGGTGGCCAAAGACTGCAAACCTCACTCAAAGAGAAAGATCTTGGGGTGAGTATAACACCGAGCATGTCTCCGGAAGCACACATCAATCAGATAACTGCTGCAGCATATGGGCGCCTGGCAAACCTGAGAACAGCATTCCGATACCTTAGTAAGGAATCGTTCAAGACACTGTACACCGTGTATGACAGGCCCATACTGGAGTATGCAGCACCTGTTTGGAACCCGCACTTGATAAAGCACGTCAAGAAACTAGAGAAAGTACAAAGGTTTGCGACAAGGTTAGTCCCAGAGCTAAGGGGAATGTCCTATGAAGAAAGATTAATGGAAATCGGCCTGACGACACTGGAGGACAGGAGGGTCAGGGGAGACATGATAACGACATATAAAATACTGCGTGGAATAGACAAGGTGGACAAAGACAGGATGTTCCAGGGAGGGGACACAGAAACAAGAGGCCACAATTGGAAGTTGAAGACACAAATGAGTCAGAGAGATATTAGGAAGTATTTCTTCAGTCATAGAGTTGTAAGGCAGTGGAATAGCCTAGAAAATGACGTAGTGGAGGCAGGAACCATACACAGTTTTAAGACGAGGTTTGATAAAGCTCATGGAGCGGGGAGAGAGAGGGCCCAGTAGCAACCGGTGAAGAGGCGGGGCCAGGAGCTAAGACTCGACCCCTGCAACCACAAATAGGTGAGTACAAATAGGTGAGTACACACACACACACACACACACACACACACTGAAGGTGACTCAGGTAGTTGGACATAGAAAGATGAAAGTGAGAATAAATCGGAAAACGAGTGCATAGGAGGAGAGGAAGAGACAGAGCATATTGCAAATTATTCAGAGGATTGATATTTCATATATCAACACAGTACAATGTGCCAGTCTGATGGACGTAATCTTTCCAAGCTTTTGTAACCCTGAACTAGTGCCAGAAATATTTAATATAGCAATTATCTCGTCAGTGCAGGTACATGAGTATATATTACACTGGTCAACACTTATTTTCTAGCCAATGTTATTATACCGATTTTACAATACGTCTGTGGTGCTGGTTCCGAATATGTCATCGGTTTTGCTTGATTAGATCAAGTTTTTGATAAATTTGGAATCCCACTGAAAAACATAAAAGATGTTAAAAATATATTGATCATTCGGGGTTAACTTACAAATCGCATTGAAATTATGCTTTAGATCATGCAGAAGTCAAATAATATAATATATACTAGCATTTCATTCTACATAGCAACAAATTAATACAGTATGATAATTCAGATACCACAAATTACTGCATACGAAAACACTGTACGATTTTCATCTATGTTGGTAATCAGCTCAGTCCCGTTGGAGGCTCCAACAATATTCTGCAGTTATGTGTGTGTACAATCTGCCTTGATACCTTTCCTCCATCACCTTTATATCTTGACGGAACCTCTCTTCTTGTTCCTCACTGACCTCACCAAGATTATATGGAAATCACATTAGGTGGCTATGGTGAAAGTGAACCTTTATGCTCATATTAGTACCTAAATTCTTGAACCTTGTCAGCATGTTTTGCACCAGTTCTTCATAACTGTCTGCTTTGTGATTACCCCAGAAGTTCATGACAACTGATACATAACTGCAACATGCAGGAACTTCAACACCATTCAATCGTTTTGTAAAATTAAAATCCTGGATAAGCTTTCGAATTTGAGGACCATCAAAGAATGCAGCTTTCAATTTTTCCTTACTTAGTCCAAGGAATAATCTACAAATGTATTTGAAGCAACCGCCATCTTTGTCCAAGGCCTTAAAGGATTGCTTCACCAGCCCAAACTTAATGTGGAGTGGTGGAAGGAAAATGTTATCCCTCTTAACCAATGGCTCGTTGACGTTTACTCCACCTACAGTCATGTTTTCTCTTGAAGGTCATGTCACTTCTGTCCAATGATCTACCTTCGCCCTACTGTCTCAGAAACAGATGAAATAAGGATACTTTGTATATCCACTCTGTTGCCTGAGCAAGAATTTTATCTTCAGAACAACATAGATAGACATCTTGTGTTCATGATAGCAAAGCATGATAGTAATACTATTTTAATATTTTCTTATTCTTTAAGTTTTGTTGAGTGAGCAATTGCAAGATACACGTACTGGTGTCCATTGTGCAATAAGACATTTAAATCTTCTAATGGAGCTGTCTATAAACATCCCGACCAGGGATGTTATTGCAATATACCAGGGTTGTTATTGCAATATACCTGGGTTGTTATTGCAATATACCAGGGTTGTTATTGCAATATACCTGGGTTGTTATTGAAATATACCAGGGATGTTATTGCAATATACCAGGGATGTTATTGCAATATACCAGGGTTGTTATTGCAATATACCTGGGTTGTTATTGAAATATACCAGGGATGTTATTGCAATATACCAGGGTTGTTATTGCAATATACCTGGGTTGTTATTGCAATATACCAGGGATGTTATTGCAATATACCAGGGATGTTATTGCAATATACCAGGGATGTTATTGCAATATACCAGGGTTGTTATTGCAATATACCTGGGTTGTTATTGCAATATACCAGGGATGTTATAGCAATAAACCTGGAATGTTATTGCAATATACCAGTGATGTCATTGCAACATACCAAGGTTGTTATTGCAATATATCAGGGATCTTATTGTAATATACCAGGGATGTTATTGCAATATACAAATTGGTAGGTAAGACACATAGGCAACATTTAGGCAACTTTATTCCGAAACGTAGAGATGTGAAGACGATGTAATCAGTCCATCACCCTTGAAGTCGTAGATAGTGATGGACTGATCACATCTCTACTGCATCTGCCTACTTTCTGTACTCGACTGAAGAAGCCTACTGTGTAGGCGAAACGTTTCGGAATAAAGTTGCCTATACACAAATAACCCGCACATAAAAGAGAGAAGCTTACGACGACGTTTCGGTGTATCGTTCCAGTCACGGTATTGCGCCTTTTTGTTATTTAAAGTTGCCTAAATGTTGCCTATGTGTCTTACCTACCAACCTGTCGGTATTGTTTACTATTTTGAATATACAAATTGTTTATCTTAGTTGAAGTAGGGAATGAGTTCAATCTCTCTTGGCCGACTCTCTGTTATTTAAACTTCTTGTTGCAGACACTTCTTTTAGTCTGGATGCTAAAAGTTCAGATGTTTGCTTTGACAGAATGAGGTCACATATATCACTGAATTCTTCTTGGGAGAACTGTTGGGGTGTTGAAATGCTCACTTCATATTCACTTCCACTGCTATCACTTGTGTTACATCCTAAGCCCTGAGTTTCTTCAACATTTGACAAAGGAAGGTCAGGCAGTGTTGCGAACACTGGTATGGGAAGGTCTCCATGATGACTCCAAATCAGGATATTCTCACTTCACTTTCTTGTATCGATTAAAACCTTTCACATTCACCGTACAAAAATTACAATCGTCGTGGTGGTTTCTCGGCTCTGTCCATGCCACAGGTACACCCAAGTTTAAACTTTTCCTTTGCCTATTTTTTCACTGCGGTAAACATTCCACACAGGTTTTGCAGACCACATGAGAAGCCCAAGACCTGTCTTGTTCTCCAAGTGCCACTCCAAAATAAGCAAGATAAGTTTATTTTACAAAAATCTGTTATTTTTTCCTTTGTTTTTACAAAGATTATTCGCCACAAATGTATCAAAATGAATTGGGATTGTTTAAGTTGACTCTTCGTGAAGAACTCATGTTTATCTGGACAAAATCACAAAATAAGGGTTACAATATTGTCAAGTGGCAGTTGTTGATACAACTTCTCTCATTAAATATTAAACAATTTAAAAATAAAATTCCAACCTTTATTAAAACTGTAATAAAGTTGGTAGAATTACCGATAATATGTAAAGTAAAAGGACACAAGTGCAACTAATGTGACATTTATTGTGGCAACGTTTCGCTCTCCAGGAGCTTTATCAAGCCATGTGTCCATGTATTGTTTGTAATGGCTTGATAAAGCTCCTGGAGAGCGAAACGTTGCCACAATAAATGTCACATTAGTTGCACTTGTGTCCTTTTACTTTATTTATTAAAACTCTCTGTGTATACAAACTGTCACTACATCTACACGTGTTATAGCTAAGTTCCCTGTTAATTGAGGATAAGTATGCAATATCTCACAGTCTAGAGCCTATTTGATAAACCTACTGCCATTTCTGAATTCGGCAAAGCCAAAATACCCTAAATACCTTCAAATATCTTTGACAACGAATTATTTTTTTCTTTTTTTGACCAGTGATATAACTGAATTACTGGAGTAGTGAATGTGAATATTCGGGATAATAGGAGAAAATTAAAAAATGTAAATGCTTTTGATATATCAAGGATCCCAGCGCATATTTATGGTATGGTACTGCAAAGTGGCAATCCCGAAATTTTAAATTTTCTGGATTTCTATCAGACAAAAAGACCCGGAAGTACGATAAAGTGTATATTTATGTCGGCCTGAGCCGTGAGAGGAAAGATATCAGTGTAGTCACAGTAGATCGTCTGACAGAGAAAATAACTACAGTTGGACATAGTGAAGCAACTAGACAGCTTTCACAGAATGGTGTGATTATTATGCTTCATTTGTGAAGTGTACGGTAAAAAAAAAAATACGACGTCACTTCTAAAAACAGCGGAGTCCATGCAGCGTATGGCAGAATTCTCCGCACTAATAATGAATGACTAGGTGAGTTAATTATATGTGATCACCCTGTGTCTTACAAATGAAAAGTTCCCCAGTCTAAATATTTCTTAATAGAGGACGAAGTTGAGCCAGTAAATAAATTATGAAAACTGGACATAATCCGAAATAATGTGAATGAAGTCCAAATGATCCTTTCAGTCTGGAACAATACCTGGAAAATGTAAAATAGGAACATGGACAATACTAGGTTCAACTCTAGTGGAAACCGAATCAGTCAGCACTGCCTACAAATTATAGAATGGCTTAAGGCCAATAAAAGGCAAAACTCCACGAATTATGTAAGACTCCACAATTATTGGTCAAATATAATCAAATTATTAATGAACAAATGAAGAATAATTTTATGGAAGAGGTAATTCCTGAACAGGATCAAATTTATGTTCATTGCTTACCACACTATGGAGTTAACAACACTCTAAAACTACTCCCTTGAGGATAAGATAAGATAAGATTTTCTTCGGATTTTTAACCCCGGAGGGTTAGCTACTCCAGGATAACCCAAGAAAGTCAGTGCGTCATCGAGGACTGTAACTTATTTCCATTATGGTCCTCAATCTTGTCCCCCAGGATGCGACCCACACCAGTCGACTAACACCCAGGTACCTATTTACTGCTAGGTGAACATGACAACAGGTGTAAGGAAACACGTCGGAATGTTTCTACCCCTACGGGAATCGAACCCGGACACTCCGTGTGTGAAGCGAGAACTTTAGCCACGAGTAAGGATGTACCAAGCCTGAATGACTGTTTGAAAATTAACAGGTCGTCTTTAACAGAAAAATTAGTAGACATAATACTGAATTTCAGGGTAAAAACAACTATGCATTTAAGGCTGATATAAGAAAAGCTTTCCTAAGAGTGGGTTTGCAGGAGGCAGACCGAGATCATGCCCGCTACTTGCGGTCTGAAAATCCTAATGACCCACTTAGTCTTCTGAAAACTTTCGGCTGTAGGTGCGTACTATTTGTCGCTACCTCTGGTCTGTTCCTGCTTCAGTCAACTATAAATCCTCACCTCCAACGTTCGGGAAATCCACTGAGTGAATCTATGAGTAAACAGTTTTGTGGACAATTTCTCAGGTGTGACGTCAGCTGAAGAGAAACTAATGAGGACATATGCGAAGACTTATATGGTAATGCAAAGTGCAAACATGCCTCTGAGAGAATGAAATAGCAATTCGTCCAAATTAAAGATCAAAATAAATAAGGAATACCCAGGAGATGAAGTTACTAGTTGTAGTGACATACTAGGAGTGATATGGGATACAAAAAGAGATTTGTTACTGCTAAAACCTGACGATTATGGTATGGCTAATTAACTGACAGAGATAAAATTGCTTGCTGAGATATCCAAGTTCTTCAGTCCACTAGGGATGCCATTACCCCTTACAAATAAAAGGGAAATTGTTGATAAAAGAAGCATGGAAACTTAAAAGTGCTTGGAATGAAGCACTGTCTAAGGAATTTATTAAGAATGGAAGAATTAATAAGAGATTATGTGTAAATACTAATTTTAGAATTCTCACGTAATGTAGCAAGTCATCGTGATAATGTGTTACACATTTCTTGCGACGCTTCACAACTGACGTATGGAACGGTCGCTTATATTCAAAGTGATGAATCTATTTCTCTTGTAATGACAAAGGTAAAACTAGCTCCCATTAAAGAATGTACATTATCTCAATTAGAATTAACTGCCATTTCCATAGGTGTCAAATTAGCTAATTATACAAGAGACAAATTTCAGGTGATAAATAATAGCGACACATATTGTATCTACTGTAATTACTGTGATCACTGCTCCAATAATTTGTTCAACATTTTCCATTGAGATTAATATTCTTCCTTACTAAAACTTATTAAAATAACTTTATTGGTGTTTAAATTTATAAATATAATCAATGTTTCCAGTAATTTTCCACATCCTCTAAAATACTTGAGTAAGAGAGTCCAAGAGGAGAGGAAATTAAATCATTGGTTTAAGGAAGAAAAGTGAAAGGTTCAATAATAGATAAGTTAGGGCTAGATTTAGAAGATGATGTAATTAGATGTAGAGGTAGACTGCAACACGCTGAAATAGGTGAGCATGCAAAAACATCCTAACTTACCTTCCAAAGCCTATTATCTAACACCCATAATCATTTTAAATGCTCACAATGTTGTATTACATGTAGGGGTACAGAACACTTTAAACTGTGTTAGAGAAATTCTCTGTATACCACAGGGGCAGCAAAATGTGGAAAAGTGAATTAAATCTTGTGTAATATGTCGTCGAGTTGACGACAGAACCTACAAGCACCCTGGACCTCCACCATTACCAAAGGAATGTAGATGAATGGTTCACAGAACCGACACGTTGATAAATTAGACACATGTGCAACTCTTGGGTATCTTGATACGATTGTTAAGGTCATTTGATGTAATGGGCGTTGACTATTGTGGTCCAGTTACCTTAACTGGAAATCTAGACAGTATTCCCTTGGAAGTGTGTGTTTGTTTATTCACTTGTACCACTACTCAACAATTCATTTAGAGTGGCAAAGGAAGTGTCTACAGAGCAGTTTATACAATTAATTTGAAATTTTGCAGCGAAGAGGTTCTGCCCAAGTGTATAAATTTCAGATAATACCACTAATTTTGTAACGATTGTGCAGTATTTGATGACGTTACAAGAGAATATTATTGTTCATTCTCTCTTAACTCGGCAAGGATGCGTCTGGAAACTTATCACCCCCAGAGCTCCTTGACAGAGTGTTTTTCGTGAGTGAATGATAGTAAAAGTCGAGAGATGCCTACGGAAGGTGCTACACGGGCAAAGATTCATTTTGGAGGAATTCTGTACTGTGTTAGTAGAGGAGGAAAATCGAATAAATAATCGTCCCCTCACATGCATTAGTGAAACTCTTGATGTGGATACGTTAACACAGTCTCGCTTAATATGTGGGAAAAATTGAAGGCTGCACCTACCTACGGAGATACTTCAGAAGAAATTGAAGATTGTAATAATGGAAAATTATTGTGGGATAAAATAAGTATGTTAATTAAAACAGGTGATTTATCATTGGCGTAATGTGTGGAACAAAGAATATCTTCTCACTCTACGTGAACACTTTTATGGTGTGTCAGAAACAATATTGTATTGATTGGCGATTTTGCATTGATTGATACAGAGAAACATAGAACATTGTGGCCACTGGGCCATAACATTGTATCAATCGCATCTGCTAGAAAAATGACAGGATGGATAATGAGAACCTTCAAAACTAGGGAGGCCAAGCCCATGATGACACTCTTCAGGTCACTTGTTCTATCTAGGCTGGAATATTGCTGCACACTAACAGCACCTTTCAAGGCAGGTGAAATTGCTGACCTAGAAAATGTACAGAGAACTTTCACGGCGCGCATAACGGAGATAAAACACCTCAATTACTGGGAGCGCTTGAGGTTCCTAAACCTGTATTCCCTGGAACGCAGGAGGGAGAGATACATGATTATATACACCTGGAAAATCCTAGAGGGACTAGTACCGAACTTGCACACGAAAATCCCTCACTACGAAAGCAAAAGACTTGGCAGACGATGCACCATCCCCCCAATGAAAAGCAGGGGTGTCACTAGCACGTTAAGAGACCATACAATAAGTGTCAGGGGCCCGAGACTGTTCAACTGCCTCCCAGCACACATAAGGGGGATTACCAACAGACCCCTGGCAGTCTTCAAGCTGGCACTGGACAAGCACCTAAAGTCAGTTCCTGATCAGCCGGGCTGTGGCTCGTATGTTGGTTTGCGTGCAGCCAGCAGCAACAGCTTGGTTGATCAGGCTCTGATCCACCAGGAGGCCTGGTCACAGACCGGGCCGCGGGGGCGTTGACCCCCGGAACTCTCTCCAGGTAAACTCCAGGTAATACCCAGACTCACGAGGTGTTAGGAATGTCCATATGTTGTGTCCTGGTCATGAAAGTCGTCGTACTGTTAATAAATTTATTCACTTAGAATTAAAAGGTGCACAACAAATGAGAGCACATTCAACACACTCATCAAAATGTCTTGAGAGTAACTGAAGACAGCGCTGACCAAGAAATTAAAAAAAATCGTTATAAGGCCTACTAGGATTACAGTTAATTAAGTCATCTACATCTACCTCCGCCCAGCTGCAATGAGGAAAATTTTGAAAATTTTTCTATGATTTAAATGTAATAATTGGTAGGGATAAAAATGTTTATATAATAATACAGGTGTGTAATGTTAATGTGACTTAAAAGATAATAAGTCACCGGGAGCCAAAATATTCCCAATAATTTCCTTTTGGCATTAATATTCTGATAAGGAAAATATATTACACACCCAGAAATATCACTATATCAACACCGTATGTCCTCGGACCAAAGGTAACACACTTAGCTTGGCTGGGTGCTTGGTTCCTGTAAAATTTAGTAGTCCTGCAGGTTGGAGCATCAAGTGATTTTAGCTTACCATGAGGCGGGTCAAAGCATCATGGGTTCGAGTCCTAGGCTAGTCGCAGTGATGTTATTGATCAATACCACTCGTTCATGGTTAAAATAATTATATATATACATATATATATATATATATATATATATATATATATATATATATATATATATATATATATATATATATATATATATATATATATATATATATATATATATATATATATATATATATATATATATCTCGTGCCGAATAGGCATAATTTGTGATCTTGGCTTAAATACCAACGTTCATCTTGCCATATAGGACAAGCGAAAATTTGTGTATGAAATAATTTCGCCAAAATCAATCTGAACCTAACGAAAAAAATATATTTCACTGTGCTTCTTTAGTATTAAATTACTATAAACAAATCTAAAATATATTTAGTTGAGTTAGGATAAAATAAATTGTTCTTGTTATAATAAGGTTAGGTAAGATTTCTAAGATTCTTTTGGAGCAAAATTAAAAATTTTTACAATAAGAACATAAGAAAGAAGGAACACTGCAACAGGCCTACTGACCCATGCGGAGCAGGTCCATGTCCCCTCCCCCCGGATTAGACCAATGACCCACCCCCCGGATTATCCAATGACCCACTCAGTCTGGCCATCTCCACTCAAGGATGGACCACTGCACCAGACCCAGCAGCACAAGCTAGGCAAGTCCAAATCACACCTACCCACACCCACTCATGTATTTATCTAACCTATTTTTAAAATTACACAACGTTTTAGCCTGAATAACTGTACTCGGGAGTTTGTTCCACTCATCCACAACTATATTACCAAACCAGTGCTTTCCTATATCCTTCCTGAATCTGAATTTTTCCAACTTGAAACCATTGCTGCGAGTCCTGTCTTGGCTGGAAATTTTCACCACGCTATTTACATCCCCTTTATTTATTCCTGTTTTCCATTTATACACCTCGATTATATCCCCCCTAATTCTACGCCTTTCGAGAGAGTGCAGATTCAGGGCCCTCAGTCTATCCTCATAGGGAAGATTTCTGATACATGGGATCAACTTTGTCATCCTCCTCTGTACGTTTTCCAGAGCATTTATATCCATTCTGTAATACGGTGACCAGAACTGAGCAGCATAGTCTAAATGAGGCCTAACCAAGGATATATAGAGTTGAAGAACAACCTGAGGACTTCTATTATTTATACTTCTAGATATGAAGCCAAGAATTCTGTTAGCTTTATTGCGAACACTAATGCACTGTTGTCTTGGTTTTAGGTTACTGCTAACCAGAACTCCTAAATCCTTTTTGCAATCAGTAGTATTAAGATCTACAATATTTAGTTTATATGTGGCATGGTTATTTAACTGTCCAACATTTAGAACTTTGCATTTGTCAATATTAAACTGCATCTGCCGCTTCTCCGACCATTGCATCAGTCTATTCAAATCATCGTGGAGTGCTCTAGTATCCTCATTAGAATGAATTGGACGGCCTATTTTGGTGTCATCAGCAAATTTGCTTATGTCGCTATTTATTCCCTTATCTATGTCGCTTATGTAAATTGTGAACAACAACAGACCCAACACTGACCCCTGAGGAACACCGCTTGTGACGTGCCCCCATTCTAATTTCTCCTCATTTATGCAAACTCTCTGCTGTCTATTTGTCAGCCATGCCTCTACCCAGGAAAAAATTTCTCCTATTCCGTGTACCCTAAGTTTCCTCTATGCCTCTGGTGTGGAACTCTATCGAAAGCCTTACTGAAGTCCATATACACAATATCATATTCATTACCATGATCTACCTCCTCAAACACCTTAGTGGAAAAAGTTAGTAAATTCGTAAGACATAACGCCCCTTTGTAAAACCGTGTTGAGATTCATTAATCAATCTGTGCCTGTCAAGATGGCTACGAATTACTTCGGCAATTATTGATTCCATAAATTTTCCCACTATGGAGGTAAGGTTTATTGGTCTATAGTTCGAAGCCTAGGACCTGTCCCCTGCCTTGTAAATAGGTATTACATTTGCCATTTTCCACTTATCAGGCACTTTGCCAGTTTGTAGTGATATGTTAAATAGATTAGCCAAAGGTATGCTAAGTTCCTCTTTACATTCCTTTAACACCCTTGCAAACAGTTCATCAGGACCTGGGGATTTGTTAGGTTTTAGTTTCTCTATTTGTCTGAGGACCATGTCACTAGTTACCGCAATCGTACATAGTTTATTATCATCCTGTTCTACATAATCTATTATTTCAGGAATATCGCTAGTATTTTCCTGGGTGAAAACTGAGAGGAAGTAGGTATTTAGAATTTCACACCTATCCTTATCACTGTCAGTGATCTGACCAGAGTTACTCTTAAGTGGGCCAATCTTGTCCCTAATCATACTTCTGTATACCTGAAAGAACCCTTTTGGGTTAGTCTTTGAATCCCTTGCGACCTTAGCCTCATAATCCCTTTTTGCTTTTCTTATTCCTTTCTTTATTTCTCTCTTTAATTGAATATATTGATTTCTTAACTGCCCATCCCCTCTTTTGATACGCCTATATATGCCTCTCTTTTGACCAATTAGATGTTTTAATCTATTGTTCATCCATTTGGGATCATTTTTGTTAGATCTAATTTCCCTACTCGGAACAAAAGTTGTCTGGGCAGTTAGAACTATGCTCTGAAAAACGTCATATTGGCAACCAAGATCACCTACCTGACCCATAGTCAGGACATCCCAATTTTTCCCACCCAGGTAATTTTTCAGTCCCATGAAGTCGGCCAAGCGAAAATCTGGGACAGAGATTTGATTGCAGTTATCTGGGTAATTCCATGATATATTGAAACTAAGTGATTTGTGATCACTTTCCCCAAGCTCATCATTAACCTCAAGATTATTAATTAGTGAATCTTTGTTGGCAAGAACCAAGTCAAGCAGATTGCTTCCTCTAGTTGGTTCTGTCACAACCTGTTCTTAAACGCAATCCTGAACCGTATCAAGAAAGTCACTAGACTCAAGATTTCCTGTCATATTGTTCCAATCAATTTGTCTAAAGTTAAAATGTCCCATTATCACAACATTTTCATATCTAGATGATTATGAATTTCGTCCCATAACAGGTTACTGCCCTCCCTGTCACAGTTTGGGGGCCTATAAATCACACCCAAAATTAATTTGTCACGTCCCTCGAGAAACTCTAGCCAAACAGATTCTGTGTTCGATGTTTCTAATCTTATATCATGTCTAAGACAACAATTTAAATTTTCTCTGACATACATCGCCACACCACCACCCTTCCTGTTGACCCTATCCGTGTGGAATAGTTTATAACCCTGTATGTTGCATTCAGAAGGCATTTCTCTATCTTTCAGGTTGAACCAGGTCTCTGTTATACCAATATTATCTATATTACCTACACTTGCAAGTAATTTTAGCTCATCCATCTTATTTCTTAGACTCCTACTATTTGTACAGTAAACCTTAAGGGAGCTAGTCACTCGTTGCCCTCTACTATCTCTCTTTGTTTGTTGATCAATTGATTTGCCATTACTAGCAACTTTATTTTGAAAATTGTTTTAAAAACATATCCCTGAGGTATCCTGGTAATAACTGCTGTTTTTAACCCTAATGCTGCAGCCTGATTGTTTCCCACAAATACCCATACCTCTATAATCTATCAGTTTAAATTCCTAGACAAGTCATCAATTACCCTCTTAATTGAATTGGCTAATGCAACCACTCCATCCCCAGAGAGATGAACCCCATCCCTTGCATACATATCACGTTTGCCAAAGAATACGTCCCAGTTATCAATGAATGGGATTGCAAGTTCCTTGCAGTACCTGTCTAGCCAGCAATTTATACCAATTGCCCTAGACATCCATTCATTGCCCACTCCCTTTCTAGGCAAGATGCTACATATGACTGGGATCCCTCCCTTAGACCTAACTACTTCTATGGCTGACCTGTACTTATCCAGCAGCTCCTCTCTACTGCCCTTCCCAGTGTCATTACCCCCAGCACTAAGACAGATAATGGGCTTGTCCCCATTACCTGCCATAATATTATCCAACCTGCTGACTATGTCACGAACACCAGCTCCAGGAAGACACACTCTCTGTCTGACCTTTCTGTCTCTGTTACAAAATGCACGGTCCACATATTTTACCTGAGATTCTCCTACTATTAAAATATTCTTACATTGATTAGCAGGGGAATCAGTGGTACCTTCAACCTCACTAACCACTGAAGTACACTCGTCTTGAAGAACAGAGAATCGATTTTCTACCTTCATATCTCCTCTATGAACTCTCCTCATCTTCCTTCTTCCTGAACTGTGAACCACTTGCCACTTAAAGCGGCTGCCACTATCACTGCTGGTGACCATTCCTTCCTTACCTGCTAAATCCTTCTCACACTCGCTCCCAAACTCATCTATGCGAAGCTTCAGCCTCCTATTTTCCTCCTGAAGAAGTAGAAGATTCTAAAACACTACAACAAGCCATGGTGCTTGGTAACAGCACACGTTAACTCCCAAGAGCTTAGGCAGGTATGACCACAGGTGACCACTCACCTCAGCGTACATTAATGAAAAAAATATATCTTTAAACGTATAAGAGAAAATTTTAGAAAGGAATTAATTTTTAATGAGTTCTTGCTAATTGACCAGATTTACATATTCGGCACGACATATATATATATATATATATATATATATATATATATATATATATATATATATATGTATGTATATATATATATATATATATGTATAGGTATGTATATATATATATATATATATATATATATATATATATATATATATATATATATTATATATATATATTTATGTATATATATATATATATATATGTGTTTATATATATATATATATATATATATATATATATATATATATATATATGTATATATATATATATATATATATATATATATATATATATATTCATATATATATATATAAAATATATATATATATATATATACATATATTTATATATATATATATATATATATATATATATATATATATATATATATATATATATATATATATATATATATATATGTTTGTGTGTGTGTGTACAATATAGGAGAGAGGGGAAGTAAAACGAGGAGGATGAAATACGAACTGCTGGTTCATGATTGTTCCTCTAATTTTTTAGTGACCGTTACTAATACTGTTGGATAATTCAACATTACAGTATAAGTGGAGAGGACAGACATCTGTGAATGTCCAACTAGAGAACAAAATGGAAGAATTTAGTAATTGGACGACAGAAAATGCGACGCAGAAGCTCTAAATTAGTCGCCATATTGTCTACTGCCGCTGTACCCTTCAGTAACGTAGGTTAGCCTCTCAATGTGTATTACACATCACGCAACAGGTAAGGTTACTTGATATTGGCCAATTTTCTATGTAATCATCCTCTGGGAGGTGTTAAGATATACCATCTATGTAATAAACCGGTAAGTGTAATACTTTACGTCCTTAATATGAAATAATGTGATTAATAATTCTTCATATTTATACAGTCCACTAAATAGTTTTGCGGACATAATTTTTCACAATAAATATACAAGAACCATATGCTCTTGAGCCCGGGTCCTGGAGCTAGTTAGAGACCTGAGACGATGGGCACTGAAGGAAGGACATTGTGTGCGACCTCAGTGTCCCTCAAGTGCCACTAGTCTCCAGGATACAGTGTGCGACCTCAGTGTCCCTCAAGTGCCACTAGTCTCCAGGATACAGTGTGCGACCTCAGTGTCCCTCAAGTGCCACTAGTCTCCAGGATACATCAGCTTCAGTAAGTTACAATCTGAGTTCTGTGTATTCATGAGTTTTTCCCAGAATTTGGATGGAATATTTATTTCGAGATCGTGGTCTTGTAAAATTCCCCCACAGCAGAGTCAACAATATTCTAGTTAAGGAATAGTGAGATGCTAGTACATGCAAGTTAGGAATACTTTAATAATCAGCAAGGCACACACACACACACACACACACACACACACACACACACACACACACACACAAGGTTAGTTTCAGAGTTAAGGGGAAAGTCCTACGAAGAAAGGTTAAGGGAAATCGGTCTGACGACACTGGAGGGCAGGAGGGTTAGGGGAGACATGATAACAACATACAAAATACTGCATGGAAAAGACAAGGTGGATAGAGACAGGATGTTTCACAGAGGGAACACAGAAATAATTGGTCACAATTGAAAGTTGAAGACCCAGATGAGTCAAAGGGATGTTAGGAAGTATTTTTCAGTCATAAAGTAGTCAGGAAGCGGAATATCCTAGCAAATGAGGTAGAGGAGGCAGGAACCATACATAGCTTTAAGATGAGGTATGATGAAGCTCATGGAGCAGGGAGAGTGAGGACCTAGTACCACTCAGTGAAGAGGCGGGGCCAGGAGCTGAGTCTCGATCCCTGCAACCACAATTAGGTGAGTACAGTTAGGTGAGTACACACACACACACAGACTACATAACAACAAACTGCATGGAGGCAGAGGAAAGGTTTGTTCCCAAAGGTAACAGAAATAATGGGAAGACCAGAATGAGCCCTTGGTTTACGCGAAGGTGTAGGGAGGCAAAAACTAAGTGCTCTAGAGAATGGAAGACGTACAGAAGGCAAAGGACCCAGGAAAATAAAGAGATAAGTCGACGAGCCAGAAACGAGTATGTACAGATGAGGAGGGAGGCCCAGTGACAGTACGAAAATCACATAGCATCGAAAGTCAAGTCTGACCCGAAACTGCTTTACAGCCACATCAGGAGGAAGACAACAGTCAAGGACCAGGTAATCAGGCTGAGGAAAGGAGGTCTGGAGCTCACAAGAAATGACCAAGAAGTATGTGAGGAGCTCAACACGAAATTTCAGGAAGCATTTATAGTGGAGGCAGAAGGGACACTGAGAATACAAAACAGAGGGGTACACCAACCAGGGATTTGCCAACAAGTGCTGGATGAAATACACTCAACCGAGGAGGAGGTGAAGAAGCTCCTAAGTGACCTTGATACCTCAGAGGCACTGGGATCGGACAACATCTCTCCATGGTACTTAGAGAGAAAGCAGACACTGTGTGTGCCACTAACCACAATCTTCAACACATCCCTTGAAACTGGGCAACTTCGTGAGGTATGGAAGAGGGCTAATGTAGTCCCAATCTTTAAGAAAGGAGACAGAAACGAGGCACTAAACTGTAGACCATTGTCACTGACGTGTATAGTTTGGAGAAGATTATCAGGACGAGAGTGGTGGAGCACCTGGAATGGAACAAGAGTATAAACGACAGCCAGCACGGATTCATGGAAGGCAAATCCTGTGTTTTATGACAAGGAAACTGAAGTAAGACATGAGAGGGAGGGGTGGGTTGATTCCATTTTCTTGGACTGCAAGAAGGCCTTCGACACAGTTCCTCACAAGAGATTCGTGCAGAAGCTCGAGGATCAGGCACGTATAACAGGAAGGGCACTGCAATGGATCAGAGAATACTTGACAGGGAGGCAACAGCGAATCATTGTACGAGATGAGGTATCACAGTGGGCGCCTGTGGTCCTGGGACCAGTGCTATTTTTGGTATATGTGAATGACATGACGGAAGGGATAGACTCAGAAGTGTCCCTGTTTGCAGATGATGTGAAGATAATGAGGAGAATTAAGTTAGATGTGGATCAGATAGGTCTACAAAGAGACCTGGACAGGTTGAACGCGTGGTCCAGCAACTGGCTCCTAGAATTTAACCCCGCCAAATGCAAAGTCATGAAGATCGGGGAAGGGCAAAGACCACAGAGTATAGGCTAGATGGCCAAAGACTGCAAACCTCACTCAAGGAGAAAGTTCTAGGGGTGAGTATAATACCGAGCACGTCTCCGGAAGCACGCATTAACCAGATAACTGCTGCAGCATGTGGGCGCCTGGCAAACCTGAAAATAGCGTTACGATACCTCAGAATGGAATCGTTAGAGATTTTGTACGCTGTGTACATCAGGCCCATATTAAAGTACACAGCACCAGTTTGGAACCCACACCTGGTCAAGCACGCCAAGAAATTAGAGAAAGTGCAAAGGTTTGCAGCAAGGCTGGTTCCAGAGCTAAGGGGAATGTCCTACGAAGAACGGTTAAGGGAAATCGGTCTGACGACACTGGAGGACAGGAGGATCAGGGAAGACATGATAACGACATACAAAATACTGTGTGGAATAGACAAAATGGACAGAGACAGGATGTTCCAGAGATGGGACACAGAAACAAGGGGTCACAATTGGAAGTTGAAGACTCAGAAGAGTCAAAGGGGTGTTAGGAAGTATTTGTTCATTCGTAGAGTTGTCAGGAAGTGGAATAGTCTGGTAAGTGATGTAGTGGAGGCAGGAACCATACATAGTTTTGAGACGAGGTATGATTTAAGCTCATGGAGCAGGGAGAGGGAGGACCCAGTAGCGGCCAGTGAAGAGGTGGCGTCAGGGGCTGAGTCTCGACCCCTGCAACCACAATTAGGTGAGTACAATTAGGTGAGTACACACACATACACAAACACGTAGCACTCACTCATACCCCCCCCCACACACACGAGGACCAGGAAGAACTACAAAGCTATCTGGACAGGCTACATACCTGGTCCAACAATTAGCTTCTGGAGTTCAACCCACCATGTGCAAAGTCATGAAGATTGGAGAAGGGCAAAGAAGACTGTAGACGCAGTACAATTTAGGGAGCCAGAGACCACAAACCTCACTCAAGGAAAAAGATCTTGGGGTGAGTATAACACCAGGCACATCTCCTGAGGAGCACATCAACCAAATAACTGCTGAAACATATGGACGCCTAGCAAACCTCAGAACAGCATTCCGACATCTTAAAAAGGAATCGTTCAGGACCCTGTACACTGTGTACGTTAGGCCCATTTTGGAGTATGCGACACCAGTTTGGAACCCACACCTAGCCAAGCACGTAAAGTAACTAGAGAAAGTGCAAAGGTTTGCAACAAGACTAGTCCCAGAGCTAAGAGGTATGTCCTACGAGGAGAGGTTAAGGGAAATCGACCTGATGACACTGGAAGACAGGAGAGATAGGGGGGACATGAGAACGACATATAAAATACTGAGAGGAATTGACAAGGTGGACAGAGACAAAATGTTCCAGAGATGGGACACAGCAACAAGGGGTCACAGTTGGAAACTGAAGACACAGATGAATCACAGGGATGTTAGGAAGTATTTCTTCAGTCACAGAGTAGTCAAAAAGTGGAATAGTTTGGGAAGCCTGGAAGCCTTAGCAGCGGGTCAGTGAGCAGCGGGTCAGTGAGCAGCGGGTCAGGGCTACTGGTAGAAGTACCGACTCCAGAGATCATAAAAAGAAAAGTTATTAACAACAGAATTAGAAAAAAAAAAATCTGGTCTGTAGTGGGAGTAATGCAGTGAAAAAGTATTTAATGAGTGATATGGAGAAGAAAGATAAAATAAAGTAGAGTGACAAAGTCTCCAGCAGTTGGTGTTGCCAGAGGTGAGTTGTGAATACAAATAGTATCATGACGTCCTGATTATGTCCACAAAACTAAGGAAAAATGTAAATAATCAATATTAATGGGATTGAATCAGTGAAAAACTGGGAAGTTTAAGGAGGCAATAAAATAAGTGATATAGACATCGTACAACATTATCAGAAGACAGCTCGAGGATATCAACTACGCCTTTAACTACCAGACGCCAGATACTCATTTGTATTGGTAGCAATACACAAATAACCCGCACATAAAAGAGAGAAGCTTACGACGACGTTTCGGTCCGACTGGGACAATTTACAAAGTAAATGGTCCCAGTCGGACCGAAACGTCGTCGTAAGCTTCTCTCTTTTATGTGCGGGTTATTTGTGTATAGTTCCAGTCACGGTATTGTGCCTCTTTTTGTTATTTATTGGTAGCAATTTGGTCGGTATTATTTTTGTTAGCGTCTTACCCAGCTGGATGTGAAGGATCTCTCTCTCCATACTTGTGAGTGCCAGGGGATAAACAGGTGTAGCCCTGATAGAATATTTAGCAAGTGCCAGGGGATAAGCAGGTGTAGCCCTGATAGAATATTTAGCAAGTGCCAGGGGATAAGCAGGTGTAGCCCTGATAGAATATTTAGCAAGTGCCAGGGGATAAGCAGGTGTAGCCCTGATAGAATATTTAGCAAGTGCCAGGGGATAAGCAGGTGTAGCCCTGATAGAATATTTAGCAAGTGCCAGGGGATAAGCATGTGTATCCCTGACATAATATTTAGCAAGTTATTACGATAACTAAATCAGAGGACTCATGTTCAACTACACAGGCGGTGCTGAGGGTACCTGTGGGTGTTGTAACAAGATCTCATACGCACCAGTAAGTAATATATTAGTAATTGTTAATATATATTCGGAATAGTGAGAGAAAATTTTAACAGTAACAAAATTTTAACTACATGAGCAGCGCTGAGTGCAGTTCTTTTTTTTTAAGTTCTCATGTGCACCAGTATTATAATAGTAATTGTTAGTATGTAATTAATTAGGAATAGAGTGAGAAAAAATTCTAAAAATCTTCAAAAGAGAAGTATATCCTAGCGTACACACACACACACACACACACACACACACACACACACACACACACACACACACACACACACACACACACACACACACACACACACACACACACACACACATACACACACAAGCAGGGATAACAGGGAAGGCACTACATTGGATCAGGGAATACTTGCCAGGAAGACAGCAGCGAGTCATGGTACGTGGCGAGGTGTCAGAGTGGGCACCTGTGACCAGCGGGGTCCCGCAGGGGTCAGTCCTAGGACCAGTGCTGTTTCTGGTATTTGTGAACGACATGACGGAAGGAATAGACTCCGAGGTGTCACTGTTTGCAGATGACGTGAAGTTGATGAGAAGAATTTATTCGGTCGAAGACCAGGCAGAACTACACAGGGATCTGGACAGGCTGCAGACCTGGTCCAGCAATTGGCTCCTGGAGTTCAACCCCACCAAGTGCAAAGTCATGAAGACTGGGGAAGAGCAAAGAAGACCGCAAACGGAGTACAGTCTAGGGGCCAGAGACTACAAACCTCACTCTAGGAAAAAGATTTAGGGTGAGTATAACACCAGGCACATCTCCTGAAGCGCACATCAACCAAATAACTGCTGCAGCATATGGGCGCCTAGCAAACCTCAGAACAGCATTCCGACATCTTAATAAGGAATCGTTCAGGACCCTGTACACCGTGTACGTTAGGCCCATATTGGAGTATGCGGCACCAGTTTTGAACCCACACCTAGCCAAGCACGTAAAGAAACTAGAGAAAGTGCAAAGGTTTGTAACAAGACTAGCCCCAGAGCTAAGAGGTATGTCCTACGAGGAGAGGTTAAGGGAAATCAACCAGACGACACTGGAGGACAGGAGAGATAGGGGGGACATGATAACGACATACAAAATACTGAGAAGAATTGACAAGGTGAACAAAGACAGGATGTTCCAGAGATTGGACACAGCAACAAGGGGACACAGTTGGAAGTTGAAGACACAGATGAATCACAGGGATGTTAGGAAGTATTTCTTCAGCCACAGAGTAGTCAGTAAGTGGAATAGTTTGGGAAGCGATGTAGTGGAGGCAGGATCCATACATAGCTTTAAGCAGAGGTATGATAAAGCTCACGGCTCAGGGAGAGTGACCTAGTAGCGACCAGTGAAGAGGCGGGGCCAGGAGCTCGGACTCGACCCCCGCAACCTCAACTAGGTGAGTACAACTAGGTGAGTACACACACACACACACACACACACACACACACACACACACACACACACACACACACACAAACACACACACACACACACACGTCTCGCCACAGGCAGGGCGAGACGTATGGGCAAATCTCCTTACACCCGTTGCCTCTGTTCACCTAGCAGTAAATAGGTACCTGGGTGTTAGTAGACTGTTGTGGGTCGCATCCTGGGGGATGGTCAATGCTACAATTTCTGAGACTCGAAATCCCTCAAATGATCTAATTGCTCTCACTCAGTGAGTGAGAACCAGTGAAGTAAACTGAAAAATCAGTAACAATGCCGCTAGGCATACAGACAGACACACATACACTGAGCTGAGACTCGACCCCTGCAACCATAACTAGGCGAATGCACACACAACTGGAAACTGAAAATTCCAGCGAGTCACAGGGATGTTAGGAAGTATTTCTTCAGCCGTAGACTTGTCAGGAAGTGGAGCAATCTGGAGAATGATGTAGCAGAGGCAGGATCCATACACATCTTTAAGAAGAGATACGACAAACCTCGTGGAGCAGGAAGAAGTGGACCTAGTAGCGACCAGTGATGAGGCGGGGGCCAGGAGCTATGAATCGACCTCTGCAGCTTCAAATAGGTGAGTACATACACACTTTCAATAATACCACACACACGCCCACACTAATACACACAAAGGCAGCCTAAACTACAGACTAGTGTAGCTGACATGTATAATACGTAAAGTTATGAAGAATGAAGATTATCAGAAGACAAGTAGTGGAGTACCTAGAAAGGAACGAGCTCATACATGACAACGGTTTCAGAGAAGAGAAATCCGGCGTCACAAACCTGCTGGATTTCTACGACAAGTTAACTGAAATAAGGCAGGAGAGAGAGAGAGAGAGAGAGAGAGAGAGAGAGAGAGAGAGAGAGAGAGAGAGAGAGAGAGAGAGAGAGAGAGAGAGAGAGAGAGAGAGAAAGAGAAAGAGAGGATGGGTAGACTGCTTCATCTTGGACATTAAGAAGGCTTCCGACACAGTACCACACAAGAGACTAGATGAAAAGCTAGAGGAACAAAAAACATATGTGCAGGGAATGTGCCGGGAGAGTGGATCTATTGGCGACCAGCGAAGAGGCGGGGCCAGGAACTGTGAATCGATCATTTCAGCCACATAAAGGTGAGTACATACAGGTGAACACACACACACACACACACACACACACACACACACACACACACACACACACACACACACACACACACACACACACACCGTGTACGTTAGGCCCATACTGGAGTATGCGGCACCAGTTTGGAATCCACACCTATCCAAGCAAGTAAAGAAACTAGAGAAAGTGCAAAGGTTTGCAACAAGACTAGTCCCAGAGCTAAGAGGTATGTCCTACGAGGAGAGGTAAAGGGAAATCGACCTGACGACACTGGAAGACAGGAGAGATAGGGGCGACATGAAAACGACATACAAAATACTGAGAGGAACTGACAAGGTGGACAAAGACAGGATGTTCCAGAGATGGGACACAGCAACAAGTGGACAGAGTTGGAAGGTGAAGACACAGATGAATCACAGGGATGTTAGGAAGCATTTCTTCAGCCACAGAGTAGTCAGGAAGTGGAATAGTTTGGGAAGCGATGTAGTGGAGGCAGGATCCATACAGAGATTTAAGCAGAGGTATGATAAAGCTCACGGTTCAGGGAGAGTGACCTAGTAGCGACCAGTGAATAGGCGGGGCCAGGAACTTGGACTCGAGCCCTGCAACCTCAACTAGGTGAATACAACTAGGTGAGTACAACTAGGTGAGTACAACTAGGTGAGTACACACACCTTTAAACTCGTCTGAAGTGTCACGGTCGCTGAATAAAAGTGGATCTTGATCTTTCTGATGGCTCATATTTTGGTCGTGATGGATGTGTCCGCCTAGAAGATCTCTCTTTATTCTATGAGAGAAGGTGTGGTGGGTGTGAACGTTGGTGTGGGCGTGCGTGTGAACGTTGGTGTGGGCGTGGGTATGGAAGATGAAGACTGAAAAGAGCAGGTGAAGAAGCAGCACGTCTCCCATGGTGGTCGTCTGTCAAAAGAGAAAAACAGTGGTTAATATTACGCGTTTCTGTTACTGTTTTCAGTAAGCACAATATATAAATATATATATATATATATATATATATATATATATATATATATATATATATATATATATATATATATATATATATATATATATATATATATATATATATATATATAAATGTGATATCCATAATGTATAGACATCTCTAAAGAATACTAGGTCAAGTTATTGATCCCCGTCTAGCATCTAGACTGTTTCTGGTTTTGTAACAGTTTACCCGAGAATATATTAGTCCAGTTATCCATTTAAATTAAGAAATTTCAATATTGCTTTGGGATCATAACTGAGTGAATATAAACTAACTAAATAAAATCTGAGATTTTTAATAACAAGGTTGTCTAGGTGGACATTACCAAAGTAAATATTTTTTTATATAATTTAGGATGTAAGCTCTTACAGTTCTCTTGAGTATAACTAGTAAACATTACTATCAATGTTTGACTTGTACATAGAGTAGTGTTGTGCTGAGGGCACATTTCATATCTGTACAAATCTTAAGTACCATCTGGTACGTAGGTATGACGAATTATACTCAAGTGAAAAATATATGTACAAATGTGTGTGATAGTGTGTGTATGTGCTGAAAGTGCTCGTTATATCTCAGTAAGACTCAACTCGACTTAGACTTAAACAGTGACTGAGAAAAGGGCCTCAAATAATCCAACTTCTCGACCAATAAGTCAGTCAAACAGCTTCCTTGAAGCTGTTTGACTGACTTACACCAAAAATGTACAGTAACAATGTACAAAGCAGTAGCACAGAGTCAGGTAGAGACAAGGAGACAAAATAACGACCCTAACTGGGTAACATCAGCCGAGTCTCTGTAAAAGGCATAAAACTTACTTTATACTGAATCTAAGTTCAGCATAAGCAAATCCCCAACTACAGCAGTGCATAGATGCCACAAAAAAAATAAGGTCAGAAGATTTAGCTTGGGACTAGGGCTGAATAGTGTCTCCACGACACAACCTCTGAGAAACGTCAGAAATCACTAAGTCTAAACACTGCTCTGCGAACAGTTACACAGAGTTACAAGAAGTATGTTTCGGCTCTCCAACGAAAACATACTCTTCCGAAAACAGTTTAAATCACGAACAAATAGCCAGAGATCAGAGCTACAAGAGAGATGCTTATCGTAGACGTAGCTAACACGAGAGAGAGAGAGAGAGAGAGAGAGAGAGAGAGAGAGAGAGAGAGAGAGAGAGAGAGAGAGAGAGAGAGAGAGAGAGAGGGAGGGAGGGAGGGAGGGATAGGGACCCAAATGGAAATAAATGACCCCAATGGAAATAAAAGTCATTCTGTCTGACTTTTTTGGATTATTATGGCTCTTTACATATATGCTGCTATTTTTTTTATTATTTTTTTATTAACACACTGGCCGATTCCCACCAAGACAGGGTGGCCCGAAAAAGAAAAACTTTCACCATCATTCACTCCATCACTGTCTTTCCAAAAGGGTGCTTTACACTACAGTCTTTAAACTGCAACATTAACACCCTTCCATCAGAGTTCAGGCACTGTACTTCCCATCTCCAGGACTCAAGTCCGACCTGCCGGTTTCCCTGAATCCCTTCATAAATGTTACTTTGCTCACACTCCAACAGCACGTCAAGTATTAAAAACCATTTGTCTCCATTCACTCCTATCAAACAAGCTCACGCATGCCCGCTGGAAGTCCAAGCCCCTCGCACACAAAACCCCCTTTACCCCCTTCCTCCAACCTTTTCTAGGCCGACCCCTACCCCGCCTTCCTTCCACTACAGACTGATACACTCTTGAAGTCATTCTGTTTCGCTCCATTCTCTCTACATGTCCGAACCGCCTCAACAACCCTTCATCAGCCCTCTGGACAACAGTTTTGGCAATCCCGCACCTCCTCCTAACTTCCAAACTACGAATTCTCTGCATTATATTCACACCACACATTGCCCTCAGACATGACATCTTCACTGCCTCCAGCCTTCTCCTCACCGCAACATTCATCACCCATGCTTCACACCCATATAAGAGCGTTGGTAAAACTATACTCTCATACATTCCCCTCTTTGCTTCCAAGGACAAAGTTCTTTGTCTCCACAGACTCCTAAGTGCACCGCTCACCCTTTTCCCCTCATCAATTCTATGATTCACCTCATCTTTCATAGACCCATCCGCTGACGCGTCCACTCCCAAATATCTGAATACATTCACCTCCTCCATACTCTCTCCCTCCAATCTGATATCCAATCTTTCATCACCTAATCTTTTTGTTATCCTCATAACCTTACTCTTTCCTGTATTCACTTTCAATTTTCTTCTTTTACATGCCCTACCAAATTCATCCACCAACCTCTGCAACGTCTCTTCAGAATCTCCCAAGAGCCCAGTGTCATCAGCAAAGAGCAACTGTGACAACTCCCACTTTATATGTGATTATCTTTTAACTCCACGCCTCTTGCCAGCACCCTCGCATTTACTTCTCTTACAACCCCTTCTATAAATATATTAAACAACCACGGTGTGTTTAATATATTTAATATATTTATACATACTCTGCTATGTATGATAATCTATGTAAATATATTTGTGTTATCCTGAATAAACTTACTAGACTTCAGCTCCAACCTCAGGTGAGACTAGCCAGTACTTACTCGAGCGACTACGCCAGGTTCCTACTGACACAAACAAGTGAGCCAGCAGTTAGCAAAGCAGTTTGTTAACACAGTGAGAGGTGTAAATGTACATCCTACCTACATACATAAGCTAATATAATAAGTCAAATAACTAAATGAAGCAAGATATTTTGATATTAGTTACTAATGAAAACATTGGTAATATAAAATTAAATGGAAAGATACAATATACAGAATATACACTGTCCACTTCTGGACAGTGTATATATATATATATATATATATATATATATATATATATATATATATATATATATATATATATATATATATATATATATAATAGGCAGAACTTGCAATCTTGGCTTAAATAGCAACGCTCATCTTGCCATACAGGACAAGTGAAAATTTGTGTATGCAATAATTTCGCCAAAATCATTCTGAACCTAACGAGAAAAATATATTTCACTGTGTTTGTTTAGTATTAAATTATTGTAAACAAATCTAAAATATATTTAGTTGGGTTTGACTAAAATAAATTGTTCTTGTTGTAATAAGGTTAGGTAAGTTTTCTAAGATTCTTTTGGTGCAAAATTAGAAAATTTTACTTTAACATTATCGAAAAAAATATATCTTTAAACGTACAAGAGAAAATTTTAGAAAGGACTTAATTTTAAATGAGTTCTTGCTAATTGACCAGTTTTACATATTCGGCACGACATATGTATGTATATATATATATATATATATATATATATATATATATATATATATATATAATATATCTATATATATATAGATACGTAGATAGATATAGGTAGTAGGTTGGTAGACAGCAACCACCCAGGGAAGTACTACCGTCCTGCCAGATGACTGTGAAACAGAAACCTGTAACTGTTTTGCATGATGGTAGGATTGCTGGTGTCTTTTTCTGTCTCATAAACACGCTAGATAACAGGGATATCTTGCTACTCCAACTTACACTTTGGTCACACTTCACAGACATGCACATGCATATATATATACATACATCTAGGTTTTTCTCCTTTTTCTACATAGCTCTTGTTCTCCTTTATTTCTTCTATTGTCCATGGGGAAGTGGAAAAGAATCTTTCCTCCGTAAGCCATGCGTGTCGTATGAGGCGACTAAAATGCCGGGAGCAATGGGCTAGTAACCCCTTCTCCTGTAGACATTTACTAAAAAAGAGAAGAAGAAAACTTTATAAAACTGGGATGCTTAAATGTGCGTGGATGTAGTGCAGATGACAAGAAACAGATGATTGCTGATGTTATGAATGAAAAGAAGTTGGATGTCCTGGCCCTAAGCGAAACAAAGCTGAAGGGGGTAGGGGAGTTTCGGTGGGGGGAAATAAATGGGATTAAATCTGGAGTATCTGAGAGAGTTAGAGCAAAGGAAGGGGTAGCAGTAATGTTGAATGATCAGTTATGGAAGGAGAAAAGAGAATATGAATGTGTAAATGCAAGAATTATGTGGATTAAAGTAAAGGTTGGATGCGAGAAGTGGGTCATAATAAGCGTGTATGCACCTGGAGAAGAGAGGAATGCAGAGGAGAGAGAGAGATTTTGGGAGATGTTAAGTGAATGTATAGGAGCCTTTGAACCAAGTGAGAGAGTAATTGTGGTAAGGGACCTGAATGCTAAAGTAGGAGAAACTTTTAGAGAGGGTGTGGTAGGTAAGTTTGGGGTGCCAGGTGTAAATGATAATGGGAGCCCTTTGATTGAACTTTGTATAGAAAGGGGTTTAGTTATAGGTAATACATATTTTAAGAAAAAGAGGATAAATAAGTATACAAGATATGATGTAGGGCGAAATGACAGTAGTTTGTCGGATTATGTATTGGTAGATAAAAGACTGTTGAGTAGACTTCAGGATGTACATGTTTATAGAGGGGCCACAGATATATCAGATCACTTTCTAGTTGTAGCTACACTGAGAGTAAAAGGTAGATGGGATACAAGGAGAATAGAAGCATCAGGGAAGAGAGAGGTGAAGGTTTATAAACTAAAAGAGGAGGCAGTTAGGGAAAGATATAAACAGCTATTGGAGGATAGATGGGCTAATGAGAGCATAGGCAATGGGGTCGAAGAGGTATGGGGTAGGTTTAAAAATGTAGTGTTAGAGTGTTCAGCAGAAGTTTGTGGTTACAGGAAAGTGGGTGCGGGAGGGAAGAGGAGCGATTGGTGGAATGATGATGTAAAGAGAGTAGTAAGGGAGAAAAAGTTAGCATATGAGAAGTTTTTACAAAGTAGAAGTGATGCAAGGAGGGAAGAGTATATGGAGAAAAAGAGAGAGGTTAAGAGAGTGGTGAAGCAATGTAAAAAGAGAGCAAATGAAAGAGTGGGTGAGATATTATCATTTTTTGTTGAAAATAAGAAAAAGTTTTGGAGTGAGATTAACAAGTTAAGGAAACCTAGAGAACAAATGGATTTGTCAGTTAAAAATAGGAGAGGAGAGTTATTAAATGGAGAGTTAGAGGTATTGGGAAGATGGAGGGAATATTTTGAGGAATTGTTAAATGTTGATGAAGATAGGGAAGCTGTGATTTCGTGTATAGGGCAAGGAGGAATAACATCTTGTAGGAGTGAGGAAGAGCCAGTTGTGAGTGTGGGGAAAGTTCGTGAGGCAGTAGGTAAAATGAAAGGGGGTAAGGCAGCCAGGATTGATGGGATAAAGATAGAAATGTTAAAAGCAGGTGGGGATATAGTTTTGGAGTGGTTGGTGCAATTATTTAATAAATGTATGGAAGAGGGTAAGGTACCTAGGGATTGGCAGAGAGCATGCATAGTTCCTTTGTATAAAGGCAAAGGGGACAAAAGAGAGTGCAAAAATTATAGGGGGATAAGTCTGCTGAGTATACCTGGTAAAGTGCATGGTAGAGTTATTATTGAAAGAATTAAAAGTAAGACGGAGAATAGGATAGCAGATGAACAAGGAGGCTTTAGGAAGGGTAGGGGGTGTGTGGACCAGGTGTTTACAGTGAAACATATAAGTGAACAGTATTTAGATAAGGCTAAAGAGGTCTTTGTGGCATTTATGGATTTGGAAAAGGCGTATGACAGGGTGGATAGGGGGGCAATGTGCAGATGTTGCAGGTGTATGGTGTAGGAGGTAGGTTACTGAAAGCAGTGAAGAGTTTTTACGAGGATAGTGAGGCTCAAGTTAGAGTACATAGGAAAGAGGGAAATTATTTCCCAGTAAAAGTAGGCCTTAGACAAGGATGTGTGATGTCACCGTGGTTGTTTAATATATTTATAGATGGGGTTGTAAGAGAAGTAAATGCGAGGGTCTTGACAAGAGGCGTGGAGTTAAAAGATAGAGAATCACACATAAAGTGGGAGTTGTCACAGTTGCTCTTTGCTGATGACACTGTGCTCTTGGGAGATTCTGAAGAGAAGTTGCAGAGATTGGTGGATGAATTTGGTAGGGTGTGCAAAAGAAGAAAATTAAAAGTGAATACAGGAAAGAGTAAGGTTATGAGGATAACAAAAATATTAGGTGATGAAAGATTGGATATCAGATTGGAGGGAGAGAGTATGGAGGAGGTGAATGTACTCAGATATTTGGAAGTGGAAGTGCCAGCGGATGGGTCTATGAAGAATGAGGTGAATCATAGAATTGATGAGGGGAAAAGGGTGAGTGGTGCAGTTAGGAGTCTGTGGAGACAAAGAACTTTGTCCTTGGAGGCAAAGAGGGGAATGTATGAGAGTATAGTTTTACCAACGCTCTTATATGGGTGTGAAGCATGGGTGATGAATGTTGCAGCGAGGAGAAGGCTGGAGTCAGTGGAGATGTCATGTCTGAGGGCAATGTGTGGTGTGAATATAATGCAGAGAATTCGTAGTTTGGAAGTTAGGAGGAGGTGCGGGATTACCAAAACTGTTCTTCAGAGGGCTGAGGAAGGGTTGTTGAGGTGGTTCGGACATGTAGAGAGAATGGAGCGAAACAGAATGACTTCAAGAGTGTATCAGTCTGTAGTGGAAGGAAGGCGGGGTAGGGGTCGGCCTAGGAAAGGTTGGAGAGAGGGGGTAAAGGAGGTTTTGTGTGCGAGGGGCTTGGACTTCCAGCAGGCGTGCGTGAGCGTGTTTGATAGGAGTGAATGGAGACGAATGGTTTTTAATACTTGACGTGCTGTTGGAGTGTGAGCAAAGTAACATTTATGAAGGGGTTCAGGGAAACCGGCAGGCCGGACTTGAGTCCTGGAGATGGGAAGTACAGTGCCTGCACTCTGAAGGAGGGGTGTTAATGTTGCAGTTTAAAAACTGTAGTGTAAAGCACCCTTCTGGCAAGACAGTGATGGAGTGAATGATGGTGAAAGTTTTTCTTTTTCGGGCCACCCTGCCTTGGTGGGAATCGGCCAGTGTGATAATAAAAAAATATAAAATATATATATATATATATATATATATATATATATATATATATATATGTATATATATATATATATATATATATATATATATATATATATATATATATATATATATGTAGGGTGGAAATCTTTAGCTCAAATACTTTCGCACTTCTCAGTGCGTCATCAGGAGCTATGCAATGTTGCAAGTTTACAACTGAATGAGTGAGGGGAAGTTTTTTCTTAGAATAGTACAGAGTGGGCTTTTCGGCTCCTGCTGGCTCTCTTCTAAGAGAACCACGAACAAGTGGTTTTTGAGCAAATAACTGCACTGGCTGAGCCTTGAACCGTCAATTTTTAGCATGCCACCCGGGTAGCTTGTTAAAAACTCGAGACGCCCTAATCCACTGGACCACAAATCTCGCAACAGGTGTCTAGCAGCACGCTAGACGCCACTCCTGTTGCGGAGACATATGTGTTCGTGACAATCTAAGGACTAAAATCATTCTCCATGAGTGGTGCACTGAAGAGTTTGTGGAGACAAAGAACTTTATCGATGACAGCAAAGAGAGAAATGCTCTTTTTTGGGTGTGAGGCACGGGTGGTGAATGTTGCAACAAGGAGAAGGCTGGAGGCAGCGAAGATGTCATGTCTAAGGCATTGTGTGGTGTGAATATAATGCAGAGAATCCGAAGTTTGCAAATTAGGATGAGGTGCTGGATTACCAGAAGTTTAATCCAGAGGACTGAGGAGGAGTTGTTGATGTGGCTCAGACATGTAGAAAGTATGGAACGAAATAGAATGATTCGGAGAGCGTATGAATCTGTGGTGAAGGGAAGGATGGGTAGGGGGTCGACCTACGAAAGATTAAAGGGAGGAGGTAAAGGAGAGTGTGTGAGGGCGACTTGGACTTTCAGCAAGCATGCTTAAGTGTGTTAGATAGGAGTGAATGGAGACAAATGTTTTTTAGGACTTGACGTGTTGTTGGAGTGTTAGCAAGGTAACATTTACGATGGGATTCAGGTAAACTAGGAGGCCGGACTTGATTCCTGGAGATGGGAAGTACAGTGTCTGCACTATGAAGGAGGGGTGTTAATGTTGCAGTTTTATAACTGTAGTGTAGGAATGCTTCTGGCAAGACATTGATGGAGTGAATGATGAAAGTTTTTCATTTTCGGGCCACCCTACCTTGGTGGGAAACAGCCGATGTGTTAATAAAAAAAAATAACATATATGCAATAAGATCACAGTAAACAGGTTATATCACAATATGCAGGATAACCACTGTGAAAAAATGGTGAAATTCCAAGCGCTTTCGTAATTTCTCACATTACAAAGGAACTATTCAAATAAAAGATATATGGACGGAACTACACGTCGCTGCCACATCAACAACACCTGACTTTTTATGATTATGTTGGTAGGTAGTCAAGGATCCGTGAAACACAGCCTATAGTCTACCCAGAAATTTAATTTATCTAATGAATCTTAAATTCTTCCCAAATTTCATTAATTATGAATGAATCCAATTTGTATAATCCAAAAGCAATATTCATATCATTTTCAAAACTATTTTTTACGAGATTTGATTCTATTATAATTCTCACGATCATGGACTTACTAGATGCAACTTTCTCAGCCTTTCGAAAATCAACTGGATGGTTATAATCTCTCATATGAATAAACAGAACATTATAATCTTGTCCTCTTCTAATGCTATATTTATGTTGTTTTAATCTTAGTTCAAGATTTCGGTTAAACTGGTAAAAGTCTTTAACTAATGCCTCAGCCTTAACATAACTTTATTACCATTATTAACGTGGATACCGTTTGTCTTCGTTTTCCAAAATTTAGCCAATCATAACTGTTGGGAGGGTGGGAGGGGGGGGGGGTTCCTTGATACCGGAGCGTCTTGCTCGCCCTAAAATACCGTAAGTCCAGCTAACCAGTTTCTCAAGATCCCTTCACAAGCGTTAATTTGCTTACACTCCAACAGAACCTAAAATCATTAAAATCTCTTTCCACCACTCACTTTTGTCTAATATGCACGCACTAGCCTGTTGGGCGTCCAAACCCATAGCACTTAAACGCTCTCTTCCCCTCCTTCCAACCCTTCATAAGACAACTCCTACTTCCCTTTTCGACTTGTATGTTTTCCTGGCCATCTTATTTTGCTCCATTTCTTCTAAATGTCTAAACCACCTCAACAACCCTTTCTCCACCCTCTGAGTAATACTGTGGTAACCCCACACCTACTTTCCATGCCCTGACTTCTCTGTATAATATTTATACCACACATTGCCCTCAAACACGACATCGCCTCCATCCTCCTCCTCGCTGGAACATTTAAAACCCATTCTTCACTCACATTTATCAGTGTTCGTACACCTATACTCTGGAACATTTCACTTTTTTCTTCCTTGCATAAATTTCTTTGTCTCCACAGATCCCTTAATTCACCACCAACATTTTTCCTCTCGTCAAATCTATGGTTCACCTCGTCTTCCATAGACCGATCTGCCGACTAGTTCACTTTCAGACTTCTAAACGCTTATTTCTTCCATACTCCCTCCTACCAATCTGATATCCAAATGTTCTATGCATAGATTTGTTGTTACTTTAATTACCTTGCTATCTTGTATGTTAACATATAATTTCCTTCTTTTACATATTCTCTTTATTTCATCTACCAACCTTTGCAACTTCCCTTCATAATCTCAAAAAAAAAAAAAATAATAAAACTTATCATAGGCCTAAAGCTCTTGTGACAAAAAATTCTTTGTATCAGATTCGTTACTTTTTTTATCCTCCAATTTCCCCAACACCCAGGTGTTCTCATCCTTAAGATCCCCATCTATAAATATATTAAATAGCCCAGGTGACACCCATCGGAGCACCAAAAGTATCTGGCACCAAGGGCAGATTTTTCCTTTGATAACCCCTACCCACCCCCCATAAATAATTGTAAAATTTAAACACTCAGTAAAAATGTGTTTGCAAGTAGAGTAGACTTTCAAACATTACAAATTCCGTCATAAGCAAACTAGCAATAAGTAAAATGCAAGACATTAAAAATACTGCAGTTTCAACCATAATCCTATTTTTCAGTGGGCTGGTTTGTTTGAGAATAATTCAGTGACGTCGAAACTTGCAAGCTTCTTATCATTCACATGGAGATCTCTCAGGCGGCTAATGAGGTAACCCGCGTGTTTCAAATTAGCTTCACTAATTGTACCAAAATAACCACGCGGGAAGTTGAATGATACCTCTAGGCCTTTCATGTTATAATCAACATATCTTCAGGAGCCTGCAGTGTTGCAGAAATAAGTGGGAAGTCCAGGTAGATTCTTTCAATGGAACGACTCTAGCTAGACTGAGATGGCATCAAGCAGACCAGTGCTGGGTGCCAGAAAATTGAGGGACAAAATATTGAAACAGTAGGAGTAGAAAGCAGATAAAAGCCCATCGATGCTAAATATTTTGTAGTAACCTAGTGACCACAGCTTTAGTGACATGCTCAGTATCACCAATATACCATCAGACTCCATATCCTATCATTATGAAAGACTTTATTATTCTGATCTCAAAAAGTATCTGGCATTTATCAGTAGGAAAATTAATTTGCATTAAAAGAAAATGGGTCTAGAGAAAGCAGAAAGAGAGAAACAATCCTATTTCCAGAGGCTGACCCACTTTACGCTTCCATAAATGTTGATTTATCTACAAGGGTGGATGGGAGTAGCAGAACCTGAGTGCTACTCAATTGGTCAGTGTAGACTGGCATTTACAACAGTCCAGTGAGTTTAGGTAGGAATCTGGCTTCAGATTGTATACAATGCATTCAATTTTAAAGTTACTGAATTTAAGTAAGCGAAAACTATTATTATGTAATGAACGTTTATCATGTTTTATATTTGTTAATTCTAAAATATTTCTTTCCAGCCAAGAGGAGTGAGGAACCACGACTCTGGTTTTTGACCAATTTGAAGCGTTATTTCAGGCGCCTTATTGTGATTGAAATCATATCTGATTCCTGACATCTAGAGGTTTGCCGGTCTGTCCCACATACGGTAAGTTACAGCCATTGCAACCAATCCTGTAGACACCACTGACACAGTTTTGATGAGAATTCTTTATCAAAAGGCTTTTAACATTCCATGAATTCTTTAAAACTACCTGTATGTTGAATCCTTTTAGGGAATTTGGCAGAATAGATAAATTCTCATTATATGCGAGAACCATCACATTCCTAATATTAGGTGTTACCTTAGGTTTAGTTCTATGATAAGTTTTCCTAGCAGCCATCAATGCGCATTTTACAGACTCCTTAGGGCACCACAGTTTTGTGGCAATATCAGATATTTTCTTAATTTCCTTTTCAAGTAACTCGGTAAGATCTCATAAACCTAGTGAGAAAGACACTCCATTTTATCTTGTCTCATGGTTGGAATAGTAGTGAATGTATGAACAAATATTAGTGGCCTTTCTATATATTCTGAACTTGCTTATTATATCAAACAGTGATTTTGAGAGTGGCAGCCGCTTTAAGTGGCAAGTGGTTCACAATTCAGGAAGAAGGAAGATAAGGAAGGTTAATGGAGAAGACGTGAAGGTAGGAAATCGATTCTCTGTTCTCCAAGACGAGTATACTTCAGTGCTTAATGATGCTAAAGGTACCAGTGACTCCCCTGGTAATCAAGGTAAGAATATTCTGATTGCAGGAGGTTCTCAGGTAAGATATATGAACCGTGTTTTTGGTAACAGAGATAGAAAGGTCAGACAGAGGGTGTGCCTCCCAGGAGTGGCAGCCGCTTTAAGTGGCAAGTGGTTCACAATTCAGGAAGAAGGAAGATAAGGAAGGTTAATGGAGAAGACGTGAAGGTAGGAAATCGATTCTCTGTTCTCCAAGACGAGTATACTTCAGTGCTTAATGATGCTAAAGGTACCAGTGACTCCCCTGGTAATCAAGGTAAGAATATTCTGATTGCAGGAGGTTCTCAGGTAAGATATATGAACCGTGTTTTTGGTAACAGAGATAGAAAGGTCAGACAGAGGGTGTGCCTCCCAGGAGCTGGTGTTGGTGACATAGTCAGCAGGTTTGATAATATTATGTCAGGTAATGGGAACAAGCCCATTATCTGTCTTAGTACTGGTGGAAATGATATTGGGAAGGGCACGAGACAGGAGCTGCTGGATAAGTACAGGTCAGCCAAAGAAGAAGTCAGGTCTGAGGTAGGGATCCCCATCATATGTAGCATTTTGCCCTGAAAGAGAGTGGGCAATGAATAGATATCTAGGGCAATTGGTATAAATTGCTGGCTAGACAGGTACTGCTAGGAACTTGCAATCCCATTCACTGATAACTGGGACAAATTCTATGGCAAACATGATATGTATGCAAGGGATGGGGTTCATCTCTCTGGGGCTGGAGTGGTTGCATTAGCCAATGCAACTGAGTGGGTCATTGATGACTTGTCTAGGACTTTAAATGGATAGATTATAGAGGTATGGGAGTTTGTGGGAAGCAATCAGGCTGCAGTATTAGGGTTAAAAACAGTAGATATTACCAGAATACCCCAGGGATATGTTTAAAAGGCAATATTCACAATAGAGTTGCTAGTAAAGGCAAAGCAATTGTTCAACAAACAAAGAGAGATAGTAGAGGGCAACGAGTGACTAGCTCCCTTAAGGTTTACTATACAAATAGCAGGAGTCTAAGAAATATGATAGATGAGCAAAGATTACTTGCAAGTGCAGGTAATAAAGATATTATTGCAGTAATGGCGACCTGGTTCAACTTCAAAGATAGAGAAATACCTTCTGAATGCAACATACAGGGTTATAAACCATTCCATATTGATAGGGTCAACAGGAATGGTAGTGGAGTGGCGATGTATGTCAGAGATAATTTAAATTGTTGTGTTAGACAAGATATAAGATTAGAAACATCGAACACAGAATCTGTTTGGCTACAGTTTCTCGAAGGTCGTGAAAAACTAATTTTGGGTGTGATTTATAGGCCCTCAAACCTTTATAGAGAGTGAGGTAGGCTGCTATGAACGAGACTAAACTATACATGATTGAGGAAACGAGTGACATGGTTGTCAGACAAATAGAGAAATTAAAACCTAACAAATCCCCAGGCCCTGATGAACTGTTTGCAAGGGTGTTAAAGGAATGTAAAGAGGAACTTAACATACCTTTGACTAATCTTTTCAATATATCACTGCAAACTGGCATAATGCCTGACAAGTAGAAAATGGAAAATCTTTCTTTCTTTCAACGCAACGGCCGTATCCCACTGAGGCAGGGTGGCCCAAAAAGAAAAACAAAAGTTTCTCTTTTTAAATTTAGTAATTTATACAGGAGAAGAGGTTACTAGCCCCATGCTTCCGGCATTTTAGTCGCCTCTTACAACACGCATGGCTTACGGAGGAAGAATTCTGTTCCACTTCCCCATGGAGATAACAGGAAATAAACAAGAACAAGAACTAATAAGAAAATAGAATAAAACCCTGAGGGGTGTGTGTGTGTGCGTGTGTGTGTGTGTATATATATATATATATATATATATATATATATATATATATATATATATATATATATATATATATATATATATATATATATATATATATATATATATATATATATATATATATATATATATATATATATATATGTCGTGCCGAATATGTAAAACTGGTCAATTAGCAAGAACTCATTTAAAATTAAGTCCTTTCTAAAATTTTCTCTTATACGTTTAAAGATAGATTTTTTTCATTAATGTTGATGTAAAAATTTTTAATTTTGCACCAAAAGGAACTTAGAAAACTTACCTAACCTTATTATAACAAGAATAGTTTATTTTAGCCTAACCCAACTAAATATACTTTAGATTTGTTTACAATAATTTAATACTAAACAAACACAGTGAAATATATTTTTTTCGTTAGGTTAAGAATGATTTTGGCGAAATTATTGCATACACTCAATTTTCACTTGTCCTATATGGCAAGATGAGCGTTGCTATTTAAGCCAAGATCGCAAGTTCTGCCTATTCGGCACGACATATATATATATATATATATATACATATATATATATATATATATATATATATATATATATATATATATATATATATATATATATATATATATATATATATATATATAAATGCTTTTACATGTATGTATAGTGTGACCTAAGTGTAAGTAGAAGTAGCAAGACGTACCTGAAATCTTGCATGTGTATGAGACAGAATAAAAAGACATCAGCAATCCTACCATCATGTAAAACAATTACAGGCTTCCATTTTACACTCGCTTGGCAGGACAGTAGTACCTCCCTGGGCGGTTGCTGTCTACCAACCTACTACCTAGAAAAATGGCAAATATAATACCTATTTACAAGGCAGGTGACAGGTCATTAGCTTCGAACTATAGACCAATAAGCCTTACCTCCATAGTGGGAAAATTTATGGAATGAATAATTGACGAGGCATTTCGTAGACATCTTGAAAGGCATAAATTAATTAATGAATCTCAGCACGGTTTTACAAAGGGATATTCCTGTCTTATGAATTTTCTAACTTTTTTCATTAAGGTATTTCAGGAGGTAGATTATGGTATTGAATATGATATTGTGTATATGGACTTCAGTAAGGCTTTCGATAGAGTTCCACATCAGAAGGCTATTGAGGAAACTTAAGGCACACGGAATAGGAGGAAAAAAAATTTCCTAGGTAGAGGCATGGTTGACAAGTAGGTAGCAGAGAGTTTGCATAAATGGGGAGAAATCAGAATGGGGGCACGTCACAAGTAGTGTTCCAGAGGGGTCGGTGTTGGGCCCCTTGTTGTTCACAATATACGTAAACGACATTGATGAGGGAAT
The DNA here is from genome assembly GCF_038502225.1 of Cherax quadricarinatus. NCBI lineage: Eukaryota > Metazoa > Arthropoda > Malacostraca > Decapoda > Parastacidae > Cherax > Cherax quadricarinatus. The sequence goes on from NC_091312.1 coordinate 46,425,485, forward strand.
TAATAACGACATAAGCAAATTTACTGATGACACCAAAATAGGCCGTCTAATTCATTCTAATGAGGACATTAGAGCACTCCAGGATGATTTAAATAGACTGATTCAATGGTCGGAGAAGTGGCAGATGCAGTATAATATAGACAAATGCAAAGTTCTAAATGTTGGACAGGAAAATAACCATGCGACATATAAACTAAATATTGTAGATCTTAATACTACTGATTGCGAAAGGGATTTAGAATTTCTGGTTATCAGTAATCTGAAACCAAGACATCAATAAAGCTAACAGAATCCTTGGCTTCATACCAAGAACTATAAATAATAAGAGTCCTCAAGTTGTTCTTCGACTCCATATATCCTTGGTTAGGCCTCATTTAGATTATGCTGCACAGTTCTGGTCACCGTATTACAGAATGGATAAAAATGCATAGAAGAACGTACAAAGGAGGATGACAAAGTTGATCCCATGTATCAGAAATCTTCCCTATGAGGATAGACTGAATTAGAATTAGGGGGGATATGACTGAGGTGTATAAATGGAAAATAGAAATTTTTAAGGGGATGTAAATAGCGTGCTAAAAATCTCTAGCACAGACAGGACTCGCAGTAATGGTTTTACGTTGGAAAAATTCAGATTCAGGAAGGATATAGGAAAGCACTACTTTGGTAACAGAGTTGTAGATGAGTGGAACAAACTCCCGAGTACCGTCATAGAAGCTAAGACGTTGTGTAGTTTAAAAATAAGTTAGATGAATACGTGAGTGGGCATGCGTGGGTGAATTGGACCTGCCTCGCATGGGCCAGTAGGCCTGTTGCAGTGTTCCTTCTTTCTTCTGCTCTTATATTCTTATCAAATCGGAAACAGGTACTCTGGTGAACAAGGGCGTGACGTCAAAACTCATTACAATAAAATCATTAGATATAATAACATTTTGAAATTTGTCATTGAAAACAACGTTCTTGTTTATGTGGGTTTCAGAGGTATTGCCCAATGTTGGAGTTAGTATTTTAACCAACCATTTTGAGAGGACATATAAAGCCGACCCTACAGAGCTAATAAAAGGTCTCGCTGGAAAACCAGTCATATAGGTTTTATTAAATAGTACCTATAAAGTTGTTTACTAAATTACTATTGACTTTGTCAAAATGGTTCTTATTAAGGTGTGCGTAAGTTTACTTCTCTTCTAATAACAAGATCAGTTTCCCACAATAATGTGATTCCACCGTGTCCATGATTACTGTCGAATTACCATTGACTGCTTTTATAAGGTGAAGCCTAGAATTTTTACTTAATTCATGGAACGACTTATCAAATCGTTGAGGACTCAGTACTTTAGCCCCTCAGCCAGATCCCAGAAACACTCATACTTACACACACACACACACCCACACACACATACACACACACACACACACACACACACACACACACACACACACACACACACACACACACACACACACACTGTGTCTGGCAAACTTAAGAATACCGTTTCAACACTTAAGAAGTCATGCACGACACTGTACCCCGTGTACGTCAGGCCCATATTTGAGAATGCAGCACCAGTATGGAATCTGCACCTGGTCAAGCACTTCAAAAAATGAGAAAGTGGAAAGGTTTGCAAAAAGACTAGTCAAGGAGCGGTATATCCTACGAGGAGAGGTTAAGCGAAATCAACCTGACGACAATGGAGGACAGGAGGGATAGGGTGGGACATAATAACGACATATACAATACTGAGAGAAATAGATAAGGTGGATAGGGACAGGGTGTTTCAGAGATGGGCCACAGCAACAAAGAGTCACAACTAGAAATTGAAAACTCAGATAATTCAACGGGATGTTAGGAAGAATTTATTCACTGATAGAATAATCTGGAGAGTGATGTAGTGGAGGCTGGATCTATACATAGTAACTTTAAGAAGAGATATGATGAAGTTCCTGGAGCAAAGGGAGAGCGGACCTAGCAGCGACCAGCAAAGAGGCGGGGCCGGGAGCTGTGAATCGACCTCCCATAACCACAAATAGGTAAGTACAAATAGGTGAGTACACACACACTCCTTTGAGTCAAAGGGATGTTAGGAAGTATTTCTTCAGTCATAGAGTTGTCAGGCAGTGGAATAGTCTGAAAAGTGATGTACTGGAGGCGGGAACCATACAAAGTTTTAAGACGAGGTTTGATAAAGCTCGTGGAGCAGGGAGAGAGAGGACCTAGTAGCAATCAGCGAAGAGGCGGGCCCAGGAGCTATGAACCGACCCCTGCAACCACAAATAGGTGAGTACACCTAGAAAGGAATGAGCTTGTTCGCAACAACCGTCACAGTTTCAGGGAAATCACGAATCTACTGGAGTTTACAAGGTGACGGTAGTAAAGCAAGAGAGAGAGAGAGAGAGAGAGATGGGTGGGTAGATTGCATTTTCTTGGAGTTTAAGAAGGCTTTTGACATAGTTCCACACAAGAGATTAGTGCAAAAGTTGGAGGACAAAGCAGATATAACAGCGAAGGCACTACAATGGATCAGAGAATACCTGACAGGAATGCAACAGCGAGTCATGGTACGTGACGAGGTGTCAGACTGTGACGAGCGGGTTCCACAAGAGTCAGGCCTATGACCGGTGCTATGTCTGGTATATGTAAATGGCATGACGGAATGTATAGGCTCAGAAGTGTCCCTGTTTGCAGACGATGTGACTAATGAGGAGAATTCAGTCGGACGTGGATCAGGCAGGACTACAAAGGGATCTAGAAAGGCTGCAAGCCTAGTCCAGCAACTGGCTCCTGGAGTTCAACCCCACCATCTGCAAAGCCATGAAGAGCTGGGAAGGGCAAAGAATACTATAGACAAAGTACAGTCTACGGGGCCAAAGACTGCAAACTTCACTCAAGGAAAAGCATCTTAAGTGAGCATAATACCGAGCACATCCGGACAGGCTGCAGGCCTCGTCCAGAAACTTGCTCCTGGAGTTCAACCCCATCAAGTGCAAAGTCATGAAGACTGGGGAAAGGCAAAGAACACTACAGAGTACTGTCTAGGGGGGCAAAGACTTCAAACCTCGCTCAATTAAAAGGATCTTGGGGTGAGTATATTAACGAGCACATCTCCTGAGGCACATATCAAACAAATAACTGCTGCAGCATATGGGCTCCTAGAAAACCAAAGAATAGCTTACTGACATCTCAGTAAGGAATCGTCCAGGATTCTGTATACCGTGTACGTTAGGCACATACTGGAGTGGGCAGCACCAATCTGGAATGCACACCTGGCCAAGCACGTCAGGAAATTAGAAAAAGTGTAAAGGTTTGCAACGAGAATAGGAAATACTGAGAGGAATCGACAAGGTGGACAGAGGCAGGATGTTCTAGAGATGGGACACAGCAACAAGGGGTCACAATTGGAAGACTCAGATGAGTAACAGGGATGTTAGGAAGTACTTAAGTACTTCTTTAGCTATAGAGTTGTCTGGAAGTGGAATAGTATAGAAAGTCTCTCTCTCTGCTCATGGAACAGTAAGAGTGACCTAGTAGCGACCAGTGGAGGCGGGGCCAGGAGCCATGAATCGACCCCAGCAACCACAATTAGGTGAATACTCACACATACACACCAGCACGTTAAGGACACAACCAGAGAGAGAGAGAAGATGAACCAGCATGACTGGACCTTGTATTCACCTTGAGCAGTTCAGACAAGGGGTATCACACACGACAGGCCCCCTAGCCACTAGTGATCACGTGGTCTTGAGTTTCAAATGCATAGTAGAGTTAACAATGGAAAGTGAAGCAGCATAAGAAGGACAGGAGAAGCCAAACTTGTAAAAATGGGACAAGTATAAGACAATTCCTACATGAGGTGCAATGGGTAAGGGAGCTAGAAGGAAAGTCAGTAAATGAAATGATGTAACACGTGACCATAAAGTGCAAGGAGGCAGTGAGGAATTTCGTACCAAGAAGCAACAGAAACGACGGGAAGACCAGAGTGAGCCCATGATTTACCAGAAGGTGTGGAGAGGGCAAAGCCGAGTGTCTTAGAGTATGGAAAAAGTATAGACTGCAAATGACCCATTGAAACAGGGAATTGATCCGAAGAGGAAGAAATGAATATGCATGGATGAGAAGAGAAGTCCACCACCAATACGAGAATGACAAAGCATCAGAAAACGAATCTGTCCCAATGTTGTTACACAGCCATATCAGGAGGGAAACAACAGTCAAGGATTAAGTAATCAGGCTGAGGAAGGAACGAGGGAAGCTCACAGGGAACAACCAGGAAGTATGTGAAGAGCTCAGCTCAAGATTCAGGGAAGTATTCACTGTGGAGACGCAGAGGCTCACAGCAAACCGAGGTGGAAGGATGCACCAGTAAGTGCTGGATGCACTGCACACAACCGAGGAGGTGAAAAAACTGCTAGGGGAACTAGATACCTCGAAGGCGGTGGGCCCAGATAATCTCTCTCCTTAAGAGGGAGCAGATGCACTGTGTGGGCCACTAACAACAATCTTCAATTAATCTATCGAAACAGGGTAACTGCCTGAGGTTTGAAAGACGGCAAATGTTGTTCCGATTTTTAAGAAAGGAGACAGACAAGCTGCACTAAATTACAGACCAGAGTCGCTGACATGTATTGTATGAAAAGTTATGGAGAAGATTATCAAGAAAAGTGGTGGAGCACCTCGAAAGGAATGGACTAATACATGACAAGGGAAATCCTGCATCACAACCCTACTGGAGTTCAATGACAAAGTAACAGAAGTAAGACAGGAAAGAGAGGGATGGATAGACTGCATCTTCCTGAACTGTATAAAGGCTTTCGACGCAGTACCACACAAGAAACTGGTTAAAAAGTCAGAGGAGCAGGCAGGAAAACGAGGGAAAGTACTGCAATGGACCAGGAATATCTGCAATGAAGGAAACAACGTGTATCGGTACGGGACGAAGTGTCAAAGTGGGTGCTTGTGCTGAGTGGGGCTCCACAAGGGTCAGTCCTAGGTCCAGTGCTGTTTCTTGTATATGTGAATGACATGATGAAAGGAATAGAGTCAGAGATGTTCCTATTTACAGACGATATGAAACTAATGAGGAGAATACAAGCGGACGAAGATCAGGTAGGCATACAAAGGGATCTGGACAGGCTGCAAGCCTGGTCCGACAAATGGCTCCTGGAGTTTAAGCCCAGGAAGTGCAACGTTATGAAGCTTGGGGAAGCAAAGGAGACCCTAGGCGAAGTAGAGCCTAAGATGTCAGAGGCTGCAAAACTCACTCATGGAAAAGAATCTTAGGGTGAGCATCATACCGAGCAGATCTCCTGAGGCGCACATCAACCAAATTTCTGCTGCAGTATACGGGCACCTGGTAAACATGGGAATAGCGTTTTGACATGTAAGTAAGGAGTCATTCACGACACTGTACACCGTGTACGTTAGGCCCATATTGGAGAATGCAGCACCGGTATGGAACCCACACCTCGTCAAACACGTCAGGAAATTAGAGAAAATGCAAAGGTTTGCAACAAGACTAGTCCTGGAGCTGAGGTGCTTGTCCTACGAGAAGAGGTTAAGGGAACTCAACCTGACAACACTGGAGGACAGGAGGGATAAGAGAAACATGATAGCATGTAAAATACAGAGAGGAATTGACAAGTGAATATACACAGAATGTTTCAGAGATGGGACACAGGAAGAAGGGGACACAATTGGAAGTTAGCAACTCAGATTAGTCAGAAAAACTTTAGGCCTTTTAGTGACTAGCGAAGAGGCTGGGCCTGGAGCTGTGAATCGACCCCTGCAGCCACAAATAGGTGAGTACAGACGAGCATGCATGTGCAGACAGTTTTCCGTGGAGCGCTGAAGTGTTTGTCACCAGGTGTGTCTTAAGCTGAGTTTCAGGCAGGATATAGAGCACTGTTTCTTGGAAAACACTTGTGTGCCAGAGTTATTTTTGGCAGTATGTGTGAATATCGGAAAAATTTTGAAGGTGAGAGCGAAGTGAAATATACGTGAAATTAAACATTATGAGTTATTATTGGAGTATGTAGTATGCATATTGGAGTATGCAGCACCAGCATGGGCCAACAGGCTTACTGCAGTGTTCCTCCTTACCAGTCTGGAACCCACACCTATCCAAACACGTACGGAAATTAGAGAAAGTGCAAAGGATTGCAACAAGACTAGTCAATCCAAGAACTACGATGTCGTCTTTCTATCGCTAATGAAAGCCAAGAAGTTGGTCTTTCTGAGATGATCGGGCCAAGTCAGCTGTGATTAAACACCCGATATTATAGATTATTCCGAGAACTGTAACAATTGAATCAAGAGTTGTACCTTTTTACCCAGTTTCCAACAATGGTGATGGTTCAATCTGAAATTAAAAAAAAAAAACAGGCTCTTCAGGACAGAATCAGAATCTACCATTGTCACATTTACCAAGAAATATTGTTCAGGAGCAGTGTCGCCACCTACCATGCTGACGGAACTACAACAAGTATGACCAGTGTACATCTGACTGCACCAGGAAAGACAAGATTTTCTGATCTGTATGTGGCGACGAGGAAAGCCAATTGCGAGAGTCAGGCCATTCCAACATACCTTAACTGCAAAGCTGACTACAGAAATATAGTAACTAAATGCCCCAACAACAGCAACAAATAAAGAAACAACTTACAAACAACAGGAACGCCACTTGTTCGTAAATAACCAGACTTCGTGAGAACACTCAGAAGAGTCTCCAGGTCACTGAACAATCAGGCCAAACTACTACTGCAACTTCACTAGTCCCAACTCCAAACTTCCATGTGATCGCACCGAACAAGATCCTCTCTAGCATCATCCATTCCTACTTAACACAATGTAGTCCGCTAGGCTCTTTCAACACAAAAAAAATCAACTAAATATTTCACCAGAATAACCTCCCAGAAATGGACTTCCAAGAGGACACGCCATCAATTGAAAATTCAAAGTCGTCTGAATCTCACAGTTTAATTTCCAGGCTCCGCTAACAAGTGTACATTTCCTTAGAGTGTCTTCAACAGAGCCTGCCCAGTCCACTGGCCCAGCCTTGACTACAACAGAAACACTGATCATGGAATCTCCCACAGACACAGCATTCACCTAACAACCAACTGCCAGGAGCCTTTCATAATGTAATCTTCCCTGATAACGTTTCGCCCAGGCAGTGGACTTGACCAAGTTACATACAGATCTGAACTAATAAAGCCTACTGTGTGGGCAAAAAATTTTCAATAAAGGAGCGAATTATAATGCATCTGTATTTCTTTTTTCAATCGAGTCGGTATTTTGTACCATTTGACTGAAACCTTCCCTACTGAAGATGATGATGATGACGATGATGACAAAGAAGATGAAGAAGGTTCAAGGAACATGTGTTGGCCAGAAAGATAGTTCAGGGAACATGTATTGGCATGTCACATGTGCAACAGTTGTTTAATCTTTGTATTTGAAAGGTGTTACCTACACAGTAGGCTTCTTCAGTCATATACAAAAGAGACTTAATACAGAGACATCAGAAATAATAGTGCGGTGAAGATGGTGTTATTATTATATCAACCTTGAAGTCGTTCTTGAAACGTGTGAACAGCAAAGATTTCTTTCTTAGCTACATGTAAGTCAACATTGTATAACCTAATCGTATACAATTGTAAGTTGCATGTCAGTGTTTATTTAAATTCTTGTAATGGTTTAATGTATATTGTTATGGAACTGGTTTATACCTTTGATGAGTTCCTAGTTTTTCTACTCCCAGAGCCCGGCCTTGAGCCAGGCTCGTCTTGTGATTGTCTGCTGGTAACCGACTGACCCACATATCCATCACAGCCTGGTTCATCTGGCATCTGCAAAGATTTCCACACTTGCCCCAGCAGTGTTTCTGATATTTTCTGGTATGATGTTGAATAGTCTGGGGCCACGGAAGTTGATACAGTGTTCCCTGACCCTCTGACAATAACAACGAACAAAAGACACGTTGAGGAACAGTCTTGCATGAGAACATCGCTGTCCTCTGTATCGAGCTTCATCAACTTATGATAAAACTGTAAATAGAAAGAAACTTAACCCCAAAATAAGTTAGTACTGCTACATGTGTCTTAATTTCAGATATTGTTTTGAAGAGATACATTCATTGGAGCTCATTCTTCTATATTGCTACATTCTTCATTATATTGTCTCAACTTTTGACTTCGTATTTAGTAATGAAATAAATTTCTTTATGTTACAGCTTGTTTTACAGTCGCTCATCTGTTGAGGAAATGCAATGTAGTTGGATTTCATTTCTTTCCTATAATTACGTATTTAGAAGAAGAAGAAGAAGAAGAAAAAGAAGAAGGGGGAGAAAAAGAAGAAGGAGAGAGAGAGAGAGAGAGAGAGAGAGAGAGAGAGAGAGAGAGAGAGAGAGAGAGATCACCCCGCAAGTACCACACTAGTCACTGCGACAAAAACAACTCTCTTAAGACCCACCGAAGTGGTCAATTCACTTAACCTTTCTAGCCTCTCTGCCTCTCTCTTCCTGTTTTCACTCAACATTTTTCATTGCTCTATCCTATCCCAATCCTTATCCTACCTATTCACGCCATGATTTAATAGCCTTAAGAAAGAAAATTAGCCTGAAAGAAATGCCGACATACAGAGAGACAGAAGAGAAGGAAGCATCGAGACAGTGAAGGACAGGAAGGTGTGGACACCCTGGTGGGTCAAGGTTGTACTGTTAACAAACTTGAATATCTGAACAGCTGCCCATCTTCCCCACTCCTCTCACACTCACTCTCACACTCACTCTCACACTCACTCTCACACTCTCGCAGTCACACTCACAGTCACTCTCACACTCCCTCTCACATCACTCACACTCACTCTCACACTCACTCTCACATTCACTCTCACACTCCCTCTCACATTCACTCTCACATTCACTCTCACACTTACTCTCACACTCACTTTCACATTCACTCTCACATTCACTCTCACACTCGCTCTCACATTCATTCTCACACTCACTCTCACACTCACTCTCACATTCACTCTCACACTCACTCTCACACTCACGCACACAAACACAGTCGCTCACTCTCTCTCTCTCTCTCTCTCTCTCACACACACACACACACACACACACACACACACACACACACACACACGAACACAAACACACACACAGTGCACTTCTAGAGGAGACTAATGCAATGTTTGCAGCCTTCACAGAAACCCACACAAAAGATCACTTTGACAGTGAAATGTGGATAGATGGGTACAACCTTTTTAGATGCGATAGAAAGAGCAGGCAACAAGGGGAGGTTGGCCTGCATGTCAAAGAGTCGCTCATCTGCACGGAGTTGCTGAACACCACAAATGATGTAGTTGAAGTTCTATCAATAAAGATCGAGAACCAAAACCTAGTCATCGTGGTTGTATATAAGCCACCAGTTGCAACCTCACAACAGTTCAAGGAACAGCTACTGAAAATTGATTACTGTCTGGAAAGTCTTCCAGCTCCATCCCCAAACATCTTATTGCTTGGTGATTTTAACTTAAGGCATACAAAATGGAAGAATGTAGCGAATAATGTTACAGCAGAAACAATCCCTGATGGTAGCGCAGATGAAAGGTCACACACACATAAGTTACTAAGTCTCTGCGATAAACACACCTTAAGCCAGCGGATAGTGGAGCCAACGAGACTAGAAAACACACTTGACCTTATCTTTACAAATAATGAGGTCCTGGTAAGAGACAACAATATCAAAAACAACTAATTCCGATCACAATCTAATCGAAGTCCAAACTTACATGCACTGGGGTCCTGATCAGCAGAATGCATGTACTTGTGAAGGTGTCTTTACAAAATACAACTTCAACAACAAGAACATCAACTGGGACCAGGTAAACCATGTCCTAAACGAAACATGTTGGGAAGATGTCTTAAATGACATGGATCCAAACCAGTGCCTTGAAAGGATCAACTTCCTGGCAGCTTATGATGAGGATGGGATGGTCCAGGACTTGTCAAACATAGCTTAAATTCTTCAGTAATTTTATTAATTATATATGAATCTAATTTGCATAACCCTAAACTATTATCCATATTAAAATCAATACTATTTTTATGAAGCTTGATTCAATTATATTTCTCTCAACCAGATTGGTTTAAGATTATATAAATTAGATTCATTTATAATTAATAAAATTTTATCTTTGTAGGATTGTATGGTCCAGCGGGTTAGAGCATCGTGATTTTTCGCTCACCATGAGGCGGACTAAAACAACACGGGTTCTATCCTTGACTAGTCGCAGAGTTGTTATTGGTTAAATACCACTCGTTCTTGGTTACAATAGTATATATATATATATATATATATATATATATATATATATATATATATATATATATGTATGTATGTATGTGTATATATATATATATATATATATATATATATATATATATATATATATATATATATATATATATATATATATATATATATATATATAACGCTGGTTGTTTTCCACCGACGAAGAGTGACCCGAAAAAAGAGGAAACACTTTCGCCATCACTCACTCTATCGCTCCTTGTCTTGCCAGAGGCATATCAATATTGCAGTTCAGATGCCCTTCCAAACTGCAAGTACCCACACCCTTCCTTCAGAGTGCAATTATTGCACTTCTCACCTTTTGTACTCATGTCCGGGTAGCTGGTTTCCCTGAATCCCTTCATAAATGCTCACACTCCAACATCATGCTAGGTTATAAATCCTACTTGCTTCCACTCGCTCCTATCTTAAACGTTGATTCGCGGTTGATGGAAGTTCAAGCCCCTTGCATACAAAGCTTCTTTTACCCCGTCCCTCTTACTGATTTATACGTCCTTCAAATCATCTGGTTCTGCTCCACCTTTTTAAATGTCCAAACCACCTCAAGAACCTCTTTTCAGTTCTCTGGATAATGTTTTTAGTAACCTTGTACCTCCTCCTTGTCTCTAAACTACGAATTCTTTGCATAATATTTACACCACACGTTGCCCTCAGACACGACATCTCCATTGCTTCTAGTCTCTTCCTCGCGCAACATTCACCATCCATGCTGCCTCAAACACATAAGAGCGCTGGCGCCATTATAATCTCAGGCATTCCCCTCTTTACTTCCAACGAAAACGTTCTTTGTCTCCAAAGACTCCTCAGTGCTCCATTTGCCTTATTTCTCTAATCAGTTCTATGATTCATCTAGTTTTTCATAGACCCAAAAGCCGACAAGTCCATTCCCAAATATCTGAACACATTCACTTTCTCCATACCCCCTCTTTCCAGTCTGATGTCTTATCTTTCACTAACTAATTTTTTTGGTACCTTCATCCCTTTTAATTTCCTTCTTTTACACAGCCTGGTTGATCAGACTCCGATCAATCACGAGGCCAAGTCTCAGACCGGGCAGCGGGGGCGTTGTTCTTAAATTACTTATCCACCAAAGAAATTCAATATTATGACCCCACCACAAACTTAGATATCCTATGAAATAATTCACGTCTTCTAAGGACATCGGTTCCTGGATGGCGTGACATATACCAACTACATGAACGCGAGTAGCCTGGGAAGGCAACAGTTGTTTTCCTTCCAATGATTGATATGGATCCCACAAATGAAACTTGTATCTTCAAGTTTGTTTAGAAAGACACGTAAGCAAACACTATGACATATTTATTAGAAAACGTTTCGGTCCTGGGACATTGATCACTTCTAACATACAGAGGTAGAAAGGCATTATATATATAGGCGGAGAGTGAGGTGTGACGCACGTGACCTGAGGAATATCATAAGAACATAAGAATGGAGGAACACTGTAGAAGGCCTACTGGCCCATGCGAGGCAGGTCCTTATCAAAACAACCTCTGCCTATGATGAGGACGGGTAGACGATGAAATCATGTGACTCCTGTGTTGTTGGGTTGGTGGTGCTTAAGTATCATATATGCCAATGTTTTTGAAATTTTGTAGTTTCCAGTGTTGCGTTCTATAGTGTCGGTGACGGCGATTAGTGAGGCTTCTAGGCACCGTCGGCGTCTGAGGTCTGGTTCAGTGAGAACGAGTTGTGCCTCATTCCAGTTCATCAAATGTCCCGTGGAGTCTCTGTGGAGGACACAGGTGTACCTTACATCGTCTCTGTTAGAGGCATTTCGATGCTCATTCAAGCGGACTGCAAGATCTCTGCCTGTCTCTCCTACATATTTCTTGAAACAGAACCCACAGGGGATAGTGTAGACGCCTGCTGTAGAAGTTAGAGGTGTGGGGCTGCGTTTCGTAGTGAGGTCTTTGATAGATGATGTGTTTATGGTGGAAACGTTGATGTTACTCATAGCAAGTGCCCGGCGAGTATTCGTGGCAACATCACCACATGGGAGTGCTATGAACTGCTTAGGGGGCTGTTCCATGGGCGGTTTGTTGAGAATAGCTTGTGCCTTAAGTCTGCAATCTCGGATGAAGAAAGATGGGAACTGAAGACGTGTAAAGGCTTGTGTTATGTAAGTGCATTCTTCTTCTAGAAAACAAGGGCTGGAGATGCGAAGAGCTCTCAAGAAGAAGCCAATGAGGATTCCTCTCTTAGTGCGGGTGTCTTGGTGTGAATACAAGTGTATAAGATCGTCCTTGTTGGTAGGTTTTCTATACACTTTGAAGAGAAGTTTGTCACTGTCGGGAGATCTGCTTACGTGTCTTTCTAAACCAACTTGTCGGTATTTATTACCAAGGTTTATACCATCTTCAAGTTTATATTTTGTTGCTGATCATGCTAGCAGTTATGGGCAGTCAACTGTACTCACATTTGATCAGCCTCTTTTCTTTAAAGCTCTTGCATTAATAATGAACCACAAAACATCCCTCAAAAGAAAGTTATATTTAGATTTAGAGGCCTGAAAATGCTATGAAGCATTGCAAGGGCCATTCGCGGCCATCTGATCATACACTCTGTGCTCAGAACAGTTCTAGCAAGGAAAGCATTATGTTCACAAGAAGAGGCAGCTAGTGATGATTTGACTGAAGTCCGCTCTTTGCTTGGTAGCTTACTATCAGGAGACATGTCTCTTGAAGAATTTTCCATTATAAGTTATCCACCGAATTCAGTCCAAGATAAACAATCTCACAGTTGAGTTGTAAACATGTAGGATTGAAGGATTATGGATACATAATGGATAATGTGGATAATGTCACCCCGTATATGTGCCCAGATAAACAATGCAGGAGTTTCTAGTATCTGCTACACAAAGAGTAACATGTTACAGTGATAGCTGTAAGAATTAGACGAGACCGAGACAATGAAGACAAAAAGTTTTTGAATATGTACAGTGGCGTAACTTCTGACTCAGATATGCCTGAAAATATTGGCAAGAGTATACTGGATGAAATGACTGATAAGACGGCTACTGAGCTCACTTTCAGAATGAACAAACACGTAAAGCCAATCAAAACTGTGCAAGCTATTTAAGCAAAACAAGATTCATTCATCTTAGAACCTGAACTCTTCTTCCAGCGCTTGTTGCCCTGTGCTCAGACAGTTGGTCTTGATCTACACGAACTGTTCACTTATGAATTATGCACGTTTCCAGCTTCAAAGTTTAATCAACAAGGATTTATGAGGGAAGCACGTAAATCTCAGTTAATGGATTATAAAAACAGTCTAGTCAGTGATGATATGAATATGCCAGGTGAAGTACATTTAATCACTGACGGTGGTTCTTCACAATATGGCTTACCCTGGGGTTTCAAACAAAATTTTGATGACGTGTATATACACTTGTGTAGAATATGTCTTGAGAAATCATGGCAAACCAACTATTGTGTCTGGTGGAGTGCTATGACAATGTATCTACTACAGATCAAACTCACACACGGAATATAGTAGGGGAACCAAAGAACCAGTTTTTGTCCCTCAACCACTGTTACCTGGTTACCTGGAGGTTATTCCGGGGATCAACGCCCCCGCGGCCCGGTCCATGACCAGGCCTCCCGATGGATCAGGGCCTGATCAACCAGGCTGTTACTGTTGGCCGCACGCAGTCCAACGTACGAGCCACAGCCCGGCTGATCCGGCACTGACTTTAGGTATCTGTCCAGCTCTCTCTTGAAGGCAGCCAGGGGTTTATTGGTAATTCCCCTAATGCTTGATGGGAGGCTGTTGAACAGTCTTGGGCCCCGGACACTCATGGTGTTTTCCCTTAGTGTACCAATGGCGCCCCTACTTTTAATTAGGGGCATTTTGCATCGCCTGCCCAGTCTTATACTTTCGTAGGGAGTGATTTCAGTGTGCAGATTTGGGACCATTCCTTCCAGGATTTTCCAAGTGTAGATTATGATATGTCTCTCTCTCCTGCGTTCCAACGAGTACAAGTCAAGTGCTTCCAAGTGTTCCCAGTAGTTGAGGTGCTTGATAGAACTTATATATGCAGTAAAGGATCTCTGTACACTCTCTAGACCTGCAATTTCACCTGCTTTGAACGGAGTTGTTAATGTACAGCAGTATTCCAGCCTAGAGAGAACAAGTGATTTGAAAAGGATCATCATTGGCCTGGCATCTCTCGTTTTGAACGTTCTCATTATCCATCCTATCATTTTCTTTGCACGTGCGATCGTGGCACTGTTGTGATCATTGAAAGTGAGATCCTCAGACATTACTACTCCCAGGTCCCTTACATTATTTTTCCGCTCTATTGTATGGCCAGAGTTTGTAGTATACTCTGTAGTAATGCTCTTTAGACTGTGGGTCTAAAGAAAGACCAATTTGTTGCAGTTATGAAAATAAGCAGATCATTCATAAAATATCTTTCTGATAAGTTTCAGGCAGCCGGGTGTCTCGTTAAGCAAGCAAGAGGTGAAGTTGAGGGTCTTACCATCAATGAAGGTGTAGCTTCAACTAGTGAGTTTACCACAGCCAGTGCAGACACTGTACTTTCCATCTCCAGGACTCAAGTCCGGCCTGCCGTTTCCCTGAATCTCTTCATAAATGCTACCTTGCTCACACTCCAACAGCACGTCCAGTCCTTAAAACCATTTGTCTCCATTCGCTCTTATCTAAAACACCCATACATGCTTGCTGGAAGTCCAAGCCCCTCGAGCAAAAAACCTCCTTTATCCCCCTCCCTCCAACCTAAGCTAGGCCTACCCCTACTCTGCCTTCCCTCCACTACACTCTCAAAGTCATTCTATTTTGTTCCATTCTCTCTACATGTCCAAATCACCTCAATAACCCCTCCTCAGTCCTCTGGATAAGAGTTCTGATAATCCTGCACCTCTTTCTAATTTCCAAACTACGAAATCTCGGCATTATATTCACACTACACATTGCCCTCAGACACGACATCTCTACTGCCTCCAGCCTTCTCCCTGTTGCAACATTCACCACCCATTCTTCACACCCATATAAGAGCGATGGTATAACTATACTTTCATACATTCCCCTATTTGCTTCCATGGTCAAAGTTCATTGTCTCCACAGACTCCTAAGTCCGCCACTCACCTTTTTTCCCTCATCAGTTCTATGATTCACCTCATCCTTCATAGACCCATCTGCTGATACGTCCACTCCTAAATATCTGAATACATTCACCTCCTCCATACTCTCTCCCTCCAATCTGATATCCACTCTTCAGTCACTTAATTTTTTTATCCTCATCACCTTAGTCTTTCCAATATTCACTTTCAATTTTCTTCTTTTACATACCTTACCAAACTCATTCACCAACCTCTGGAACTTCTGTTCAGAATCTCCCAAGAGCACAGTGTCATCAGCAAAGAGCAACCGTGACAACTCCCACTTTGTGTTAGATTCTTCATCTTTAAACTCCACACCTCTTGCCAACACCCTCGCATTTACTTCTCTTACAAACCCATCTATAAATATATTGAACAACCACGGTGACATCATACATCCTTGTCTAAGGCCTTCTTATACTGTGAAAAAATCTCCCTCCCTCTTACATACTCTAACCTCCTATTCCATACATTTGCAACATCTGCCACATTACCCCCCTGTCCCCACACGATATTCGGTTGTGATATGACTTCTAAACTCTTCTCAACAGGAAAAACCGATGCCATCAAAATGCTTAAACAAAATGAAACCTTCAGCACACAAGCTTCTAGATACAATGGGATTATTCGAGTAGGGGCACGATGCGGTAGCGTCATGTCAGGGAAGACCAGGTGAAACACTAAATCAAATTCGACTACGAATATTTACAGAAAAAGCAACAAAATCATCTTTTCTTGTATAACAGAGGACGCTGCCAGTTTCTTAGTCTGCGAGTTTTTTGACATCAACTGATTTACTGCACAAACTTTGATGATACTGCCTCTAGCACTCCTCACAGCGCTTTCTACCTCTCTCTCTCTTGCTACTCTATACCCCTGCACTGTCACCTGGCCAGCTTCGCTGTATGACCCTTGTAGGTCTAGCGCTTCATTTTGATTATAATAATAATTAGTCTGCGAGTTTATCAAGTGCAGAGCTTAATGAGAATGGAATTAGACCCCCTCTAGTAGGATTGGAAACTGCAGCAAGATAAGCTAGAACTGGTAAAAAAATGTCTAAAGCAGCGACTCCTGAGCATCTGCTTAAATTCATTAAATGTAGCTTCACTAAAACTTAATGTACAACACTGTAATATACGCAACAAGCAGAAAATTGTGAGTACGAGCGCGTGTACACCGCGTGTACACTACCGTCTTCCTACCTGAAGTTTACGGAGAGGGTGTTCCGGGGGTCAAAGCCCCCGAACCAGGCTGTTACCGCTGGCCGCACGGAATCTAATGTACGAACCACACCCCAACTGACCAGCTACTGACTTTAGGTGCCTGTCCTGCTTCCTCGTGAAGACCTCCCTTACGTATGCTGGGAGGTAGTTGAAGAGTCTTAGTGTACTCATTGCACTCCTGCTTTTCATTGGGGGGGGGGAATGTTGCTTTCTTTGCGAGTTTTTTGCTTTCGAGGGAGTGATTGCAGTTCCCCAGAGATACCCATGGAAGATTAGATAAAATTCGTTTTCGTTATATACAAATAAGAATATTTTAGTTTTGTACTGAACTGCACTTAATATGGAAATAAACTTTTAAAAATTATATTTGTGTATTTGTTTATACCACAAGAAACAAAAAAATGCAGAATGCCATCCAGTATATTATAAAACTATACACTTATATTACAATATAACAACAGTGTCACTGACATGGCTTTGCGTGATTGATAAGTCGTCCGTCAGGTGACCCAGTTGGTAACGCACTCGCCTTATATACTGAGTGTCCGTGGTTCAATCCCCGGCATAGGTGAAAACTCTGAGCATGTTTCCTTATATCTGCTATCCCTGTTCACCTATCAGTAAGTAGGTACCTGATGGAGATAAATGGTATATAAAAATGACAATGTGGAGAAATAATTTAAACAGAGCAACGGTTTTTATAACACAAATAAATACCTTGCCAGGAAGCTTCTTCCCCGCTACCGTACGTAACAACGTACACACTCGCCCGTCCCGTGCACGTCTCTGTGTCTGTCTCAAATTTAACCTAACCAAAATCCTTCTCCTGACTAGCCACAATGTATATACTCATGTATTCTTAAAAATAATTAACATTTATGGGTCATTTATATGGGGTTTCGGACACCATTAATATAAACCGCCAATTTACGAACTTTAAACTTATGCGGCTTTTGTCATTCTGTCCTGGAGATCATATATATAGTAGCAGAATGACTGGTCATTCTGCTGGAACAAATTAATGTCCTCAGTATCATTTGCACTAAGAATATTGAGGTATAATTATTTTTCGGTAATAGTTTTCAAGTGTGTATGTGTGTGTGTGTGTGTGTGTGTGTGTGTACTCACCTAGTTGTACTCACCTAGTGGAGGTTGCGGGGGTCGAGTCCGAGCTCCTGGCCCCGCCTCTTCACTGATCGCTACTAGGTCACTCTCCCTGAGCCGTGAGCTTTATCATACCTCTGCTTAAAGCTATGTATGGATCCTGCCTCCACTACATCGCTTCCCAAACTATTCCACTTACTGACTACTCTGTGGCTGAAGAAATACTTCCTAACATCCCTGTGATTCATCTGTGTCTTCAGCTTCCAACTGTGTCCCCTTGTTACTGTGTCCAATCTCTGGAACATCCTGTCTTTGTCCACCTTGTCAATTCCTCTCAGTATTTTGTATGTCGTTATCATGTCCCCCCTATCTCTCCTGTCCTCCAGTGTCGTCAGGTTGATTTCCCTTAACCTCTCCTCGTAGGACATACCTCTTAGCTCTGGGACTAGTCTTGTTGCAAACCTTTGCACTTTCTCTAGTTTCTTCACGTGCTTGGCTAGGTGTGGGTTCCAAACTGGTGCCGCGTACTCCAATATGAGCCTAACATACACGGTGTACAGGGTCCTGAATGATTCCTTATTAAGATGTCGGAATGCTGTTCTGAGGTTTGCTAGGCGCCCATATGCTGCAGCAGTTATTTGGTTGATGTGCGCTTCAGGAGATGTGCCTGGTGTTATACTCACCCCAAGATCTTTTTCCTTGAGTGAGGTTTGTAGTCTCTGACCCCCTAGACTGTACTCCGTCTGCGGCCTTCTTTGCCCTTCCCCAATCTTCATGACTTTGCACTTGGTGGGATTGAACTCCAGGAGCCAATTGCTGGACCAGGTCTGCAGCCTGTCCAGATCCCTTTGTAGTTCTGCCTGGTCTTCGATCGAGTGAATTCTTCTCATCAACTTCACGTCATCTGCAAACAGGGACACCTCAGAGTCTATTCCTTCCGTCATGTCGTTCACAAATACCAGAAACAGCACTGGTCCTAGGACTGACCCCTGCGGGACTCCGCTGGTCACAGGTGCCCACTCTGACACCTCGCCACGTACCATGACTCGCTGCTGTCTTCCTGACAAGTATTCCCTGATCCATTGTAATGCCTTCCCTGTTATCCCTGCTTGGTCCTCCAGTTTTTGCACCAATCTCTTGTGTGGAACTGTGTCAAACGCCTTCTTGCAGTCCAAGAAAATGCAATCCACCCACCCCTCTCTCTCTTGTCTTACTGCTGTCACCATGTCATAGAACTCCAGTAGGTTTGTGACACAGGATTTCCCGTCCCTGAAACCATGTTGACTGCTGTTGATGAGATCATTCCTTTCTAGGTGTTCCACCACTCTTCTCCTGATAATCTTCTCCGTGATTTTGCATACTATACATGTCAGTGACACTGGTCTGTAGTTTAATGCTTCATGTCTGTCTCCTTTTTTAAAGATTGGGACTACATTTGCTGTCTTCCATGCCTCAGGCAATCTCCCTGTTTCGATAGATGTATTGAATATTGTTGTTAGGGGTACACATAGCGCCTCTGCTCCCTCTCTCAATACCCATGGGGAGATGTTATCTGGCCCCATTGCCTTTGAGGTATCTAGCTCACTCAGAAGCCTCTTCACTTCTTCCTCGGTTGTGTGCACTGTGTCCAGCACTAGGTGGTGTGCCCCACCTCTCCGTCTTTCTGGAGTCCCTTCTGTCTCCTCTGTGAACACTTCTTTGAATCTCTTGTTGAGTTCTTCACATACTTCACGGTCATTTCTTGTTGTCTCTCCTCCTTCCTTCCTTAGCCTGATTACCTGGTCCTTGACTGTTGTTTTCCTCCTGATGTGGCTGTACAACAGTTTCGGGTCAGATTTGGCTTTCGCTGCTATGTCATTTTCATATTGTCTTTGGGCCTCCCTTCTTATCTGTGCATATTCGTTTCTGGCTCTACGACTGTTCTCCTTATTCTCCTGGGTCCTTTGCCTTCTATATTTCTTCCATTCCCTAGCACACTTGGTTTTTGCCTCCCTGCACCTTTGGGTAAACCATGGGCTCATCCTGGCTTTTTCATTAATCCTGTTACCCTTGGGTACAAACCTCTCCTCAGCCTCCTTGCATTTTGTTGCTACATATCCCATCATCTCATTAACTGGCTTCCCTGCCAGTTCTCTGTCCCACTGAACCCCGTTCAGGTAGTTCCTCATTCCTGTGTAGTCCCCTTTCTTGTAGTTTGGCTTCATTCGTCCTGGCCTTCCTGCTTCTCCCTCCACTTGTAGCTCTACTGTGTATTCGAAGCTTAAAACCACATGGTCACTGGCCCCATGGGGTCTTTCATATGTGATGTCCTCGATATCTGCACTACTCAAGGTGAATACTAAGTCCAGCCTTGCTGGTTCATCCTCTCCTCTCTCTCTTGTAGTGTCCCTTACGTGTTGGCACATGAAGTTTTCCAGTACCACCTCCATCATCTTAGCCCTCCATGTATCTTGGCCCCCATGTGGGTCCAAGTTCTCCCAATCGATCTCCTTGTGGTTAAAGTCACCCATGATCAGGAGCTTTGCCCTGCATGCATGAGCTCTTCTGGCCACTCTAGCCAGTGTGTCAACCATCGCTCTATTGCTCTCGTCGTACTCTTGCCTTGGCCTCCTGCTGTTCTGTGGTGGGTTATACATCACTGCTATTACCACCTTGGGACCTCCAGAGTGAAGTGTTCCCACTATGTAATCACTTTCTTCTCCGCTGTCTCCTCTCTCCAGCTCATCAAAATTCCAGCGATTTTTGATCAGCAACGCCACTCCTCCACCCCCCCTGTTCCCTCTGTCTTTCCTCAGGATTTGGTATCCCATTGGAAAGATGGCATCTGTTATCATACCTGTAAGCTTGGTTTCTGTGAGAGCTATGATGTCCGGTGATGCTTCTTTGACTCTTTCATGCCACTCCTCCCACTTATTTGTTATTCCATCAGCGTTTGTGTACCATACCTTCAGTTTCCTTTCCAGCACTGTGGTTTGGGGGGCCTGTGAGGGTGGGAGACCTGGTGGCATACTGTGGGATTCTATAGCTCGGTGTTGGGTGGAGGCTGTGGGTATGGATTGTAGTGTGTGTTGGGATGGTGTGATAGGTTGTATGGTTCTGAGAGTAGTTGTGTGTGGGCTTGCCCTTGCTGTTCTGTTCTGCTCTGACTGACCTCTGCTGGTTCCCTCCTTGTCTCTTTTCCTAGCTCCTTTCGCTTTTTTGTCCTCTCCCTCAGCTGCTGTCGTTCTGATTTTGTTCTGTCTCTGTCTAGGAACACCCTCTTGTACTCTTCCGAGTATTTCAATCGTGGTTTCTCTTGGAGGATCCTGTTCCGCACTGTTTCCATCCTGAGAATCAGCTTGATTGGTCGGTTTCTCCCCTTCGAGTACCCCCCTATTCTCTGAAAATTTACAATCTCGTCCATCTCTTCACCTATTTCCGTGATGATTTTCTCAATCTCCTTTCTTTCTTCCTGCTGCCTTTCAGTGTGTGTCCTTTCCTCTCTCTCCTGAAGCCCATGGATAAACACTGATTTTGCCCTTTCTTCCTCCCATTGCCTCACCCTCTGTGACTCTGGATCCTGCCTGTATGTGGTCAGTTTCTCCCTTGATTTTTCCAGTGGCTCTTGATAGCCTTGTTGTGCCTCAGCATTCGACCTATCACCCTCTCCATCTGCAATCAGCTGATCTTCCCTTTCACTCCTTGGTCCTCCTTGGCAGACTGATGTGACCTTAGCATAATTCATAATTCCTTCCTTCCTGTTCGGCCTCGCAGCTTCATATGCTGTGTCTTCTCTGGTCACTGCCCCTGTAACTCGCTTCAGCCTATTTATCTCAACTTCTAGGACCCTTATCTTGGCTACTGTGTGTGTGTGTGTGTGTGTGTGTGTGTGTGTGTGTGTGTGTGTGTATGTGTGTGTGTGCGTGTATATATATATATATATATATATATATATATATATATATATATATATATATATATATATATATATATATATATATATATATATATATATATATATATATATATATATATATATATATATATATATATATATATATATTCTCCATGGGGAAGTGGAACAGAATTCTTCCTCCATAAGCCATGCGTTTTGTAAGAGGCGACTAAAATGCCGGGAGCAAGGGGCTAGTAACCTCTTTTCCTGTATTTATTACTAAATGTAAAAGGAGAAACTTTTGTTTATCCTTTTGGGCCACCCCGCCTCGGTGGGATACGGCCGGTGTGTTGAAAGAATATATATATTATAATAAAAGGTACCACGTGTAGAACTTTACTGGGGACCCTCATCCTCAGAGAAGACAATAAACGTACCTCAGGGAAAATTCAAGGTTCTCCCCGGAGCTGTTTGAATATTTTCTTCTACCACCTCTTATAATTTATATGATATATGTACTTTATTAATAGACAGAATACACTGATAGAAAACACAAACATGAATACATTGGTAAAATATATTAAAGGTTATGAATTTCCTCCAGCTCCTCCGAAGCCGGACGCAAGCATTTTCCCTTTGGGTGGCCATGCTGAGGCGCTGGAATAATGTAAGTGGCTGCCCTTGGGTCCCTGGTGGTGTCGATGAGTCTGGAACCCAGTTCTTTAAGGAATAGTGTGGCATGTTTTCCTCATGATCCCAAGGTCTCTGATACCACTGGGACAAATTGATACTGTTGGCTTATGTCCCTGTACTTGCCGAACTTGTATTCCTCCCTGTGGTCAGAAGCTCCTCCCTGTCGCCTGACACTGTCATGGATATAGGTGTCAGCCAGTGTGGACACACAAATATTGTCCCATGCTAAGAGCTTGCCATTCTTCCAAGGATAGATGGTGATCCTGTCGGGGCAGTTTGCTGGGCTGTGGGTATTGTTGGCTGCTAGTGATCGAGGCTACCTCTCGGCTGGGCATCCAGCTGTAGCAAGGGTTCTCTTTATGATATCGTTGACCTCATTGTGTCTTGCATGCCAGCCCTTGGTTTTGGAACAGTTAAGACCATATAGACCATATTGGTCGGCATGCACATCGTTACAAATACACGTATATTCTGTGTGAATTGGGGCAGCAAGGCGCAGAGCCACTGTAATACAGAGGGCCTTAGGGTCGAGGCACGTTCCCATTGCTGATATGGGAACTGTTTGGAGGAAATCCCTGGAGTGATGTGCACTCACAGCCTGGAGACAGGCAGTCTCCCTGTCTGATGTTGCAGCCCTGAGCATGTTGGCAAGAACCTTTTCAGCGAAGGGGCCATCCCAGCTTGATTGTTTGTAAGCCAGTGCTGCACTAAGGTTTGATGCTGGAGCAGAAAGAGTCTCTTATCCAGTGATGGCACTGGCATAGTTAAGGCACTGTATTCCTGCTGAGTCACTGAGGTTATCAGGAAGAATTTATCTCAAAAACTCGTTTGATGCTATGGAAGAGGATAGGAAAGCTGGCAGGGCAATCTGGGAAGATCTGCATACTCCCAGCCCCCCAAGCCTGACCGGCAGTGAGGCTTGCAACCACTGCCCATCTTCAAGGGAAAGATTCAATACACTCTCTAGCATGGTCTTAAAGAGAGAGTCATATTCCTTGAGTTTTGGACTGCTGAAGGCTGGGGAGCATCTCAGAAAGTAGGTAAGTTTTGGGATTGACAGGCACCTGGTGAGTAGGTAGAAGGCATCGTGTGTCAATGTCTTTCATCCTGCCTTCCATCGTCCAGAGGTCTGAGACTTTTTTTTTTGTAGGATCAGATCGATGGCATTGGACCCAAGAGGAGCACCAAGGAGAGTGCTATTGGCTGGATCAATGGCTCGTGCTCCTGGTAAAATGGCGCTAATATTCTGGATCAACTGTCGATTGGTAGAAACTATTTCACATTTGGTGGGATTTAAAGAAAGGCCCAGGCTTTCTCCTATGATTTTAATTTTTCTGATGTCCTCTAGGAGAGATTCTGTTGTCCCAGCTAGGGTGCGATCATCCAAGGACCAGACATTGAGCTCACTGGAGAGTGCTTCTGTAACATCCTTGATCACCAAACAGAATAGAAGGGGGCAAGAGGGTCCCCCTGTTGCACACCCTCACATGAGTCAATTTCATGGTTCCCAAACAATAGTTTAGAAGTCACACTGTAGCACGATTCTATGAAGGTATTGTGACCCCTGAATTGGTCACAATGTATATAATGTATATTACCTGTTCATATAATTTTATATTGCCTATAATTGTGATATTAGCTAAATCGTAAATATATTGCTTTTTATTATTATTTGACTTAGTTATATTATTAGGTAGGATGTAACATTTATATATTATTCAGTGCTCATAGTTCGAGTGTTAAGTAGCTGACAGCATTGTCTAACTATCACTCCGCTTGTTTCCCTGGCGGCTTCTCTGTGTTGCTGGGCAGCAGCAGTCCACGGAGAGTCATGTGATTGGGGGGGGTGAACACACCTCACCTGGAGTAGTCTGCCTGGCCTGTGCTGCTTTTTGTCAGTTTGACGTTGCTTCTAACAAGAGGTCCCTCTCCAGCTCTACATTGCGGGCCCTTGTTGGAAGATCGTCTCTGTCGCTTTCTTGTTGTTGGTTCTGTGTAACTCTGTTCACAGAACATAGCCTAGACTTATTGATTTTCGACGTTGTACTGAGGTTGTGTGTCTCATAGACACTCTGAGAAACTCAGGTCCTGAGCTGTAGCTTCTGACCTAATTTGTACTGGTATCTGTGTACTGTCACAGTCGGGGATTTCCTAATGCTGAACTTAGATTCAGTAGTATGGGAGTTTTGTGACTTTTGTGGAGGATCTGCAGATGGTCCCTACTAAGTGTCGTTATATTAACTCCTTGTTCCTGATTCTGTGTCGCTGTTGTTATATTACTGCTCAGCTTATCAGTCATTTTATTGTTCAAGCAAGCTGTTCTGATTGCCAGGTTGGTCAAGAAGTTAGTTTATGTGAGGACTTTTAGTCAGTCACTGGTTAAGTCTAGTCGAGTCTTGAGACATAGCGAACTACTTAGAGCACTTACACACATACACACAAACTTACTTGTATATATTTGTACTATGTTATTAAATGATAACAATGTACCAGACGGTACTTAAAAGCCATAAAGACGTGATATGTGCCTTCAGCACAATACTACCGTACACGAGAAAGTGTAGGAACTTGTATCCTATATTATATTCAATTGATTACTTTAATTTACTTTGATAATATACGCCCTGACAACTTTGTTATTAATAAACTTGTTAAATTTTAATTTCTTTAGTTAGTAGCCTACCAGTTGTAATCCTGAATCACTACTGAATCTTACTAAATTCTAATGGATAATTGGACCAGGATACTGACTACTTGTTACAAAAGCCCAGTAACAGGCTGGATGCTAGAAGGACAGTCCTTTCTAGTATTCACTGGAGATCTCTATTATTATTAGAAATCGCGTTTTTTGTAACAGAAGGGATAAAGGGAGGGGAAGTTTCTATAAACTGCTTGGAGAGCAGCATCCCTTTTGACTGAGTTGAAAGCGTTGGCAAAGTCCAATTTAACAAAGGCTTTTTCATCGGACATATTTTTGATATATACTCGTGCTGCGTGGGCAGCTGCTTCACAGCCCTGTTGAACACCAAAACCGAGCTGAGTTGGATTCAGCATTGCAGCAGCTTCTTGACTCACCATTCTTACCGCAGCCTTGGCGACTAGGCGCCGAAGGGTGTTACCCACTGCAATGGATCTGATTCCTCCATCCTTTTTCCTGTGGGCACACAATGAGGCACAAAAGAAAAGGAGTCTAATGGCCTCTGGGACACTGCCAGCCAGGAGGTTGGAAAATTTGGTGAGTTCAGACAGCAGCCTCTCTGAAACATCACTAAGTGCTGGATTGAGCATTTGTTTCAAGTGTTGAGGCCATAAACCGGTGAAACCTCCTGCTGAGCCCTGTGGAAATGACATAGCAGCTTTATACACCTCAGCATCCTGTGAGGTTAGTGTTCTTCGCCTGCTGCAATGTCAGGGAGGTCAATGTTGGTACTGGGAGCCCTGGGTGGATGTTTGTCCTTCAGAGCTTGAGCCGTGCTGACGTCCTTGGGAGCGATGGTATCCTCACTGGATATAAACCTCAGAGCTCCAATAGTATTACCCACTTCTATTGTTTTTGCTAATTTGGGCTCTGATTTATATATATATATATATATATATATATATATATATATATATATATATATATATATATATATATATATGTCGTGCCGAATATGTAAAACTGGTCAATTAGCAAGAACTCATTTAAAATTAAGTCTTTTCTAAAATTTTCTCTTATACGTTTAAAGACATATTTTTTCATTAATGTTAATGTAAAAATTTTTAATTTTGCACCAAAAGAATCTTAGAAAACTTACATAACCTTATTATAACAAGAGCAATTAATTTTAGCGTAACCCAACTAAATATATTTTAAATACGTTTACAATAATTTAGTACTAAACAAACACAATCAAATATATTTTTTTCGTTAGGTTCAGAATGATTTTGGCGAAATTATTGCATACACAAATTTTCACTTGTCCTATATGGCAAGATGAGCGTTGCTATTTAAGCCAAGATCGCAAGTTCTGCCTATTCGGCAAGACATATATATATATATATATATATATGTCGTGCCGAATATGTAAAACTGGTCAATTAGCAAGAACTCATTCTCTGATCTCTGGCTGAAGGAGACTCGAACCTACGAGCCTTAGGACAAGGTACGCAGTGCATTACCAATCTACCCACGCTGGACAATACCTTGGCGAATTCCTTGCATTGTTAAAATCTCTAGTAAGGCTGATGCATGCAGGGGATGAGATGAAAAGCTGTAAGCCTTCTCCCTGAAATCTGGCTGCCTTGGATCAAACGTGTAGCGCAAGCTACACGCCAAGGTATTGTCCAGTGTGGGTAGATTGGTAAAGCACTGCATACCTTGTCGTAAGGTTCGTAGGTTCGAGTCTCCTTCAGCCAGAGATCAGTGTTTATATATATATATATATATATATATATATATATATATATATATATATATATATATATATATATATATATATATATATATATATATAGTTTTGGAGTGGTTGGTGCAATTATTTAATAAATGTATGGAAGAGGGTAAGGTACCTAGGGATTGGCAGAGAGCATGCATAGTTCCTTTGTATAAAGGCAAAGGGGATAAAAGAGAGTGCAAAAATTATTGGGGGATAAGTCTGCTGAGTATACCTGGTAAAGTGTATGGTAGAGTTATTATTGAAAGAATTAAGAGTAAGACGGAGAATAGGATAGCAGATGAACAAGGAGGCTTTAGGAAAGGTAGGGGGTGTGTGGACCAGGTGTTTACAGTGAAACATATAAGTGAACAGTATTTAGATAAGGCTAAAGAGGTCTTTGTGGCATTTATGGATTTGGAAAAGGCGTATGACAGGGTGGATAGGGGGGCAATGTGGCAGATGTTGCAAGTGTATGGTGTAGGAGGTAGGTTACTGAAAGCAGTGAAGAGTTTTTACGAGGATAGTGAGGCTCAAGTTAGAGTATGTAGGAAAGAGGGAAATTATTTCCCAGTAAAAGTAGGCCTTAGACAAGGATGTGTGATGTCACCGTGGTTGTTTAATATATTTATAGATGGGGTTGTAAGAGAAGTAAATGCGAGGGTCTTGACAAGAGGCGTGGAGTTAAAAGATAAAGAATCACACACAAAGTGGGAGTTGTCACAGCTACTCTTTGCTGATGACACTGTGCTCTTGGGAGATTCTGAAGAGAAGTTGCAGAGATTGGTGGATGAATTTGGTAGGGTGTGCAAAAGAAGAAAATTAAAGGTGAATACAGGAAAGAGTAAGGTTATGAGGATAACAAAAAGATTAGGTGATGAAAGATTGAATATCAGATTGGAGGGAGAGAGTATGGAGGAGGTGAATGTATTCAGATATTTGGGAGTGGACGTGTCAGCGGATGGGTCTATGAAAGATGAGGTGAATCATAGAATTGATGAGGGAAAAAGAGTGAGTGGTGCACTTAGGAGTCTGTGGAGACAAAGAACTTTGTCCTTGGAGGCAAAGAGGGGAATGTATGAGAGTATAGTTTTACCAACGCTCTTATATGGGTGTGAAGCATGGGTGATGAATGTTGCAGCGAGGAGAAGGCTGGAGGCAGTGGAGATGTCATGTCTGAGGGCAATGTGTGGTGTGAATATAATGCAGAGAATTCGTAGTTTGGAAGTTAGGAGGAGGTGCGGGATTACCAAAACTGTTGTCCAGAGGGCTGAGGAAGGGTTGTTGAGGTGGTTCGGACATGTAGAGAGAATGGAGCGAAACAGAATGACTTCAAGAGTGTATCAGTCTGTAGTGGAAGGAAGGCGGGGTAGGGGTCGGCCTAGGAAAGGTTGGAGGGAGGGGGTAAAGGAGGTTTTGTGTGCGAGGGGCTTGGACTTCCAGCAGGCGTGCGTGAGCGTGTTTGATAGGAGTGAATGGAGACAAATGGTTTTTAATACTTGACGTGCTGTTGGAGTGTGAGCAAAGTAACATTTATGAAGGGGTTCAGGGAAACCGGCAGGCCGGACTTGAGTCCTGGAGATGGGAAGTACAGTGCATGCACTCTGAAGGAGGGGTGTTAATGTTGCAGTTTAAAAACTGAAGTGTAAAGCACCCTTCTGGCAA